>NC_059102.1:129187405-129501850 GCF_020740685.1 Jaculus jaculus | reverse complement strand
CTCCAGACCATGCCCTGCTATGTGCATCTGGCTTTAGTGGGTAATGGCAAATCAAACCCATGTTTTCAGGCTTTTCAAACAAGTGCCTTTAACTGCTGGGGCATCTTTCCAGCCCCTGTGATTACTTTAATTTTTTTTTAATTTTTGTTCATTTATTTGAGAGCAACAAGCAGAGAGAGAGAAAGAGGCAGAGAGAGAGAAAGAGATTGAGAATAGGCATGCCAGGGCCTCCAGCCACTGCAAATGAACTCCAGATGTGTGTGTCCCCCTTGTGCATCTGGCTAACATGGGTCCTGGGGAATTGAGCCTTGAACCTGGGTCCTTAGGCTTCACAGGCAAGCACTTAACCACTAAGCCATCTCTCTAGCCCTACTTTTAAAAACTTTTTATTGACAATTTTATACATGTGCTACAGTGAATATTTTTAGCTAAGTGGATCAATGAATGAATAAATGAGTAAAATGCAAAGCTAGGGCTGGAGAGATGGCTTAGAGGTTAAGGTGCTTGCCTGCAAAGCCAAAGGGCCCAGGTTTCATTCCTCAGGACCCATGTAAGCCAAATGCCCAAGGTGATACATGTGTCTGGAGTTCATTTGCAGAAGTTGAAAGTTCTTGCATGCCATTCTTTCTTTCTCTCTCTCCCTCCCTCTCTCTCTCTCTCTCTCCCATAAATGAAATAACTAAATAATTTTAAGTGCAAAGCTAAAATTGCAGCCCAGCTCTGTTGGCCTGCATAGCCTGTGCTTCTGTAACTGGTTCTTGTGCCAGAGGTCGGGGAAGCCACCCTAAAGATTCAGTTGTCAACTTCTTAGCTTTTTATTGAAGGTGGTTAATGCTAATGAGAAATTTCTCCCTTGCTTAACATTTTTTCATGGCAATTCATAGAAAAATATTCGAGAAAATCAAAGGTCTTCAGCCTGGGGTGCCCAGCCTTGATCTTCCATCATTTCACCCTTCTCTCTTCTTATCCCTCTGATTTGATCAGGGAAACCCCAGTAACCAGTTGGGCACTTGTAATTGCCCAACAAGCCAAGCTCTATCTTGTGTGTCAGTCTGTTGGGGCCACCATCACTAAGATGACTGAAGCAACAGATTTATTTCCCTTCCATTCTGGAGGCTAGGAATCCAAGATTAGCTTGTCAGCAGGGCTGGATCCCCCTGAGGGTGGAGAAGGAAGGTCTATAAGCTCTACTCCTCTTCTTCCATTCCCAGATGGCTTCATACTGTCTTTCTATTGTGTGTGTTTGTGTCTAGTCAGATTGGTGATCTGACCTCACCAAAATGACCCCATTTTAACTTAATTACTTTTTTAAAAAAGCACTATATCCAATATAGCCACATTCTAAGATACTGGGGACTGAGACTTCAAAATATGGACTTCAGAAGAACACAGTTTGGTTCAGCCCACAACAGCTGGCATAACTAGCTCCACTTCATATGACAACCCTCTTCCCTAATAACCCCCCAGGGGATGCGTTAGCCACTCTTTCCTGGGCTCCCATGGTCCCTTGTCTGGCCCCTCCGCCCCACAGGTCAAGCTGGTTGGGAAGAATGTTTTATGTCTCCACCTTCCTTCGTTAGACTGTAAGGTCTTTGAGTGTAGCCCACGGCCCCATGTGGAGCCTAGGTGTCTCTGGGGCCAGCACCAGGCATGGTTTGTGTCTGAGGAGAAGTAAAAGGACCCAGAGGCAGGAAAGAAACAGGCTGTTGAGTGATTTCTTCCTGTTACTAAATCCCTCTGGCTTCTCATGATTTCCTGAAACAACACCCCCTGGTAGATGAGATGACAAACTCTGGAAAACTGTGACATCTTTCTTGCTTCCATGGACAAGGTGACAGTTCCTTTTGGCTTCTTCTAGGGCACCTCACTGTGTTTTGAGAAGCCAAGGCTTACATGGAGTCCTTGGATTTAATTCTATTTTTTTTGTTTGTTTGTTTTAGTTTGCTATGCTGGGGGTCAAACCCAGGGCCTTGTGTGTGCTTAGACAAGCACTGTGTCACGGAGCCACACTTTACACTCCCTTGTTTTGGTTCTGTCTGCTTTTTCTAGCTGGTTTTGTGAGCCTGGCTCGCAGCTCACTTCATCATGAGCGTTCATTTGACCAATGGGAGCCAGAACCCCTGCCCTGTTCTGGGAATCAGATGAAATAGGGCTTGGAAAATCCTCATTCTGTGGCTTGGGAAATGGCTCAATGGCAGAATGCTTGCCTAACAGGCAAAAGGCCTTGGGTTCCATCCCACTTTTTTCTAGTAAAGGGCTTTTATGATATCATGCTATTGAATTCTAAATGGTGACCTAGCAATTATTTCTCCAGGCTACAGCATATATTGCTGTTAAATAATAGAAATTTCCTGGTTCGGATTAATGGAGGGTGTTTGTGAATTAGTGATAAGTCTGAATTATGGAACATTGCAAAAATTTTATTGCTTTCAAATTAATATGAATTAATAACTAGCCCCAGATTGTCAAGATTTGGTCCTTTAGGAGGCAGCTTTAACGAACAGATAAGAATCACTGGTGATTAAATACCCACTGTAAACAAGGGGCTTAAACCAAATAATTGTAAAAGTATTGGAAAAATGTTTCCTTAAAAAAAATTCAACATCTGGGGCTGGGGGGATGGCTTAGTGGTTAAAGTGCTTTCCTGCAAAGTCAAAGGACCTAAGTTCAATTCCTCAGGACCCATGTTAGCCAGATACACAAGGTGGTACATGTGTCTGGAGTTCGTTTGCAATGGCTGTGGGCCCTGGAGCGCTCTCTCTCTCTGTCTCTCTTTCTCTCCTCTCTGTAAAATAGATAAATAAAAAATAGAATATTTTTAAAAATCAACATCCAAAGCTGGACGTGGTGGTGCACACCTTTAATCTCAGCACTTGGGAGGCAGAGGTGGGAGGATCACAGTGAGCTCGAGCCCACCCTAAAGACTACATAGTGAATTCCAGGTCAGCCTGAGCTAGAGTGAGACCCTACCTTGAAAAAAAAAAAATCAACATCCAGTTCCATGGATCATTGTACTCTGCCTAAGTCAAATGGAGAGACAACCAGAAAAAGCAGGTTTCTGAATCACTGGAGCATGGGTTATGGCTAAAATGAAAAATGACAGGCAGGGGGACTCTGCTCAGAGCAGCAGGTGCCAGCAGTCAGCAACCTTGTGAATTGCTGGGGACTCTGCAAGCCTGCTGATAGCTCAGGGGCTGGCATCATGTCCACCAGCTGCACACATACACATGACCACCCATGTATACGACCATTTCTCATTCCCACATCTTCTTACACATGCAGTTATATGCACTTTCATAAAAGTCACAATCTTGGGCTGGAGAGATGGCTCAGCAGTTAAGTGTGCTTCCCATACAAGCAGGAGGACCTGAGGGGGCCTAAGACCACTGTGTTGGAATCTCCATACCCACATCAACAGCTCAGTTTGGCCACGTGAGCCTGCAACTCCAGTCCCACAAAAGGGAGCAGAGACCAGTGAATCACTCTTGAAAAACAGCAAACTCTGGTGTCAGTAAGATTCTGACTCAATAAGAATGGATAGAAGAGCGATGTAGTGGAACACCTGATGTTCTGCTCTGGTCACTGCAGCTGGGCACCCCCACTGCAGGTGAAGAATGAGCACATGAATAGATACATGTGCATAACACTCACATGGATGTGCACACACACACACACACACACACAATCATATGATTCACCTATCCCACATTCACAGAAGGATAAAGAGGAAGAGGAGGAGGAGAAGGAGAGAGAGGAGGAAGAAGGGGTATACTTGAACCAAACCAGAAACAAAAAGGACAGGGAGTGGAGGCGAGTGATATACTAAGTAGAAGAAGAATGAGGAGCAAGCTGCTGACTAAGGCAGCACACATCACACACCCATGCGCGTGCGCACACACACACACACACACACACTCACACGCATGCATGCATGCACATACACACACACCAAAGGCAACTTTAGAGAATGAACAGTCCACTTGAGGATCCAAACTCATCAAGAGATCAATTGTCCCAGAGGGCTGACCTTGTGCTCTGCAGGGCACACTCCACACATGTCTCCCCAAAACAGACAAGAGTGCCCCAGTGAGCCCCATGTACACTCTACGTCCAGAGAGGAGAGAGAAGCTTTGGCCATGACTCTATGCACTCCCACTAGTAGAAAGGGGACAGAGCATCCCTAGGGAAGGTTATCAGAAACAAAAGTGAAGAAACTGATTACATTACTGGCTAGTGAGATATGGGCCCTGGTCACTTGCACTGGTATCAAAGCCTCTAAACATTTCCTCCTCTACTCTATGCAACCATCTCATGAGAAAGTGGATGTTATCAGATGAGCAACAGAGGCTCGAGAGGTTAAGCGACTTCTGAAAGGGTCATCGCTTGTGGGGACTGAGTCAGGATCCCAACTAGGCACACCTGTGCCTCAACTACCTGCCCTTCTAACTGAACTTTGTGAAATTCCAAAGAGGTGAAAAGGGCTTTGTATGTGGCTCCATGCTTATCTAACATGGACTCCTGAGTTCAGTGCACAGCATCACATAAACTAGGTGTTGTGGTGCACACCTGTAATTCCATAACTCAAGAGGTGAAGGCAGGAGGACTGGAAGTTCATCCTTGGCTACACAGTGAGTTTGAGGCCAATCTTGGATACATGAGGCCATCTCAAATAAGAAGAAGGAGGAGGAAGAAGAAGAGGTATACTTCAACCAAGGACAGCAAGTGGAGGCAAGTGATATACTAAGTAGAGAAAGAGCAAGGAGCAAGCTGGTGACCAAGACAGCACAGCATCCTATACGAAGTCAGTCTTTCTAAGAGAATTCCCACACTGAAGAGACTGCAGCTGACTTCATAGGCAGGGACGCAAAAGGTTGATGTCTCTCTGAAGAGACTCAGCTTCCTAAAACAGTAATAGCTACCACTTTATGAAGTATTTATTCAGATGTGTCTATCCATGCCAGGAGCAACTCTCTTTTGGTTCTCCCAGTAAACCCACGGGGAAGGAGCAATTGTTTATCTCAACTTGTAGCTAAGAAAACTTGGCTCAGAGAAGTTGCTAAGGCCATAGATCTAGTGAGGAGTTACAGCAGAGATTTGAACGCAAGTATCACTGATTCGAGATGCCCTACTCTTTTCTTGTGGCATGTGTGCCCGACTCTTCCTGCCGGAAGGTGTGCTGGGAATCACTGTGGCTTTGACTATATCCCTGTCCAGAGTGAGGGGAAAGAATGGAGGGATTTGGGTGGGCTAAAACTGCTTCCATCCCTTCCTCTTACATAAGAAGCAGAAATAATTGAAAAAAATAATTGAAGCCGGGCGTGGTGGCGCACGCCTTTAATTCCAGCACTTAGGAGGCAGAGGTAGGAGGATTGCCGTGAGTTCGAGGCCACCCTGAGACTACATAGTGAATTCCAGGCCAGCCTGAGCCAGAGTGAAACCCTACCTTGAAAAACAAAACAAAAGAAGAAGAGGAGGAGGAGGAGGAGGCAATGATTTTTGTAGGTACCACTGAAAATATTTAGATTTCCGGGTAGGAAAACTAAATCCTAAATCTAAATTAGTTGGTGTTTTACTCCTGGTTTTTTTTTTTTTTTGTTTTTTGTTTTTAAACTAGGGTCTTACTCTAGCCCAGGCTAACCCGGAATTCACTATGTATACAGGGGGTGGGCTCAAATTCATGATTCTCCTACCTCAGCCTCCCAATTGCTGAGATTAAAGGCATTCACCACCATGCCCAGCTTTATTTTTAAATTATATGTCTGTGCATCAACGCAAAGATCTTGGCTCCAACACAAAGGGTTCTTGATGGAAACGCAGGAGGAAAAAGAAAAGATTGTTGATCCACCGTGGGGACCACAATCTTCATCCTACAACTGTGATTTAAGCCTGGTGATAAATATTTAAGAGAAAAGTGTTTAAGTGTAGTGATCCCTCTACCCCACTATCCCTGAAACCTCCCTGAAAGTCACCAAGGTGATGAAATGGGGGACAAAGGGAAGATAGGAGAGAGTGGACTCCATCAGCACCGTGGACAGCAGCCAAACAGCAGCGCTGGGGAGCTGTCCTGGGTGCTAGGACTAGCAGCTGCAGGACTTGGACCGAGAGTCTGCTAGGTGCCAGGCACCATTCCTATGTTGCAGGAAACCATCTCATTTAAAAGGCCTAATGGGTCTGAACTGTAGGCATCGCCCTGCCATTTCCAGGGGCAAAGACAAAAGATCTATGGCAAAGAGCATCTTGCCCAAGTACACCCAAAGATTGAGATGGAATATGAATCTAGAATAATCAGGCTGGTGCCATGCTTCCTCCACATATTTAAAAGGAAATTCCATTACCCCCACCTCTCTCTCCAGGACTGTCCTCAAACTCAGGTGATTCTGGGCCAAATCTAGCAAAGGGCTGATTCGAGAGCCTCGATGAGCACTGAGAGTGGAGTCCAGAGCTGGAGTGTTTGATTTAGTCCTCTCCACATACTCCTTTTCCAGTGAAGAGCAACGCTGCATTTGGGGAGGTATGCTATGCAGGCTACCAACGATGGACACAGAGAGCCCATCCAATAGCGCTGGCCCCATCCTACTATCTCAGGCCAGCTCAGGTCTGGGGACATCAGCAAGCCCAGTCCTTCCTTAGTGGTGTGTCCAATAGATATTTCTCACAATATCAGTTACTTTGTCATTTCTGGGACAAAGTATCCAACCGGAAGCAGCTTAAGGGAAGAAGGGTTTATTTCCAACTTAACATTTTTGAGAGAAAGTCCATCATGGCAAAGAAGGCGTAGGAGGACCAGGAAGCCAGTGTCACACTATCAGGGAGTAAGTAGAGGGATGAATCCTAAATGCCCAGCCACCTTCCTCCTCTTCATATAGCCCAGGAACCCAGCCTATGGAATAGTGCCATCCACAGTTAGGGTGGTTCATCCCACCTAATTGATCTAATCAAGAAAATCCTTCATAGACATACAAAAGACTTGTTTCCCTGGTGATCCTAAATCCTCTTAAAATGACAACCAGAGATTAACCACTGCACACACACACGTGCATCAGAGAGCACATGCTGTGCATGATGGTTAATTTCTATGTGCTTTCTGGGCCCCAGGGTCCAACCCACCACCTGCTGTGGCCAAGATGAGGCTAAGGAAGTAAGATAGGAATTAACTTAGAATGTCCTTGAAATCTGAGTTTAGGAATCTAGATTTCCACAGAAAATATAGAGACAAACTTTAAAATTATTTACCATTGAATGAGAGAGAGAGAAGAAGAGAGAGAGAGAGAGAGAGAGAGAGAGAGAGAAAACGGGCATTCCAGGGCCTCTAGCAACTGCAAATGAACTCAAGACACATGTGCCGCTATGTTTATCTGCCTCACATGGGTACAAGGGAATCCAACCTGTGTCCTTAGGCTTCACAATCAAGCACCTTAACTGCTGAACCATCTCTCCAGCCCAAGACACACTTTTAAAAAATCACCATCATCACTTTTTTATGAGTGGTCTCTAGCCAAGGCTACCCTTGAACGTTCTATGTAGTGAAAGACGGCTTTGAACTTCTGATCCTCCTTCGTCTACCTCCTGAAGGCTGAGATTACAGGTGTGCAGCACAAATGTTGGGTTTTCACAGCGTCAGGGACAGACGCAGAGCTTCCTGAATTCTAGGTGAGGACTCTACTAGCTGAGCTTTGTCCCCAGCCCCACCTCCACTTTTAGTCTTGATTATGACCCAGGCATAACATCTGACCACTTCCAGATCCTTTTTCACTTAGTCTTCATCACAAGCTTGTCATGAGCTACTCTGAAGTGGTTAAAGTCATTCCATTCTGATATTTGCAATGAAACTGATGCTGAGAGAGGGGCGAGGCCTTATCCAAAGCCACAGAGCAGAAGCAGAAGCAGGATGTGAATCCTGATTGTGCCATTCCTAGATCTGCCACTGTTCCTCATGGCTAGGATTCTACCAGCCCTCTGAGCGACAAGGACCTATGACTCAGACAGCGACAGGCCTGTGCTGTGGGCTGAGAGCGGGCCTATGAGGTATACTTGGTGTCCTTAGGAGTGGAGTCTCCCCGCCCCCAGTATCCACAAATATACCTCACAGAGTAGGTTCAAATGAATGCTATTTTCTAGCAGTTTTAGAAATATGTATTAGGAAACGTCCACATGAGTATGGGGAAGGGGTAGCTCTGAACTCTCAGGAGTGAGGCTGGAGGCACAAACAAAAGTCATCTGTAACCCCAGTGCTTGAGAGGCAGGAGGCAGAGACAGGAGGTCACAAAGCAAGTTAACTAGCTAGACTGGCCGAATCGGCAAACTGGGGGAAGACACAGGATGTCAACTTCTGTTTTTCACACACACTTACATACATGCATGCACATTCACACGTGTATTCACACATATGCAAATATGCATGCACATACACACACAAAAATAAATAAGTAAAAAAGATAAAAGTTTCCTGGGCCAGGCTCCATTTCCCCACCTATACATGGAATTAATAAGAGCCACACAGCAGTGACATGGGCCTGGCTCCACAGGGCCAGTTTCGGCTGAGCCCAGGTGTGGATCTGAGGCATCCTTCCTCTACATCTATGCCCCAGGGTCTGGTAGCCAAGAAATGAGAGCTGAATTTAGGGGCTGCTCTGGTCCTGGAGTTTCTGAATGAATCTGACTTCTTAAGAAAGCCCCATCTTAGGCCGGGTGTGGTGGCGCATGCCTTTAATCCCAGCACTCGGGAGGCAGAGGTAGGAGGATCGCCATGAGTTCAAGGCCAGCCTGAGACTACATAGTGAATTCCAGGTCAGCCTGGGCCAGAGCAAGACCCTACCTCAAAAAAAAAAAAAAGAAAAAAAGAAAGCCCCATCTTGCCAGGCACACAGTGTCCCTGAGAAAAGGTTTTGGTCACTTAGCAATTGTGATAGTTTGAATGTACGTTCCCCCATAGACTCAGGTGTTTTATTAAAGCTTGTGACTTGGATCTCCAGCTACCTGGCTGGAGGAGGGGTTACTAGGGGCAGATCCTGGGGTTCAGCCTTAAGGTGTATTTGGAAACTAATGTGATTTCCAGCCCATAGGTACAGAAAGAAGTCAGAGTTCTGGCAGGATCCCTGCCACTTGCTGCCCATTTGTGCTTGTTGATTTTGGTTTTCACAGGCTGTTTGGTTATTTCTCCGTTTGGATGGATGGAAGCAGATTCTTCCACCACTGATGGAACTTTCCCTGGATCTGTAAGCTTGAAATAAACCCCTCCTCCCATAAACTCTGTCTGGTTTGGATGTTCATCCCAGCAAGTGGAGCTGTCTACAACAGCAATCCTTTGTGCTCTTCTCCAATCATGATAAGCCAATTGCACTTCCCAAAGGTGGCACTTTCTCTTGCTCCTGGGCCTTTGAGCTGCTGCCCTCTGCCTACAGCCTTCAGCCACCTGAGCCAGCTAGCAAGGGACTGCTCAACTGTTGTGTAGGAGCTCAGCCAAGACAAAGTCACCTCTGCTGGCTAGTAGGTAGCAGTGCACTGTGCCCCATGTGCACTGGGAAGCAGGTGTCTTGGGAGGATGGATTGAAGTTGAAAGGAGGGGGTGTCATTGTCTCCATCACCCACACCTGTGACTGGGGAGACAGTCGGAGGCTGGGCTGGGGGGAGTGCCAAGGTGACGGCCACCTGGAGGTTTCCTGAACTCAGCCTCTCCTGGGAGGGGCCCAGGTGCAGTGTTTTGTGATGCTGGCCCCCAGAGTGGCTCTGCTTACCTGCTGGGTGGGAGTGAGAGGCAGCAGCCTGTCCCTGGAGAAGCTGAGCCACAAGCTGGCAGGGATCAAACAGCGCTGCCCAACCCCCAAGCTCTTACCTGCCAATTTAGGGATGCAGGGGAGGCAATGAGGAGGAAAGTCTGTGCTGGGTCTTGTGTAGGACTTAGCTCCATGCACATTCGTGTCAGTGAGCCCAGTGTATCGAACTGCACATATCTGACATATGTGTGCTGGCACCTAACTACGTGTCTGTGTATACAAGTATATCATCAGGGCATATGTGTGTGTGTGCACATGCACATGTGCATTAATGTGTCTGTACATAAAGTGTGCATAAATTCATGTACACACAGTATCTGCAATTGCAGGTTAGCAAATTGTCTCATAATTCCTTGAGATTTCACCTTACTGAGGTGCAAACCCCAGCTCAGCCACTTCCTAGCTCTGCAACCTAGGCAAGCCACTCCACTTCTCTGAGCCTTATTTTCCTCATATACAAAATGGATGGAAATCACAATGCCCACCCTGCTTATTTTTGCAAAGAGATTAAATAAAGCAACATGTGGAAATTACTGAGTACAGTGCCTGGCTCATAGGAAATGCTTCACAAATGTTGGCTGTGAATGTGTGTGTGTGTGTGTGTTATGGTTTGTAGCTGTCTCTGTGTGTATGTATGCACCTCACATGAGTTTGTGATCTAATCCAAGGTGGGTATATAAGTTTGTGTGATTAAGTATAAACACATGTGGGTACATGTCTTTAGCTGAGCATTTAAAAAATTGTTCTGTGATATCCTGAAAGCCCAGGTGCTGGAGCAGTCACTATGAATGAAATTGAAGTTTCTGATACTCCTTAAAACCTCCTTTTGTGGCCCCTAGTTTTTGAAAAGAGATTAATTCTTTCAAAAAAAAAAAAATCAAAAGCCGGGATGGTGGGGCATGTCTTTAATTCCAGCACTTGGGAGGCAGAGGTAGGAGAATCACCATGAGTTCGAGGCCATCCTGAGACTACCTAGTGAATTCCAGGTCAGTCTGGGCTAGTGTGAGACTCTACCTTGAAAACAACCACCACAAATAAACAACAACAACAAAAGTCAAAATTTAAACCAGGCATGGTAGTGCACACCTGAGTTCAAGGCCACTCTGAGACTTCATAGTGAATTCCAGGTCAGCCTGGGCTAGAGTGAGACCCTACCTCAAAAAAAAAAAAAAAAAAAAAGTTGAGGTTTGTGTTGTATGTTTAAGTCCGATTTGTTTGGATAATTTACATACAGTAAATATACACCATCAAGTATAGAGTTTTATGAATTTAGGAAACCGAGGAAATTCCCTGGCAGTGGCGAGTTTAAACGATAACATGCGAAGACCTGGGTGTGCAGCCGAGAGGGCAGAGCAAGGCTGGGAGTGGAGCGAGGGGGGACCCAGCTGCCTTGCCTCGGGCTTGGGGCCCCTTAGGGAAGTGGGTGGGATGGGGAAGGAGGTGGAAGGCCCAATGGAGACCCTCCGGCTCTGCGGCGGGGGGCCTGCCTGCACCGGTCTCGTCGGATCTGATTCAGCTGTCATTCAAGGTGGCCAGAGCTCAGAGAGGCCCCTAAAGAACCAGTGATTTGTGCAAGCCTGGCCGGCCCGTTGTCCCGCTGGGATCTGGTCTTTGCCAAGAATAACAAAGAGCTCTGGGAAGGGCTGGCTCTGAGCTCGGTGTGGGGGAGGGGACGGACGGAGCGAGGGGGAGGGGAGTTGCACAGGGCTGGGCTGGGTGGCCCGGGACCTTGCTTCGGGCCTTCTTAGGCAGCAGGCGCCGGTGTAGGCGCGAGGTGGGGCTTGTGTGCCTAGAGCTCTGCCGTGAGCCGGCGCCTCAGTGTTCTCTGCAGGCCACCGCAGTGCGCCGCGTGTGTTAGGATGCTCTGGCCCCGGGGAAGCCCACCAGGAGGAGCACTTCAAGCCAAGCTCCTGGTCACGCAGCTGTTAGAGCTCCCGTCCTCCTCCGCCAGCCCCCAGCGTCGTGACTGCCCTCGGGGTTCCCTTAGCCCCGCCCTCTCCGTCCTCACCCCCCAAGCCAGGAAGGAGTTTTCATCCCTTGCTTCTGAGCCAGTGCGTGTGGACATTCGGAGTGTGTGTGCACACTTGCATGCTGATTCTCTTCCATGGACCCCTATGCACACCTGCGTGTGTGTGTGTGTGTGTGTGTGTGTGTGTGTACACATAGGCATGTCTGTGCTTTCTGTGGACACCTTTATATGTGAACAACGTGTGACCATTTGTGAAAATGGGTACCAGGGCATGTATCAATGTGTGTGGATCTGTGCACTTTAAAAATTTTTTTTTAAATTTATTTTCAATCAGAGAGAGAGGGAGAGGGAGGGAGGGAGGTAGAATGGGTGCACCAGGGCCCACTGCAAATGAACTCCAGATGCATGTACCACCTTGTGAATCTGGCTTTACCTGGGTACTGAGGGATCGAACCTGTGTCCTTTGGCTTTGCCAGCAAGCACCTTAACTGCTTAGCCATCTTTCCGGCCCTCTGTGCACTTTTTAATGCATTTCTACGTGCTCCTAGGCTATGTTTGAGGTGTGAGCATGTGTGTATTGTAAGTTGGTAACAATGCGTGTAAATGTAAGCTGACATGCCCAGGATGGAGGAAAGGTGGACAGCTGCACCTCTGGTTCCAGGCAGCCCAGCACGTGGAGTAGCTCTTCCTGGCTTCCCCTTTGGGCTTCTGAAGAAGCAGGTGCTTCTCCTAAGGGAATTTCTCCCAGGAGCTCAGTTTGTTTTGTTCCAAAGACCATGAGAGAGAGAGAGAGAGAGAGAGAGAGAGAAAGTAGATGGGGAGCTCCCAGCCTCCATTGTTGCCATCTGGGACATTCTCCCTCCCCCATGCCAGGAGGGTGGGAAATGAGCTCAGTTGGCTGTAACATAAGTACCTCAAATTACTTGCAGTATTAGATAAAATTCAGAAAGCAAGACCCACTCTTACTGAAAAGGTTCATATCTGCTCCATGAAGTGTTTATAAAAGAAAGAATGGAAGCAGGGCGTGGTGGCCCAGACCTTTAATCCCAGCACTCGGGAGGCAGGGATAGGCGGGTCACTGTGAGTTTGAGGCCAGCCTGGGCTAGAGTAAGATCCTATCTTGAAAAACCAACATAAAAAGAAGGAAGGAAGGAAGGAAGGAAGGAAGGGAGGGAGGGAGGGAGGGAGGGAGGGAGGGAGGGAGGGAGGGAGGGAGGGAGGGAGGAAGGAAGGAAGGAAGGAAGGAAGGAAGGAAGGAAGGAAGGAAGGAAGGGGAAAGGAAAGGAAAAAGGAAAGGAAAGGAGGAAGACTGGAGTCCAGAACATGTCAAGGAAATAAGAAAATGGTCAATGGATCAACAATGTAAAAAATATAAGAACCCATGCAATGAAAATAATCAAAAAGTCAGACAAATTTATAAAATGAATAAGTTAATTGGAAATAAAGATGTATAAATTATGATGTAGGCTAATAGAATTTTCTACAACAATCAAAGAATTCCCACAAACAAATAAGAAAACAACAGCAGCCCAATAGTAACATGGACTAGATATATGGGCAATTGTTTTGAAAAGCAGTGTTTCGAATGGCCAATAAAGAGATAAAGTTTAAGCTCTCGAGTAACATTAAAAATTAAAAGTGGCTGGGTGTGGTGGTGCACACCTTTAATCCCAGCACTCGGGAGGCAGAGGTAAGAGAAACACCATGAGTTCAAGGCCACCCTGAGACTACATAGTGAATTCCAGGTCAGCCTGGGCTAGAGTGACACCCTACCTCAAAAATAAAACAACAACAACAAAAAAAATAAAAGGTGGGTTGGGGACATGGTGTTTATTTAAAGGCACTTGATTGCAAAATCTGATGGAACAGGTTCAATTCCCCAGTACTCAACTAAAAGCAGATGCACAAAAGTGGCTCAAACATCTGGAGTTTGCAGCAGCAAGAGGCTCTGTCATGCTTTATTCTCTCTCACTCCCCTGTGTCCTATATTGTAAATAAATAAAAATATTTTTAAAAAGTGACAACCCACTTCTTGTCAAGCAGACTTGCTAAACAAGAAACGCATAATATCTAGTGATGGAGAGGAGGTGGGAAATAAGCTTATTCACATGCTGTTCACTGGAATATAAATTGATACCACCCAGAGGGGACAATTTAGCAATATCTGTCAAACTATAAAGCACAAATATTCTCTACTCCAGCAATTCCACTTGTAAAGAAAAAAAACAAAAACAAAACAAAAGCTTTATCTTACAAAGTTGCTAGCACCTGTAAGCAAAAATATGTCTGGAAAGTTATCTCCTAAAGCATGATCAATAATGGAAGAGAATTTAGACACACGTTGGGGGCTGAGGAAATTACTCCATGGCAAAGGCCTGCTGGCCTGGGTTCAATTCCCAAGCCACCCATGTAAATCAGAAGCAAAAATAGGCACAAGTGTCTGATGTTTGTTTGCAGCTGAAGAGGCCCTGGTATGCCTCCCCGCCCCCGCTGACACACACGCTGTTGCTGTTACACATGACCAAAAGCAGCTGATAGGAGGGAAGTTTTTATTTTGGCTTACAGTCTCAAAGGGGAGTTTCATGATGGCAGGGGAAAGCATGGCATGAGCAGAGGATGGACATCACCTCTGCCACAGCATGTGGACAACAGCAGCAGGAGCATAAGCTGAGCTCTGGCAATGGGGAACAGGCTATAATACTCCAAAGCCTGCCCCCAACAACACACCTCCTCCAGCAAGGCTCTACCTCCCAAATTAACACCAACTGGGGACCAAGCATTCAAAACACATTGGTTTATGAGGGACATCTGATTCAAACCAACACACACACACACACACACACACAAAAAATAATTTTCAAAGCTGGGTGTGATAGCACACACCTTTAATCCCAGCACTTGGGAGGCAGAGGTAGGAGGAGCGCCATGAGTTTGAGGCCACCCTGAGAATACAAAGTGAATTCCAGGTCCGCCTAGACTAGAGTGAAACCCTACCTTGAAAAATCAAATAATAATAATAATTTTTAAAAATTAGAAACAAGTTAAATGCAATTCAGAAGAAACATAGTTGAGTAAATTGTGGTACATGCAAACTCTGTGCTATTAGTACTAATCACCCTATTAAAAAGAATAAAATAGTTCATGTTAAAGACATAGAATCCATCATGTATTTTCTTTTTTCTTTTTACATTTTTAAAATTATTTTTTATTTATTAATTTGACAGAGACATAGAGAAAGTCAGGCAGAGAGGGGGAGAGATACAGAGAGGGTGAGAGAGAGAGAGAGAGAATATGGGTGTGCCAGGACCCCTTGCCACTGCAAAAATCTCCAAACACATGTGCCACTTTGTGCATCTGGCTTTACATGGGTGCTAGGGAATCGGACCCCAGACCGTCAGGCTTTGCAAGCAAGTGCCTTTAACTGTTGAACCATCTCCAACCCCACGATTGTTTCCAGCCTGTTTTCCCATGGACATTTTCAACAGTTTTCCAAACCCCTCCATATATGGGCCGTGTTGACTTTAATGGCCTCCTCATTGCTTTATGTCAATGACTCAATTTAACCAAGATATCCATCTGTGCCATTTGTCATATTTTACCATCTTCATCAACACTAAAATGGGTGAAGTCACATTTTTTTACCCCCAAGACACCTTTCTCATCTTCCTTTTTTTTACAAAAAGCAAAATTTGGTCTAGGGCTTTGTAGCTCAGTAGTAGAGCACTTGCCAAGCAACTCCCTGAGTTTGATCTCCAGCACTGAAAAATAAATAAATACAATTTATTTTATTTAAAAACTAAATAAATAAATTTAAAAATTAAAATAAATAAATAGCCAAGGATAGTGGTATATGCCTGTAACCCCAAAATTTGGGAGGCAGAGACAGGAGGTTGACCACAAATTGGAGGCCAATTTGCTCTACACAGTGAAATTCAGGCTAGGCAGGGCTCTACAGACAAAATAATAAATAATAGAAGCCAGACATGGTGACACACACCTTTAATCCCAGCACTTGGGAGGCAGAGCTTAGGAGGGTCGCCATGAGGTTGAGGCCACCCTGAGACTACATAGTGAATTCCAGGTCAGCCTGGACTAGAGTGCAACCCTACCTCAAAAAATCTAAATAAATAAATAAATATAAATAAACAGATAATTGAAAACAATGTATAGATAGTCTCACATTTCTGGAAAAACTGTGTATAAATGAACTTAATATTTTTAAAATTACTAATGTGAATTTCTTTTCTTGTTTTTAAAATTTATTTATTTATTTGAGAGAGAGTCAGAATGAATGTACCAGGGCCTTCAGCCACTGCAAACGAACTCCAGACACATGCTCCACCTTGTGCATCTGGCTTACATGGGTACTGTGGAATTGAACCTGGGTCCTCAGCCTTCGCAGGCAAGTGCCTTACCTGCTAAGCCATCTCTACAGCCCCCAGTTTCTTTTTTTTTTCCTTAAGTTTTGAAGACATGATGTTTGCAATAGTGGGTCAGGTAACACTAGTCTGCCTCAAGACAGGACATTATCAAAGAAATAAAGAGAAAGGCAAATCCAGGATCTAGCATTCAAAATTAGGATTCAGAACCTGAAGGGGAGGCTATGCCCATAATCTCAGCACTCAGGACACTGAGGCAATAGGATTGCTAGTCTGGGCTTCACGGTGAGTACTAGGTCAGCCTGAGCTACAGAGTGAGATTTTGTCTTAAAGGAAAAGGAAAAGAAAGGTTTTGGTAGCCTGGAAATTGTCAACTTCTCGTTGCTCTTATCTATAATTTGAATTGGGTGATGTCAGACCTGGGAGGAAGGATGTGGTATTGGGAACAGCCTGTCCCAAAGTCAGCGATGGGAGAGGCCAGCGTTGTGTGGGAGAGGCACCACTAAGAGTGGCAGCACCATAGCAGAGTTGTGGTCTCCACTTCCCATGCTTGCCTCAGAAAGATCACACTGGGGGTTGGAGAGATGGCTTAGCAGTTAAGCACTTGCCTATGAAGCCTAAGGACCCCAGTTCGAGGCTCAATTCCCTAGGACCCACCTTAGCCAGATGCATAAGGAGGCACACGCATCTGGAGTTTGTTTGCAGTGGCTGGAAGCCCTGGCGCGCCCATTCTCTCTCTGTCACTCACAAATAAATAGATAAAAATGAACAAAAAAAATTTAAAAAGAGATCACACTGGGATGCCAGCCATATCTGGGGGGCAGGGTAGATTCCTGCTGGTCATTGTGTTTATTATTTTCTCATGGCTGTGGCAAGACCTGAGAGAAACACTGCACAGAAGGAGAAATTTGTTTTGGCTCATGGTTTCAGAGGGTTCCGGTCCATCATGGTGAGGAAAACAGGATGAACAGCTTGGTTCACGGTGGCAGGAGCTTGTGCAGGGGGCTGTTCACATATTAGCAGTCCAGAAAGCAGAGAGCAGGATGGGAACCAGCCCTTGGTGTCATCTTCAAACGCCTGTCCCCAGAACCTACCAAAAATAGTGCCAACAACTGGACACCAAGTGTAGTAGTCAGGGTTCTCTAGAGGAACAGAACTGTTTTAAAAAGGGAATTTGGGCTGGAGAGATGGCTTAGTGGTTAAGCACTTGCCTGTGAAGCCTAAGGACCCCGGTTCAAGGCTCGATTCCCCAGGTCCCACGTTAGCCAGATGCACAAGGGGGCGCACGCGTCTGGAGTTCGTTTGCAGAGGCTGGAAGCCCTGGCGAGCCCATTCTCTCTCTCTCCCTCTATCTGTCTTTCTCTCTGTGTCTGTCGCTCTCAAATAAATAAAAAAAAAATTTAAAAAGGGAATTTATTGGATTATTTTACAGTAATCCAATAGCAGTCACAGACCTGAGAATCACTCAACCTGGTAGCTGCTCAGTCCACGTGGTCAGATGCCTCAGAAGTCCTGATCCAGCACTGCAGATGGCACCGGAAGGCTTAGAAACTTCTAGGGGAGCCGCTGGGTTTCGATCCATGCAAGTCTTCAGTTGGTGCTGATCTTCAGTCTGCACTGGTCTGTAACCCACACTGGAAGGCAGCAAGCAGCTCTGGCAGCCAAGTGGGAAGAAGAAAGGGTCTCTTTTCACCTTCCTTAGAGGGGCCACCCGCTCTGGGGGAAGGGCTCGCTCTGGGGGAAGGATTCCTCCTTTAGTTGATCCTTCCTGAAAGTAACTTCTGAGACCCACCTCAAAGGGATTTCTGTGGATTAACATACAGTTCAAGTTGACATCACCTTAACTATCACAAGTCCACCCCTTGTCAACTTGGCACCAAATTATATTTCCTTACATCATACTTAATTTCCAAATGAAAGCAGTAACGAGCTCATAATTCCACCTAACATGGTAAAACTATCCCATGTACAACTGGAACTGTAAAATCTTCCCCCAACACAAAACTTAGTCTCTAATATAATAGGCCTAATATAAATTCAACAGTTAGCTAGTGATATAATCTTAATATTGGTGTAGATATGTACAAACACTCTGTATCAAGGTAGGACAGAAACATTGCAATCACAGTCCTCGTTTCTGTAACTGATCACGTGGCCTTAGCTGGTATTTGTAACTGCCTTCTTCTACCACCCATTCTGTATTCCCTCCACCTTCAGCAAGCACCTCAGCAGGTCTTGGCTCTTTACCTGGAGGGGTGACCCATACCTTCATTCCTGAAGGATCTGGGCCATTTATCACACTACTTCTATTGGGTTTTTGCAGTCGTCCATTGACTTTGACAACAGCACATGGTAACACTAACAGACGCCTTAAAGGATCTCCTGCACTCCAGGCATACTCTTCCTTACCGCCATCGTGGAGGAGCAGCCCAATTTCCCTCTGGTAATCTGGATCAATCACCCCTGCAATCACTGTAACTCCTTTCTCAGCCTGTTCACTCAAGGGTATTAGGAACCCAAAGTGACCAGGGGAAAGTCTTAGCTTCCAGTTCAGTGTCTCCTGGAAAAAGCACTCCCCCCTCTGGAACCAAGACTTGTAGGCCAGCAGAGCATAAGGTTGTGGGATCAAGAAGCAAAAATTTAGCTAATGGGTCACTTGGGGGTGATGGTAAGTGGGACCATTCCCAATTCTACCTCTTGATTCCTGGACCCATGAATCTGGGTTATAGGAGAAGCAGTACTGTATATAGGACGCTGATTCAGAGCATATAAAGCCTTCTAGAGGACACTCCCCCAGCTCTCCAATCTATTGCCACCTAGTTGGTGCTGTAGCTGTTTCTTTAAAAGGCCATTCCATTGTTCCATCAAGCCAGCTGCTTCAGGATGGTGGGACACATGGTAAGACCAGTGAATTCCATGATCATGAGCCCACTGCCATACTTTCTTGGCAGTGAAGTGAGTTCCTTAGTCAGAAGCAATGCTGTGTGGAATGCCATGATGGTGGATAAGACATTCTGTAAGCCCACGGATGGTAGTTTTGGCAAAAGCACTTACATGCAGGAAAGGCAAATCCATACCCAGAATAAGTGTCTATTCCTGTAAGGAAAAAATGCTACCCTTTCCATGATAGAAGTGGTCCAATGTAGTCAACCTGCCACCAGGTTGATGGCTGGTCACCCCATGGAATACTGCCATATTGGGGGCTCAGAGATGGTCTCTGCTGCTTCATCCTTCAAGTCCTTTATAGTGGCACTAATTTCTGAAATCCCTCCAGGAATGCGATACTGTTTTTAATTCACTATTTTCCCTGGTGGTGGGAGCCTCAGTGGCTTCCATTTGGCCTTTCCAACCATAATAGCCCTCACTCCACAAGTCAGGGAACCAATGTGGGGGTTCTGCCAACTCCTAAGTATATCTATCCCAATTATGCATTCTGGGACTGGGAAAATAACCACAGGGTGAGTTTGGGGACCCACTGGACCCACTGCCAGTCTAACATTTGCCAAAACTCCATTGATCACCTGATCTCCATAAGCACCTACTTTAACTGGAGGGTCATGGTGCTTTTTGGGGTCTTCTGGAATCAATGTCAATTCAAGCCAGCATCCAGTGGGCCCTGAAAGGTCTGATTATTTCCCTTTCCCCAGTGTACAGTTACCCTAGCAAAAGGCCCTAGGTCCCTCTGAGGAAGGATAGGTGTAAGCTTAATATTGAAATTTTGGGGGATGTAGGTGGGTACTTTCTTGAGGGGACCTAGCCACCCCTCCAATCAAGGGGCTCAGGATCTGTAAACTGGCTCAAGTCTGGAAACTGATTAAGACGTCTTGATTCTCTGTTGCTATTATTCAAAGTGGCTTTATGTTCCCTTGCTCTGGAACTTTTCTGTTTATACAGATCAAGAAGAAACTCAGTAGGCTTCTTATCTACTTGACTTCTGGGAACACCATGATTAATCAGCCAATTCCAAAGGTCCATACAAGTCATACCTTTATGTGCATAAATTTGCCTATGCTGTCTACTACAAAAAACATGTTCACCCCTTCTTTGGCAATTCAGCACTGCCACTTGGCCCTTGTTGCCCCTAGATCCAGTTATAGGACCATTGCATCTAAATCACCCAATGCAGCAACTGCAGCTCCCACTGTGAGCTTTATGTCTTCTTTACATAAAAGACCAATGACTGAGCACTTTAAGTATGCTGGTGTTCCCCTCACAAATCTGTTTCTTACAGTCTTAGTGAAGGGCACATCTTCTGGATGCTCCCATTGTGGGGACAAAGATGAGCTTACATGGCAAATCCACCTCAGCATTCCAAGTTCTCTGAGCTTTTTAATCCTTTCATCGACATTAAACCAAGGGATATCAGGCAGCTCAAGCTCACTCACACTAGGCCATCTTTGGATCCATACTTCAGCCAACCAATCAAATAAACTCTTGGCACCCCTTCCAACTGCATGCACTGCAGTGTTAAATCTAAAACCTCTGCTCAATGGGCCTACTTCAATAAATTCTGCCTGATCTAATCTTATGTTCCTTCCTCCATCATCCCATACCCTTAAAATCCATTTCCATGCCTATTGCCTATGCTTCTGCCTGTACAAGTTAGAAAACTCCTGAAGTTCTTTAGGGGTGTACCTCACCTCTTCTTGTGTCACACTTTCTACCTCACCTTTAGGGACCTGCCTAGCATCTGGTTATAGGCCTAGAGGCAAAGATGGGTGGGAACTGAGAAGCACCAGCACCTCCTGCTGATTCCTCAAAGAGATTCCCTCGGGCAAGGGTAATACTTCAGGGCATGGAGATGGGGATACTATGGCTACTAAGGGAGGGAAGGTCATAACTTCATTCAAAACAACCTTTTCAGGATCTGACACTTCAATGTCCCCAGGTTCTTCAGGGTCTTCCCACACATCACCATCCCAAGTCACAGGATCCCACTCTTTTCCAATCAGTGCCCTCACTTTAACTTCTGTTAGCTGGTGAAGCTGGGACTTGAGTTTACGTTGCAAGATAGCCAGTCTCACAATGAGAGCTTGGGTTTGGTTTTCTGCAATCTGAGTCTGGCTAGAGAGGAGACTCTCCTCCAAGGCACCCTTCGAAACCTTGAGATCATGTACATGGGTCTTAAGCTTAGAATTTTCCTTTTCGAGCTTCTGCTTTTCCCTCACTAGTTTGTCCAGATATGCCAAAAGCAACCAACCAGCCTCATCAGTGGTCTTACTTTTCCACAAATATTCAAATGTTTTAAATACAGAGTCACTAAATTCCTTGCTCTTCACAAGACATGACTCAGGATCACCAAATACATCTACCTCATGGGGTTCTTTAAATAGTGCCCACCATGGATTATTAGTGCCCTCATTATTTCTAGTAAAAGTGCTCTCCTTATCGTTAGTAGGGCCTTTAGTAGCATTGAAGTTGGCAAGCCAACCCCAGATAGCACCAAGCCCAATAGAGAAATCCTTCCTTATAATTCTGTTTCTCTAGAACCACTTCTGGTACCAAAATCTGTATTCGTCAGGGTTCTCTAGAGGAACAGAACTGCTAGAATGAATTATTATTTTAAATTTTTTGTTTATTCTTATTTATTTCTTTGAAAGTGACAGAGCGGAGGAGGCAGAGAGAGAGAGAGAGAGAGAGAGAATGGGCGCGCCAGGGCTTCCAGCCACTGCAAACGAACTCCAGATGCATGCACCCCCTTGTGCATCTTGCTAATGTGGGTCCTGGGGAATTGAGCCTTGAACCGGGGTCCTTAGGCTTCACAGGCAAGTGCTTAACCACTAAGCCATCTCTCCAGCCCTAGAATGAATTATTATTATTTTCATTCCTTTTTTAAAATTTATTTAATTTTTATTAACATTTTCCATGATTATAAAAAAATCCCATGGTAATTTCCTCCCCCCCCCCAACACTTTCCCCTTTGAAATTCCATTCCCCATCATATTACCTCCCCATCTCAATCATTGTACTTACATATATACAATACCAACCTATTAAGTACCCTCTTCCCTTCCTTTCTCTTCCCTTTATATCTCCTTTTTAACTCACTGGCCTCTGCTACTAAGTATTTTCCTTCTCACGCAGAAGCCCAATCATCTGTAGCTAGGATCCACATATGAGGGAGACCATGTGGCGCTTGGCTTTCTGGGCCTGGGTTACCTCATTTAGTATAATCCTTTCCAGATCCATCCATTTTTCTGCAAAGTTCATAACTTCATTTTTCTTTACCGCTGAGTAGAACTCCATTGTATAAATGTGCCACATCTTCATTATCACTCATCAGTTGAGGGACATCTAGGCTGGTTCCATTTCCCAGCTATTATAAATTGAGCAGCAATAAACATGGTTGAGCACGTAATTCTAAGGAAATGAGATGAGTCCTTTGGATATATGCCTAGGAGTGCTATAGCTGGGTCATATGGTAGATCAATCTTAACTGTTTTAGGAACCTCCACACTGATTTCCATAATGGCTGGACCAGATTGCATTCCCACCAGCAGTATAGAAGGGTTCCTCTTTTTCCACATCCCCACCAACATTTCTGATCATTTGTTTTCCTGATGGTGGCCAATCTGACAGGAGTGAGATGGAATCTCAATGTAGTTTTAATCTGCATTTCCCTGATGACTAGTGACATAGAACATTTTTTAGATGCTTATATGCCATTCATATTTCTTCCTTTGAGAATGCTCTATTTAGCTCCAAAGCCCATTTTTTGATTGGCTTGTTTGATTCCTTATTATTTAACTTTTTGAGTTCTTTGTATATCCTAGATATTAATCCTCTATCAGATATATAGCTGGCAAAGATTTTTTCCCATTCTGTAGGTTGCCTCTTTGCTTTTTTCACTGTGTCCTTTGCAGTGCAAAATTTTGTAATTTCATGAGGTCCCAGTGATTAATCTGTGGTTTTATTGCCTGAGCAATTGGGGTTGTATTCAGAAAGTCTTTGCCAAGACCAATATGTTGAAGGGTTTCCCCTACTTTTTCCTTTAGCAGTTTCAGAGTTTCAGGTCTGATGTTAAGGTCTTTAATCCATCTGGACTTAATTCTTGTGCATGGCGAGAGAGAAGAATCTATTTTCATCCTTCTGCAGATATATATCCAGTTTTCCCAACACCATTTGCTGAAGAGGCCCTAGAATGAATTATTTTAAAAAGGGAATTTCTTGGATTAGTTTATGGTAATCCAATAGCAGTTGCAGGCCTGAGAATCACAGAACCTGGTAGCTACTCAGTTCACGTGGCCAGATGCCTCAGCAGTCCCAATCCGGCACTGCAGATGGCTCTGGAAGGCCTGGAGGCTCCCTGAGGAGCCGCTGGGTTTTGATCCATGTGGGTCTTCAGTTGATGCTGGTCTTCAGTCTGCGCTGGTCTTCAATCCACCCTGGAAGGCAGCGAGCAGCTCTGGCAGCCAAGCGGGAAGAAGGAAGGGGATCTTTTTCACCCAGAGCTTCCTTATATGAAATCCCTTTCTGAGTGGGACTGCCCACTCTGGGGAAGGGTTCACTCTGGGGGAAGGATTCCTCCTTTAGTTGATCCTTCCTGGAAGCAACCTCTGAGACCCACCCAAACGGGATTTCTGTGGATTACTACACAGATCAAGTTGACATCACCTTAACTATCACACCAAGCATTCAAAATATAAAACTGTGATGGACATTTCAGATTTAAGCCATAAGTCACCTTCTTTAGTAGTCCTTGGTTGCTCTTCAGTCTCTATGGAACTTGCTATGGACTTAATTATTCCCTTAGAATTAATATATTGGAGGGTTGAGGAGATGGCTCAGTGGTTAAAGACACTTGCTTACAAAGCCTACTGGCCCACATTCAATTCCCCAGTACTCACATAAAACAAATGCACCAAGTGGTGGGCACATGCTTCTGGAATTTGTTTGCAGCAGCAAGAGGTCCTAACATGCCTATCCCCTCCCCAAATAAATAAATAATAAATATTTCAATTAATTAATTATCTTTTTTGTGTTTTTTATTTTTTAAGGTAGGGTCTCACTCTAACCCAGGCTGACCTGGAATTCACTATGTAGTCTCAGGCTGGCCTCAAACTCACAGTGATTTTCCAACCTCTGCCTCCTGAATGCTGGAATTAAAAGCATGGACCACCACAACTGACATAACTTTTTTTTTTTTACACAGAATTCAAGGCTGGAGATACGGCTTAGCAATTAAGGCGTTTGCCAGCAAAGCCAAAGGACCCAGGTTTGATTTTCCAATACCCATGTAAACCCAGATGCACAAGGTGACACATGTGTCTGGACTTTGTTTGCAGTGGCTAGAACCCTAGCACACCCATTCTCTCTCTCTCTCTCTATTTCTCTCTCTCAAATAAATAAATAATTTTTTATAAAAAGAATTCATATATTGTAGTGCAAACCCCTAATGCACTAGTATTTTGAGGTAGGACTCTGAGGAAGGAATTAAGATTGAATCATAAAGGTGGGGTCCTAATCTGATAGGATTGGCAGTTTATAAGGACAGCAAGATAGCTCTGTATCTCTGTCTGACTCTCTCCTCCCTTCCCCCAACATGTGAGGACACACTGAAAAGTTCTCCAGGAAGAGAGCTTTCACCAGGAACCGAAGTGACCAGCACCTTAGCCTTAGACTTAGAGCCCTCAGAATTGTGGGACATCAATGTCCGCTGGTTTGGCTGCCCAGGTTGTGGCCCTTTGTTTAGAACAGACAGAGACAGAGCTCTTCCATTTTGGCAGGACTTGTGATCAAGGACTATCTTTTCTCAGCTATTTATCATAGAAATTCTTGGAAGACAGACATGGTTTTCCTCTGGAGCCAAGGTGAGACATACTTAGGGCTCACTGAAGGGGCTCTGGGCCCTCAAAGCATAGGTCCCGTAACACAGCCTGCTGTATGAGCCTCTTCAGCTGGGTCTATGGGATGTGAGCTGAGTCACTCACATGTCCTTTCCTGGGTGATTTCCAACATTTGAGCAGCTGAGGCAGGCTCACTGGTTGGATATTCACAGTGAAATCTCACACCCTCTGCATTTTCCTGGCGGTCTCTTGTGAGTCAGGGCTGACCCTCTGGCCAGTGAAACATGGGGAGTATGTGGCTCTAAGACTAAGCCCTGGGGCAGTCTAGCTTGGGCTTCATCCTCTTTGGGTACTTGCTCACTCTTGGATCCTGGCCGTCATGCTGTGAGGAAGCTCCTGTTGTTCTGTGGAGAAACGAACCAGCCCCAGCCAGACCTTGAAATCTCAGGAGTACCCTAGATTCTCGATTCAAAGGAAGCCAATCCCAGCCAGACCTTGAAATCTCTGGAGTACCCTAGATTCTCGATTCCAAGGAAGCCATGAGATTGGAAGTGACTGTTGCTGCCTTGAGCCAGAGTTGGTTCATTATGCCTGCCTTTGTAGACCACTAAAGTGTGGGCTGCCTCCTTGGGTGGCAGGGGTCTCCAGACCATCCAGAACAGCAACTCACAGGTCCTATTTGCTTCTGCTCTTCTTCAAAGAAAGGGAATATATGCATATGTGTTTTCCCATTGAAGAGTGAACCCGGAGGGGGCTGGAGTGGAGCTCTGGGAAGAGCTCAGGCACAGCATATGCAAAGTCCCAGTGTTGGAAAAAAAAAAGGAACCCCAACTTTACAGATACCACAGAGACCCTCCTGGTGCTTCTCAGGCCTCAGTACAGTGTCTTGGTCCTATTCTCCCACTCCTGGGCTCACAGTGGGTGGTCAACCTCCTCTCTCTCCGGTGTGGGAGGGGCGAGCATGGAGAGGAAGGCAGAGGAGCGCATGGTCACTCACTCAGAGTCAGCAGCTCAGTCACATGCACCCACCCAGAGTTACGTGCCTATGGCCAGCCCACATGCCGTCACCTTTTAGACTTGCCACGTGATATGACACCCCTCTGAAAGCCCTAACTGTGGACCTCTCTGCCCACTGTGTCCTCACAGGCTAGCCTGGGCCTGCCATCCTGCCCAGGGCCTGGCCTCTTTAACAGGGAGTTTGGCGCCAAGTCAGTGGCTGAGGAGGTCAGCCATGCTGCAAGCTGGGTCCGAAGCAAGGCAAAGGAGAATGAAAGGGTTGGTTCCCGGTGGGCAGGTCACTAAGGGGAGCGGAACTCCTCTGTGAGCCCTTCCCCACAGACAAAGAAATCAAACAACAGCTATTTTTAGACTCCTGTCAAATTCTCCCAGACTCTGGGGTAGTGAGTGCGGCTGGAGAGACATGTGAGAATCTTGAGGGCTAGCTCTCTAGACAGCTGGCCTGTCCACGCTGTGGGGAGCCCCGAGCCCCGAGACAAAGGGAAAGCCAAGACAATGAGAACAATGCAGGGACCCCAGATGACGACTTCCAGGGGAGCTTCCTGCTGTGGGAAGGAGGACCCCACCAACAGAGGGCAGAGACTCAGATCACCTCCATCTTATTTAACCCACCAGGTACATCACTGGCCCAGCTCCCCAAAAGAGATGGCATCCAAAGGCTCTTTCTACTCCACAGATCTGGTGAGACAGATGTCTCTGCAGTCATGCAGATCTAAGTCTGATCTAGGCTCTGCCCCTCACACCCATGAGCCTCAGTTTTCTCCCCATGTAAAACGCAAATGAGAATTCTTACTTCCCACAGTGGTGTGGAGTCCCAAGAGTTAAAACCCTGGCATACAATAGGACCCCCAGGCAGCTTACAAGCCTTGGGCTAAATGAACTCAGCCAAGCAAGGTCTCCATCTTATTCAACACTGGGTCCAGAACACAGTAGATGCTCAATAAACATTTGTTCAAGTAGTTAATAAAGCATCCACATTAGCCTCCAGTCCAAACGTCTTGCTCCAACTTGAGTCACCTTCTTCACAATCTCTGTTCCTCAGGACTCCCTTCCCTGTTGAGCTCAAGCAGGTCTACAGGAGAGCCAAAGGCCACCTACCCAGGCTGGGAGCCCTGAACTGCAATGGCAGTTCATGGCCACGAGGGGGCGCAGTCTCTTAAGGTTTCTGCACCAGCTCAGCTCGTTCCTGCCACTCAGGGGTCACTGGAACATTGGAGAACTTACAGCTTACTAGGTAGGTAAGTTGCCTGCACCTCTGAGCAGAGATCCTTGGTTCTGCTCTCCTAAAACTCGACAAAAAATATTACATACGGGTCTGTTATTTGGCAATGGTCAGCGTAAAGCACTTTTTGGTCTGCAAACCCTCTTACCTCCCCCATAGTTTTAACCTACTTCCCAGAGTCCTGGCTTCACTCAGTATGAGATCTTCACACTTTCACACCAAAACTACAAAATTCCCAGCTGTCACACTTCTATTTTCCCAGCCTGAGAAGCCCACACCATCAGAGCAAGAAGGGCACTCCAGCTGACCTGTTTCCCATCCATTTGACAGATGAGAAAGTTGAGGCCCACAGAAGCGAATAATTTTCTTAAGGATCTACAGGAGGAGGAAGTGGAGCCAAAGTTAAAACCTAAGTCCCTTTAAAACATATATTATTTAATTTATTTATTTATTATGGAAAGAGAGGGGGAATGAGAATAGATGTGCTAGGGCCTCCAGCTATAGAAAATGAACTCTAGATGCATGTGCCAATTTGCGCATGTGTACCAGGAAATGAAACCCAGGTCATTAGGCTTTGCAAGCAAGTGCCTTTAACCACTGAGCCATCTCTCCAGCCTTAGGTCCTCTTTTTCACCATGGGCCCTGAGCTGGTTCCTGATGGAGAAAAGGAAGGCCTTTATTCCTGGCCCTTTTCTTTAGGTGCAAAGAATCATGGAGATCATTGTTGCAGTAGAAACTCTACCCAGAGAATCCCTAAGGTCCTGGGCAGCCAGATGGCTGGAGAAGCCCAAGTTCAAGGATTTCTGACCATAGGGGCCATGGCCCTTGGTCAGGAGGTGATTGAGGGAATGCAAGGTGTGGATAAACCAGCCACATAAAGGAATCCCCTTGGAAGAGAGGCAAACCCACATGCTATCAATGTAGACTGTCACAGAATGCCACAGAATACCATGGCTAGAATGCCATGGAGTGCACCTGAATGTCAAGGAATGTTGTAAAATGTGCTGGAATGTCAAAGAATGTCACAGGGTATCGTGGTTCTTGTGTCAGAAGATGCCATAAGAGGCTGTAGATGGTTGTCAATGCCATCAGATGTCAAGGACTACCTTCTAATGTCATCAGAGAATGCTGTAGGTGACTGCAAGCGTCATGGAACAACTTAGAATGTCATGCTGGCCTGTAGTAGGCTGTTCCAGAATGACAGCATCACAGAATGCTATGGAAGCCTCAAGCTGGCTGGGAAGGAACTTGAAGGTCACATGGGTTCACCTGCTCATTTCACAGACAGGGAAACTGAGACCCGGGGAAGAGCCCCATTTAGTGGTGCTCACACGGTTACAAACAGAAACAGATCCACTCTGTGGGTCTCTGGATTCCCAGGCTGAGCAGCTGCCCTGGGCTCTGGGCTCTCAGGGACTAATTAACCCTGTGATGGAAACAGTGGTGCCCAGAGGGTATTAAGCAAACCTCCCAGTTCTGGCTGGCACTGGCCCTCTGTCAGGATGGGAATTAAGTCCACATGTGGGGCTTTCTGGTCTGGCGAGTGAAATAATGAGTTATTTGCACGGAAATCAACAACATACCAGCTTTGCAGCACAGAGAAAGTGGCTATATTGGAGGCACTTAAGTCTCCGGACCAGAGAAGGGGGGCTCAACAGGGCCCAGTTTTGTCAAGCACTTTTGGCAAAGGTCCAGGGTCTTAGGAGGGTGGGCATGAGTGTGAGGGGTGGGGGAACAGAAGAAGGACCCTGGAAAGGGAACATTTGATGTCACATTGGGTCTTTGTGCCAGATGCCAGGCTGGCCAAGCTGATTGCATGAGTGGAGCAAGAGCCTGAGAATTCTGTGCGCTTTCCTGGCAGGCTTTTATTTCTGGCGGGGCGGGCGGGGGGAGGAGGAGTAGGGGTGGTGGTAGTCATAAAGCCTTGAGGTCATGAAGCCTTTCAAGATGGCGAGATGAAAGGGGCCTTAGGAAGTGACTTTGCCTGGCCTTTGCATCTGACAGGAGACTCTCTACTCACTTTTGCCTTCTACCTCACACCCCCTTCTTTCTCTCCTCTGTTTCTACCTCTTTCCCCTCCCTTCCAACATAGACCCTCACTCCAACCCCACCTCCTCCAGCCCCATGGGTGGGTCCTTTGGTATCCTCTCCTCCATCACGTACAAGCCCTGTGACCTATGACCTAGACAAGCAGAGGGAACCTCAGTTTCCCTGCCCTACCTACCTAAGGACAGGGGAAGAGACTTCATTACTGCTGGGGCAGGACTTCTTCCTGGGGCTGCTGGCCTAGAAACCTTTCCTGGAACAGAGCCCAAAACCAGCCCAGGGTGCTCCCTGCCCCAAAGGAACAGTTGGCAGTGGCATGGAGCAAACATGTGAGGAAAGGGCCCTGTAGCAGGCCCCAGGGCTGGCTGTGCCTGACCAGAGTCTCCATCCCAGTGAAGCTAGAGACTTCGCCCTGGGGAGCTGGACTGGCAGTTGCTCAGGGCATCAGGCATCGGGCCTCTCAGCAGAGCCTTCCCTCCGCTCTGGGAGTTGGCCCCTGCAGCTGTGAAAATAATAAGGTCCCAGCAGAGCCTGGTGACAAAACTCAGTTCAGGAAGAGCCCAGTATGGAAGGGGGGCGAGGGTCCCAGGCAGGAGCAAGCTGGGGTACTTGGTGGGTGGGAGTTCTGTGAAGGGCCGCTCAGGGGAGAGAAGCATGAGCCTTAGTCCCTTGTTCCTGCAGGACACGTGATGTATACTGCTGTGTGTGGACATGTATACCCAGATGTACACGCTTCATGCTGTAGGTGTGTTTGCAGTATTCCTACAAGACCTGAGCATGACTGTGGTAGTGACATGCAAATCATATGTGAGACTTCTGTTAGTAATACAAGGATAATAAAAGCAAGTACTGATGCTGATACACCAGGTTCCTGATGTGCATGTGAGGCCAGTGTCCACTCAGGTGCCAGTGTCATGTATATTACTTCTTATTATTGTTTTAAAGATTTTATGTTTATTTATTTATTAGAGATAAAGAGAGGGAGAGAGAGAGAGGGAGAATGGATACACCAGAGCCTCTAGCCACTGCAAATGAACTCTAGACACATGCGCCACCATCTGCATCTGGCTTATGTGGGACCTGGAGAATTGAACCAGGGTCCTTAGGCTTCACAGGCATGCACCTTACCAGCTAAGCTATCTCTTCAGCCACTTATTATTTTTTGCAGTGCTGGGGATTGAACTTAGGCCATCATACATACAAGGTGTGCACTCTACCAACTGAGTTACACCCTCAGCCCCTCAGGTGTGATTTTTACTCCACCCTGCCCTCTATCCACTATTTGCCAGCCTGGTTCCTAGACCTTGAGCTGTGATGAAGTAAGAATGACATAGACAGGGTCAGAAAGAGGGAAGTAAGGAGAGAGAGCTAGAAGAGAGACTGAGGCAATCCACAGGACACACACACACACACACACACACACACACACACACACACACACAAACTAGAAAGGACGAAGGCAGAGAGAAACACAGGGACGGAAGGGGAACAGCGACAGTGCCAGGCGGTGGGACAGGGCAGATGCCAGGCACTGGGGAGCAAGAAGGAACTGAAGAGAAGTGAAATGGTGATTTCTATAAATGTACTTGAAACTTTTTTCTTTTCTAATATTTTACTTGTATAGCAATTAGAGCGAGAGAGAGAGAGAGAGAGAGAGAGAGAGAGAGAGAGAGAAAGATAGAGAAAATGGGTGCCAGGGCCTCCAGCCACTGCAAGTGAACTCCAGACACATGTGCCACCTTGGGCATCTGGCTTGTGTGAGTCCTAGAGAATTGAACCTGGCTCAAAGGCAAGCACCTTAACTGATAAGTTATCTCTTCAGCCCGTAAAATTACTAACTGTTGGCTGTCTCCAGCCCCCCTCCCAGGTAAGGTTTCATTGTAGCCCAGGGTGACTTGGAATTCACTCTGTGAACTCACAGCCATCCTCCTACCTCAGACTCACGAGGGCCGGGACTAAAGGTGGGTGCCACCATGCCTAGCTTGATGGTTGTCTTTATATCTTTGAAGGTGGTTCTCTGCTGAATCTGGATCATCTGGGACCACAGCCTGTCCATTCAGCTGTGTCCAGGGAGATGGATTGGGTCTGAGTGGGAAAGCATTTTAATGAAGGGGAGGTCATTGTGAGGCAAGCAAACACCCCTGGTAGATTTTGGTGTTGGGATAGAGACATCTAGACTAATGGGTGAGAGATAAAAGACAGGAGAGCAAGAGAGGAAGTGGGAGAGAAAGAAAGAGGAAGCCAGGTGAGGTGTGGTGGTGCACACCTTTTATCCCAACACTCGGGAGGCTGAGTTCCAGACCAGCCTGGGGATATAGAGAGAGTGGGCTCCAGGTCAGCCTGGGCTAGAGTGAGACCCGACCTCAGGGGAGAGGAGAGGAGGATAGAGAGGGGAAAAAGGGAGAGAGAAGGAGTGCACCCACCTGGAGAGAGAGCAAGAGGGTCTGAGAAAGAGAGAGCTAGAAGGTGGCAGAGAGGGAGAAAGAGAAGAAAGAGGCAGGGAGAGAGAGAGAAAGAAGGAGATAGGGAGCAAAAGAGGGGGTAAGGAAGGGGACACACACCAGAGAGCAGAAAGCCAAAGAGAGTGGGAGAGGGCTTGAGGGAAGGTTTTGGGGAAGGAAAGGGAAGCTCGGTGCTCTGTGAGCAAGGAGCCTGGGGTGATTGCGGAGGCAAGCCCATGAGGAAGTGGCATTTCCTCTTCTCAGCCCAGAAATGGTTCCAAAATCCCAGCCCTAGTCTAGACTTGGTCAGGTGGGAGTGGGGAAAAACCTCTGAGATTCTTATACCCACAAAGGGAAATTTCCAGTGAATTTCCACTCCTGACCTTGGGGTTAACTAGCTTCCTTCCTGGGCACCCATTTCTCTGCCCTGCCCTAGACGGATAGAAAGGGAAGACATAGGGCCACAAAGACTTCCAACCCTGAGATGTTGTAACTCCATGCAACAGGAAGAGTAATGACAGCAGTGTTTGTGATGGCTAATTTCTATTGTCAACTTCACTGGATTTGGAATCACCAGGAGAAATACTTCTGGGAGTTTCCAGAGAGATTTAGTTGAGGAGGGAAGAAGACTTACCCCGAATGTGAATAACATCATCCCATCAGCCAGGGTCCCAGGCTGAATAAAAGGGGACAAAGGGGCTGGAGAGAGGGCTTGGAAGTTAAGGTGCTTGCCTATGAAGCCTAAAGACCTAGGTTCATTTCTCCAGGTCCCATGTAAGCCAGATGCACATGGTGGCACGCGCACCTGGAGTTCATTTGCAGTGGCTAGAGGCTCTAGCGCACCCATTCTCTCTCTCTCTCTGTATCAAATAAATAAAGAAATAAAAATAAGTCTTTTGGGCTGGAGAGATGGCTGTGAAGCCTAAGGACCCCGGTTCGAGGCTCAGTTCTCCAGGTCCCACGTTAGCCAGATGCACAAGGGGGCGCACGCGTCTGGAGTTCGTTTGCAGAGGCTGGAAGCCCTGGCGCACCCATTCTCTCTCTCTCTCTCTCTATCTGTCTTTCTCTCTGTGTCTGTCACTCTCAAATAAATAAATAAACAAAAAACATAAAAAAAAAATAAGTCTTTTTTTTTTTAAAGGACAAAGGCAGGGCTGGAAAGATTGCCCAGCAGTTAAAGCACTTGTCCACAAAGCCCAACTACCTGGATTCAATTCCCCAATACCCAGGTAAAGCCAGATGCACAGTGGCACATGCATCTGGAGTTCGTCCAGTGTCTGGACGCAGTGTGACAAGCCAGAGCTGCTTCACACACCCACCACCATTATCTTCCCACCATGATGGACTGTAACCCCTCAAGCCCTGAGCCACAATAAACGTTGACTCCTTTCAATTACTTCCTGTTAGATATTCATTTCTGGCAATGAGAAAAGTTGCTAATGCAGCATCCCCAGGGAGGAGCAGAGGAGAGTGTGGGCCAATCTGCCTGGGCAGAGAAAGTGATGACCTTCATCTTGAAACTCCAGGCACCAGCCAGGAATTCTCTAGTGGAGCCGCCTCTGCGGAGGCATTTAGAGCCTGGAAGGCCAGGCAAAGCACAGAGTGTGAGAGGGAGAATCCTTACAAGAGGCAAGAGAGAAGAACCAAGTGGGTATAGAGCACTGCCAGCCAATAAGAATGTTGTGTTAAAAAAAAAACAACACATTTTATTCATGTGAGAGAGAGATAGAGAGAGAGAATATGGGCACTTAAGGCCTCTTACCATTGTAAATGAACTCCAGATGCATGTGCCACTTTGTGTATCTGAGCCTATGTGGGTCATGGGGAATTGAACCCCTGCCAGCAGGTTTTGCAAGCACATGCCTTTAACAGCTGAACCATCTCCCCCGACCCCTCAATAAGAGAATGAGAATTTTTTTATAGTCAAGTTTCTTTTATTTATTTATTTGAGAGAGAGAAGAGAATGGGCGCACCAGGGCCTCCTGCCGCTGCATGCTGCAGATGCATGTGGCACCTTGTGCATCTGGCTTATGTGGGTTTTGGGGAGTTGAACCTGGGTTCTTTGGCTTCGCAGGCAAGTGTCTTAACCACTAAGCCATCTCTCCAGTCCCATGAGAATGTTTTGTATACAGAGTAAAGAGAGAGGATTTTTATCTCTAGAGCACAAATGGACTTGATTTTTTTTTTTTTTGGTTGTGTGCATATGTGTATGTAATGTGAGGAGTGTGTGTGTGTGTGTGTGTGTGTGTGTGTGTGTGTGGTGTATGCACATGTATGTGGCCTTGTGCTGCCCCATGAGCTCGCGTGTGGCGAGGGCACTCTCTGCAGCAGCCAGAACAGAACAGAATTTGGATGTCCCACTCCATCACTCTGCTGCCCCTTCATATTTGGACAGAAGTCTCTTACTGATACTAGAGCTTGCGCTGCTCCCTTTCCAGGACCAAGGTTACAGATGCTGTGGCCACACCCAGCTGCTTCCATGGAATCCAGGCTCCCTCAGCCCCTTGTGCTTATGCAGGAAGTTCCTGCAGAAGTCTCTTCCATCACTGCCTCCACCTCCCCACACTTTTCAGACATTGGCTCCTCAGTGGCCCAGCTCCAGGGTTTCTCGGTTCTACATCCTGGGAAACTTTTCCTTTCAGGGTGAACTCTGCACTGGCCCCGGGGTCTCCCATTCTCAGGGTCCCCTCCCTGCCCCCCACCTCTCAGGCTGTTACTGCTTGAACTCCTCCTCTACCTGGTCCTTTGATAGCTGAGTTCGCATGCAAGCTTTCTTCTCTTCTTCCATCACGCTGTTGCTTTGAGAGATTTCGGCAGAAGCCTGACATCAATAGGTCCAATGCTGTCACATGTCTGTGTGTCTCTGTTGGTACCAGTTGAGTGATATAGGTGGTTTATTATGCACTTCTCTTTTAATTGCTGAGCCATCTCTCCAGGCCTGAATTTGATCTTGAATGGTCATACCATAATGGGCAGACAGAACTTTTTGATTCTCTAGCTCAGTTTTTAAAATTTGTATTATAAACATCTTGGTCTTATAAAGCCTAGCACGCTCCCCTCCCCCACTGCCCCTGAGTTGGGAACATGGGGGCCCCACTTGCAGGACACCCTGCCTAGCACTGAGAATGCTATCTGCAGACTCAGCCCACTACCAGTGACCTTCAATAACCAACTGTGGGCCACCTGGAAACCCTTCCCATGTGAGTGGACTCCTGATAATACTTTATTCCCTGAAGCCCATATTTCTGTGGCTCCAAAGTATTTTGATCACACACGTACTCCAAATATAATCTATGTGTTTTTCTTAATATGTGTTTGAGGTATTTACATACTGAAAAGAGAAAAGGCATCAGAAACAATGCTATTTATGTCAGACATATCCACTTGGTCTGCCCCTCATTTCAGCTGCAGCAGGGCAGACACGGGGGTGGTTTTCTAAGGCAGCTGGGAAGTCCAGAACGATCACAGCAGTCACATAGCTTCCACACCTGGAACGTGGGGGAGGCAGTGCACACATGTCTCCCTTTGTCTGCTGTCCTTCAGAGACACTGTCCAATTCCTCATAGTTCTGTGCAGTCCCTTAAAGAGTCCCCTGCAAAATTCACCATCATTTGCCACGTCTAAGAACATACCTCCCCCTGCTTTCTTTCTTCCCTCTTCTCATTTCTCTCCTGGTGCTCCAGTTTCCTGGTAGGGCTAGATGCCCTTTCCCCTAATGCTCATCTTGGATTTGGTTTTGGGGGGAACCCAAACTAGTATGGTATTTTGCAAAGCCACAACCTGTTCACTAGAATTCTCTAGAAGACAGCCACTGGCAGAATGGCACCTAGGGGCCAACCCTTACTGGTCCCTACAGTCACGGTGACCTCCCATTCTTGGAAAGCAGGACGCATCTCTAGCCCTTTCGAACAGAAAAAGAGGACCTACCACTTGTCTAAGAACACGGCAAGATGCTTGCTTTACCTGCTCTGGGAGATGCTACAAAAAGTGACCAGGTAGAGGCCAGGAAGGAGAGGGAGGAATCCTTAGAAGGTGGTCTGTTATTCCAGCTGAGAGTGACATGAGGCCCCATAAGGTGGATGTTGTTTAAGTGATTATTATATTTAAGTTTGGTGTTTTTTGGGGGGTGGTTGTGTGCATACGTGGGTCAGAGTGTGGAGGCAGGTGGAGGTGAGAGGACAACAAGCTTGTGTTAGCCCTCCCTTCAATCTTGTTTGAGGCAGGGTTTCTCATTGTTCACCAATGTTTTCATTGGCTACCAAGGCATTTCTCCTGTCTTTACCCTCTCCTCACTGTAGGTACACTAGAGTTTCAGACACCAGCAATACAACATCTGACTTTACGTGGGTTCTGGGGATCCACGTTCAGGTACTCACGTTTGCACAGCAAGCACGTTATGCACTGAGTCTCTCTCACCCCTGGTGCTCCCTTTTTGAGCTCGGTGATTTATTAAAAGTTGTTTTGGCAGAGAAGAGCTGTCACGTGGAAGCCTGGAAGAGCACATTTAATCAAAAAAGCTTCAGAAATTTAGTGAAAAAATATACTAAAAACATGAAAAGATAAATCACAGTAAAAATACAGGCAAATGGTCGATGCAAATGAGAGGTTATTAATTCTTTCTAGTAAGTCAAAAGCATAATCACAAAGGAAAGTGATCAAAAGATATCATCGTTCATCCACCACACTAGAATAGACGAAAATGTTAGCACCTGGGCTGGAGAGATAGCTCAGAGCTTAAGGCACTTACTTGCCTGCAAAGCCTCACAACCCAGGTTTGATTCCCAAGTACCCACATAAAAAGTCAGATGCACAAAGAGGTGCATACGTCTGGAGTTCCTTTGCAGAGGCTGGAGGCCCTGGTGTGCCTATCCATTCTGTCTGTCAGATAATGACTGTCCCTTTATAACAGAGATGGCCATACTCTGCTTGATAGAATGGACCAGAAGTGATTCCAGTCTATTTGTGATCATCAGGATCCTAGCAGGAAATAAATAGCACCCTCAGATTGGGTGGTTGAGGAGAAAGACCCCACTGGCCTTTGAAGAGAGATGATCTGTAAGTTTTTGGGATTCCCTCAGTGACAGCAGCGTCTTTGTTATTGGTGATGGGCCTCTTGGAAAACAGCAGATTATTTATGCAAAGGAGATGACTCATGACTTCTAGATCATTTATGCTAATTAATGACTTGGGGTGGAGGGTAGCCAGGCCAGAAAGTCCAACCATGTAATTAGAGAGTTGGGACTTTGAACCACATGATATGTGCCTACCTCTGGGGACAGATGTGGGGTTAAAGATTGAGTTCAACCACATGGACAGTGATTCAACTAATTATGCCTATGTAATGAAGCCCCAATAAAAATGGCACACTGTGACTCAGATGAGCTTCCCCAGTGGGCAATACTGCCCATGTCATTACATGCAGGTCTGATGTGACGATCACAGGTCTCTAAGGTCAATGGAAGTTAAGTGTTTGGGACCCTCCCATACCTGGATTTACCCATTTCTCATTTTGGATGGTTCTTACTAGTCATACACATAACGCTATGTTGAGGTCTATGAGCTGTTCTAGAAGTATTGAATCAGAGGGAGAAGTGGAAATCCCCAGAATCATAGCCAGCTGGTCAAAACTGCAGGTGATCTGGGGAATTCCAAATTCACAGCTGGTGCATTCTGGAGGGTTACATTCATAACCTGGGGTCAGAAGTCAGCAGTCAGGGCTTGGAGAAAGTACCAAGGGAGAATGTAGAGCCCAGAGACAGCAACCATGCAAAGCTACTGTCCTCCATTTGCCTTTTGGGCAGAAGGAAGCAAGTATAGATAGAGAAAACAATGCATCGGGACTGGAGAGATGACTTAGAAGTTAAGGCACTTGTCTGCAAAGTCAAAGGACCCAGGTTCAATTCCCAAGTACCTTCATAAAGCTAGGTGGCTAGAGGCCCTAGTGCACCCATTTTCTCCCTCTCTTTGTGTCTCTCTCTCAAATAAATAAATAAAATTAAAAAATAGGGGCTGGAGAGATGGCTTAGAGGTTAAGCGCTTGCCTGTGAAGCCTCAGGACCCCGGTTCGAGGCTCAATTCCCCAGGACCCATGTTAGCCAGATGCACAAGGGGACGCATGTGTCTGGAGTTCATCTGCAGTGGCTGGAGGCCCTGGCTCGCCCATTCTCTCTCTCTATCTGCCTCTTTCTCTCTGTCTGTCGCTCTCGAATAAATTAAATAAATAAACAAAATTTTATTTTTTTAAATAATGCCTCAGCGTAAATAGATGACTCAGCAGTTAAGGCCTTTGAAGGCTAAGGACCTATGTTCTACTCTCCAGGTCTCTCATAAGCCAACACACAAGGTAACGCAAGACCACAAGGTCACATATGCATATAAGATGGCACATGTATGTGGAGTTTGATTGCAGTGGCTGGAGGCTCTGGCATACAAATTTTCTCTCTCTCTTATTAAAAGAAAATACAAAAAAAAGGGGCTGGAGAGATGGCTTAGCAGTTAAGGCATTTGCCTGCAAATCCAAAAGACCCAAGTTTGATTCCCCAGGACCCACGTTAGCCAGATGCACAACGGGACACACCTGTCTGGAGTTTGTTTGCAGTGGCCAGAGGCCCTGGTACACCCATTCTCTCTCTCTCTCTCTCTTTCTGTCTCTGTCTCTCTCTCTCTTTCTTGGTACACCCATTCTCTCTCTCTCTCTCTCTCTCTCTCTCTCTTTCTGTCTCTGTCTCTCTCTCTCTTTCTCCCCCTTTCTGTGTCAAATAAATAAATAAATAAATAATTTTAAAATACAAAAAAAGAATAATGCTTCAGACAGGAAATAGAGTCTTCCCTAAAGAACCACAGGCCACGTCCAGCCAGGGCAGTCAGAGAATGGGACACTCAGATTCTTTCTCCCATTCAGTCTCTTACACATGGGCTGAGCTGAACTGGAAGCCAGATGACGAGTAACTCCGTCACAGCCCAGTGGAGAGTGGATCCAGAGGGGCCGAGACTCAGCTTATTTGCCCAGAACAAAACTGCCAGCTCTCTAGTGTATTTATCCTCTTCTTTCTTGCAAAAGGAAATCAAATTAAGATCTAAAGGCCCTTTGATCATAGACTCTGGAGACAACGCCCAGGAGAGGCAGAAGAGACAGTGGCTGAAAATCTTCCGGAGAGAGTCCTTCATCCACGTCTGTCCATCTCGAATAGCTGTTTTATACTTTCTTTGCTGCTGCAATTTAGTCTATCCTTTAGCTGGTGCCATTGGCATGGAGGTGATGCCCCAGGTGCTCTACCACTGTGCCACAGGGAAGGGAGACAGGTAAAATGTTCCTCAAAGGCAATTGGCCAAGATGTGCCAAAGTTTACATTCCTTAACTCTGTAATTCAGTTTCTTAGTGCTCAAGAAAACTGGCAGAAATATTGATACAAGTATCTCAAATATATGTTTTTGATATGATTTCCATAAAAATACTAACAACAACTGAATTAATGGCAATGATTATTCACCAGGCATGGTGGTGCCCATCTTTAATCCCAGCATTTGGGAGGCTGAGGTAGGAGGATGGTCATGAGTTTGAGGCCAGCCTGTGGTACAGAGTAAATTCCAGGTCAGCATGGGTTACAGTGAGACCCTACTCTGAAAAATGAATGAATGAATGAATTAATTAAAAACTATTGATAAGGCTATATGATACAACCAGTATGCATAATTTTTAAATAAAATATTGTATTTCTTTACTTATTTATTTGAGAAAGAGATGATGAGAATGGACACCCCAGAGACTCCAGCCACTGCAAATGAGCTCTAGACACTTGTACCTCCTTATGCGTCTCTCTTATGTGGATCCTAGGGAATTGACTCTGGATCCTTTGGCTTTACAGGTAAGCACCTTAACTGGTAAGCTATCTCTCTAGCCCTATTTTTTCTTTTGTTCATGAGGCAAGGCCTTCTTAATCGCATCTTCTTGCTAGTTGCACACACTTAATGCTGTGCAGAGTTCTATATGAGTTGTTTTAGAATTCTTGAATCAGAGGGAGAAGTAGAAATGTCTGGAACTCACTGTATCAACGACTGGCCTTGAGTTTGCCATGATCCTCCACCTCTCCTTCCTGAGTGCTGCAATTATTGGCAGGAGCCACAATATCTGGTTTGAGTTTTATATAGAAATTCTAACATGAGAAAATGCTAATAATATGGTGTTAAATGAAAAAAAAAATCACAGGATACAGACATGGCTCAATGGATAAAGTGCTTACTGCTTAAAGCCCAAGGACTCGAATTCAGATCCACAGACCCAAGCCAGAATATCTGTGGCAGGCTTCTATAATCCCAGTGGGCCTATGGCATGAAGGGAGGCAGAGATAGGAGAATTTCCTGGAAGCTTGTAGACAAGCTACCAGTTAGCTGGGCAAGTGGCAAGTGCAGCAGTGACCAACAATGAGAGGAGAGGAGAGACAGAGAGACAGAGAGAGAGAGAGAGAGAGAGAGAGAGAGAGAGAGAGAGAGAGGAAGAAAGGAAAAGAGAGAAAGGGAGAAAAATATCCTGCTTCAAATGAGGTAGAAGGTGAGCACCAGCTTCTGAAAGCTGTCCTCTGACCTCCCCCTGCATGCCATGGCAGGTGCACACTCACACACCCAACTAAATCAAAATCAAAATGTAAATACTACAGGGACAGAAAGCTAAGACCCTTTCTTCATTCCTTATAAGGGTCACAGCCAACAGCCCCATAACAAATGACAAACAAAATGAAAACAGTACAGGGTTTGTTTCTTTTCTTTTCTTTTTTTTTAAGTTTTTTTTTCAAGGTATGGTTTCACTCTGGTCCAAGCTGACCTGGAATTCACTATGGAGTCTCAGGGTGGCCTTGAACTCACAGTGATCCTCCTACCTCTGCCTCCCGAGTGCTGGGATTAAAGGCGTGCGCCCCCACACCCAGCTCAGGGTTTGTTTCTTAATAATAATAATAATAATAATAATAAAGCTTTATGTGATGCAGGAGCCCTCAGAATGAAGACCCAGGGAGAAGTCAACTGTTTATACTCAGGTTTGAAGAAGAACGGTGGCCACATAGAAATGCAGTTGGGTGACAGGTCGTGATCTAATCTCACGGGACCCCACGGGGAAAGCCGGCAAGGCCTGCCTGCTTAGATTCTTCTCAGCCTCTGTCTAGCATGCCTTCTTCCCAGGAATGGGGCAGGACCCCTCTGGAATGAGCAGCCTCGAGGAAGAAAGTACACTGTGACAGGTTTTATGGCTTGTTTTTGAGGGCGAGGGTTCTAGTTTCCATGACCTGCCTTGGGAAAGAGGAGGAACTCTGGCTTCTGTGACTTGTTTGGGGTTAAAAAAAAAGAGCACCAGAGACAGGAGGACAGAGGAGGTCAGAGGGACTTTGCTTTGGAGGCATTTCAGTGTCCTTTAATTCAAAGTGCTCACATGGCAAAGGACCATACTTTGGGGAGCCATTTTCTGAGCCGCAGTAGCATCATCTCGATTATGTCACTAGTCAAGAAAATAAAGAAAAACAAAGATGCCAGGAGAGTGACAGTGATTGTGCTTGGATTCTGGGCAATACCTTTCTCCTTGAGTTTTACTTTTGTTTGCCTCCATGACACTATGCTAATTCTTAAGTTATTCATTTATTTAGTTAGTTGCAAAGAGAGGGAGAGAGAGGAAATGGGCGCACCAGGGCCTCTTGTCACTGCAAACAAACTCCAGATGCGTGCGCCACTGTGCATCTGGCTTTACATGAGTCCTGGGGAATCAAGCCTGTGTCAACAGGCTTTGCTAGCAAGTGCCTTTAACCACTGAGTCAGCTCTCCAGCCCCCATATGTTATTATTGCTGTTATTGTTGTTATTATTATTATTATTACTATTTTGAGCTAGTGTTTTGTACTATCACTGGCTCACCTGTAATTCACTATGTAGTCTCAGGGTGGCCTTGAACTCAGAGCAATCCTCCTTCCTCTGCCTCCCAAGTGCTGGGATTAAAGGTGTGCACTACTATGCCCAGCTTTTTTTCAATAGGTTACTTTTAAAATAAGGGATTGAAAGGCTGGGGTTAAAGGCACTTGCTTGTAAAATAAGGGGCTGGAGACAGAGCTCAGTCAGTAAAGTGCTTGCTTCTCAAGCATGAAGGCCTTACTTTGATCCCCAGAACACACATAAAAGTTGGGCACAGCAGTGAACACTTGCAAGCCCCATGCTGGGGAGGCAGAGACAGGAGGGTACCTGGGGCTTTCTGGTTAGCCCCTCTAGCCTCAGTGGTGAGTTCTAAGACAGTGAGAAACCTTGTCTCAAAAAAAAAAAAAAAAGGTGGATGGGGCACACCTTTAATCCCAGCACTAAGTAGGCAGAGGTAGGAGGATCACCATGGCTCGAGGCCAGCCTGAGATTATGTGATGAATTCCAGGTCAGCCTGGGCTAGAGTGAGACCTTACCTTGAAAAACAAACAAGCAAACAAAAACCAAGCAAGGGTTCATGGTGGCTAGAGAAATGGCTCAGTGGGCAGAGCACTCACTGTTCAAGCTGGAATGCTTGAGTTTGACCTCCAGGCCCTATATGAAGCAAAGCCAGAAGCCTAGCAGGGCTTCTGCTATCCCTGCACACTGACACTAAAGGTAAGAAGGAGGCAGAGACAGGAGAATTTCCTAGAAGCTCAAGGTAAGCCTAATGAAGAATAGCAGAATGAGAATACAGAGAAACTGCCTCAAATGAAGTAGACAGGTGAGGACCAACATGGAAGTTGTCCTCTTACCTTGTGCTATAGCACATGTGTGCCCCACCACATGATCATGTTTACACACACAAATAAATAATAATAACAACAATAATAATAAAGGTGGATGGGACTCCTAAAGAACACCAGAGCTTGTCTCTGGTCTACACACACACACACACACACACACACACACACACCCTCACTTCTATGAACACACACATGCATAAAAAAGTAAGAAAAAGGTGCCATTGGAAAACATCCACGAAGGGGCTGGAGAAATGGCAGGCATGTGCCTGTGAAGCCTATGGACCCAAATTCAATTCCTCACAACCCACGTAAACCAGATGCACATAGTAGTGCATGTATCTGGAGTTCATTTGCAGTGGCTAGACGTCCTGGTGTACTCTCTCTTTCTCTCTCTCCCATAAATAAATAAATTTTAAAAACCAAAAAAAAAAAAAAAAAGAAAGAAAGAAAGAAAATAACCATGAGGGGGGCTGGAGAGATAGCTTAGCTGTTAAGAAAATATCCATGGATGCTGGAACTGAGCTGATAACCTCCTCCATGTAGACCAGCTGACAGAAAGATGGAAGAAGCCATTCTACATGTAGTTCAATGGGAGAAAGAGATACCAACAGTGAAGATACTCAACAGTAGACACTGCAAGCCTTATAATTGGCCAGCCAGGCCAAATGAGCCAATGGGTGCAATAGTGGCACGTATGTCATGGTGGAAACCAACTGTCCTCCAATTGGACTGGAGGCCCACTCCGTGGGGGGGGGGGACACATCCCTGATACTGAAAACTTAAAACAGGTAGTCATGAGCCCTAAAGCTGTAACATCTGCTGGTGTCTGGCTAAATGTATATACTATGCTTATCAAACTGCCCAGTAAGCACTTCTCTTAATATTCATGCCCTTATATTAACGCTACTCTCACTTTGGGTAGAGAATCTTCTCTTTTCAGATGGCAGTGACCTTGGGATGACTCAGAAGGTATCATAGTGCTAGAAAGAAGTGACTGGAGTACTGAGTAACATCTTGATCACACCTTCCAAGGCTCAGGGTCTAATGTGGAAGAGGTGGCGGAAAGAATGTAAGACCCAAAGGAAGGGTAGAACTCCTTACAATGTGCTCCCTCCAGACATAAAATGGCCTGGATATCCATGACCTCATAGTACCTGACACTACCTACATAAGACCATCATAACAGGAGGAAAAGATGATGACATCAAAATAAAAGAGAGACTGATTGAGAGGAGGAGGGGATATGATGGAGAATGGAATTTCAAAGGGGAAAGTGGCGGGGGAGGGAGGGTATTACCATGACTATCCATGGAGAAAAGCATGTCCATTAACCAGCCAATGTCCGCCCTGTGGAATTTAAACGATACCCATGTGTCCCGGTCTGTTTGGGCTGCTAGAACTGATGACTGCATGCCTCAAAAAAGTACATGTCCTGCCATTCTGGAGACTGGGAGACCCAAGACACACTGAGTCCACACTCAGTGTGGGTCAAGGGCCCAGTTCCTGGTTCAGAGGCAGCATATTTTTTTAATTTTCTTTTTATTAACAACTTCCATGATTATAAACAATATCCCATAGTAATGCCCTCCCCCCGACCTTCCCTTTTGAAACTCCATTCTCCATTATATCCCCTCCTCCTCTCAATCAGTCTCTCTTTTATTTTGATATCATCATCTTTTCCTCCTATTATGATGGTCTTGTGTAGATAGTGTCATTCACTGTGAGGTCATGGATATCCAGGCCATTCTGAGTCTGGAGGATTATGTTGTAAGAATTCCTACCCTTAACTTGGCTCTTACATTCTTTCCACCACCTCTTCTGCAGTGGACACTGAGTCTTGGAAGGTGTGCTAGAGATAATTGCAGTGCTGAGCACTCCAGAGATAGCATCTTCTTGCTGTTTACTGCCAGGATGAAAGGGGTGAGGCCTCCTTTATATGGCCACTCATCACCCACCGAAAGTGTCACTTCCTGCCACCATCACATCTGGGGTTAGGGTTTCTGCACCTGAGTAGGGGTGAAGCATAAGCATTTGATCTCTGAAGCTTGCCCAGTCCACATGCTGTCCTAAATCTACCTGTGTACTTTCAGTTTACAACCTTGGCTTTCCCTCCCAACTTCCTTCACAAATTGCAAGATGTTCTAACACTCATTCTCAGCTTCTCTGACACTCTTCCTGACCTATGGTCTTATGAGAGCTGACCTCATAGCAAATCCTAACACATCCCTTTCAGAAGTAGTGACTTCCCAAACTGATCTTTCCTCATCCCTTAGAAGAGCCTTGGTTCTGCATCTCTGGCAATCATGTAACATTTGGCCCATGTGGATGATGGTTGATAGATGGAAAGTGGTCGGATCCAGGACCATTGGGGAAATGCAGACCAATTTTCAGCACCAAGGAGAGCTCTGAGGGTGCTGTACTCAAGGATGGACTGATAAGACCCCATTATCCTGTTACTCTCATGAGTGTCCCCAAAGGTCATATCCACTAAAAGAATTATATATCCCTAGGGATTGAAAAACTTCATCTTTGAGGCTGTTTAATTGAATGGTAGCGGCTTTCTAGAGTGCTCTATTAGAAAGAATTATAAAGCCTTATAAAAATTCATTAGGAATTGCTCCAAGGTTGATTAGTGATGTCTGCCACAGGTGAAAATAAGTAAGCTGTGGGATGTTTGCAATACATCTGCAAGTTCTTTGCAAGACCTTAATGTTCCTGGATTCTTTTCTTTGTTGTTGTTTATTTTTATTTGTTTATTTGAGAGCAACAGACAGAGAAAGAGATAGAGAGGCAGAGAGAGAGAAAAAATGGGCATGCCAGGGCTTCCAGCCACTGCAAATGAACTCCAGATGCGTGTGCCCCCTTGTGCATCTGGCTAACGTGTGTCCTAGGGAATCGAGCCTCAAACTGGGGTCCTTAGGCTTCACAGGCAAGTGCTGAACCCTAATGCCTTGTAATCCAGGTGTCATCTGGGATGTATGTTACTGGAACCCCAAGGAATTCATGCTTATTTATTTTTAAATATTTTACTTATTTTCAAGCAGAGATAGATGAGAGAGAAAGAAACAGAGAGAGAATGGGTATGCCATGGCCTCCAGAAACTGTAAACAAACTCCAGATGCACATGCCACTTTGTGCATCTGGCTTTATGTGGATACTGGGGAATCAAATCCAGGTTGTTAGGCTTTGCAGGTAAGTGCCTTAATTGATGATCCATCCATCTCTCCAGCCCTATGTTTCATTTATTAATAGTCTTCTCCATTACCTTCCATAAAGAAAGCAAATAGTGGATACTAAGCCAAGAGCCCTTTCTGTCAAAATACACGTTTTAGTTTTACATAAATGTGATCATATCATATTTATAGATTTGCAACTTCATTTTTCACATCCAATATACATATTTGTGTTTTTCCTCTATGGACAGCTCTATGTCAGTCTCTTAAACTGATGTATAGAATTTCATGATATGATCATATTAGGATTTTTTTTTTTTTTCAAGGAAGGGTCTCACTACAGCCCAGGCTGACCTGGAACTCACTCTGTATCTCCACGCTGGCCTTGAACACATGTCGATGCTCCTATCTCAGCCTCCAAGTGCTGGGATTAAAGGTGTATTCAGTATGTATTAGGATTTATTTAGCACTTCCTTTAGTGATGAAAATTTAAGTGCATATATTTGGTGAGTGTATGCTTCTAAGGCACACATCATTGGAAAAGAAATTGCTCAAAGAAGATGAACATCTAAATAGAAAATGCCTATGTGCTATGCAAAAGTGCTTCAAAACTTCACAGACCTGCCAGTCACATATAAAGAAACTGTTTCTCATATTCTCTCCATTCTTGGAGTTCATTATTTTTTAGTTTCAATAGTGATGGGAAATAATATTGAGTACTATTTTAATTCCAATTTCTATAATTACAATGTTGGGGAAATCTTATTTGTTATTTCTTTCTTTTTAATTTAACATTGGTATTGCCTTCATTTCTCTGTTGTGTTGTTTCTAACAGATTTTGGTTCTTTATATATTCTAAGTATGAACCTGTTATTTTTGCTGCAAATATTTCTCCCATTCTATTAGTTTTCTTTGAATTGATTTATGTTATAGCTCATGATATGGAACTTTTATGTATTTTTCCATATCTGTCTTTTCCTTTTAGTTTGTGTGTAGGTGTGTTTGTTCCTGTGTGTGAGTACGGTCTCATATGTTGCCATGGTGCACATATTTAATTTAATTTACGCAATTGCCATTGTTCATTTCATACTGTTCTAAGCTGTTGTCTGCAATTTCTCCTACCAAAAAACTTCTAAGATGTCTTTAGTGTGACTATACTGGCAATAAAGTTCCTTCATTTTTTGCTTATCTCAAACTATTTTAATGTCTCTTGAACATTTTAAAGATATTCTCACTAGACAGGTAATGCTAGGTTGAGAGGTATTTTTCTTCCCAATACTTTAACAATATTACTCTAGTGTTGTTTCTGCTGAGAAAGCTACTGGAATACGCATTTTTGTGCCTCAGTATATAAGGTGACTTGTATCCCTATAAGATTCATGCTTTTCCCTTTATAATTAATTTTTAAAGTTTTTATTTATTTATTGTGTGTGTGTGTGTGTGTGTGTGTGTGTGTGTGTGTGTGTGTGTGTGTGTAGCATGCCAGAGCCCCTTGTTGCTCTCTGCAAATGAACACCAGATACTTGTGTCACTTTTTGTATAGAGCTTATGAGGATAGCTTGGAAATTGAACTGTACCTACAACCTTTGCAAGCAAGTGCCTTTAACTACTGAGACATCATCCCAGTCCCTTTTTGTCTTTAATTTTAACCAGCTGAATATGATGCTGTGAGCGAGGGAAGAGAGGGGAAGGTTTAAAGGGAAGGTATTGTTGATAGATAAGTAGAGGGCAGAACACTGGGGGTAGGTGTAAGTAGGATCAGGGGAAATGATGGAGTAGAGGAGAGATGGGAGGAGGGTTAACCAAAAGTTAAGATGACTAAGCCATATGGAAACATACTTCTTTGCTAGCCAATAATATGTATGTTTTAAAGAGAGAGAGTTTACATAAAAATGTCATATGGAGGTGGATGAAGGTGTGCTTTCAGAAGCCATAGATTGTTATTAAAAAAAAATTCAGTGGTACAGGGAAGAAACATTCCAGTGATTTGTTGGCCATGGAGGCTCTTGATGACCTCAAAACACTACAGGCCATTGCCAAGGCTCTTGGTTGCCCACCAAAACTAGATGGTAAGACCCTATTGCTGAAGACTTGAACTGTAAGTCACTGAGAAATCAAACTGTAGCTGAGCTGGAAACCTCCTCCCTGTTGATAAGATCTCAGAATGCTGGAAAGAGCTATGCAGCCTGCAACGTTTTGGAAGAAAGAAGTCACCAGCCGTGTTAATCAGCAGGGTCAAAAGTGCCAACTGGTGCAATAGTGGCATATCTGATATGGGGGAAACCAACTGCTTTCTGATTGGAATTGAGGACCACTCCACAGGAGGGAATACATGCCTGGACTGGAAACCTAGCCAAAAGCTTATGGCTGAGGAGGTCATAAATCCTAGGGGAATAACGACTACTATTGTCTGGCTAAATGCACATATTATGGCCACCAAACTACCCTCTAAACTCTTATGTTTATGCCCATAAATTCATGCAACTCTTGCTTTTGATTAGATAAACTTCTCCTTTCAGATGACAGTGACCACTGGGGTGACTCAAAGCTCACTGTAGTGCTGAGAAGAAGTAATAGCACTGAGACATCTCTGTCACACCCACCAAGGCTCAGAATCCATTGTGGAAGAGGTGACAGAAAGAATGTAAGAGCCAAAGGAAAGGTAGGAGGGCTTACAATGTAATCTTTCAGACACAAAATGGCCCTGGTATTCATGATCTTATAGTGCCTGACACTATCCACACAAGACCTTCATCATAGGAGGGGAAAAGTGACATCAAAGTAGAAGACTAATTGGAAAGAAGGGATTCAATGGAGGATGGATTTGGGAGGAGGAAAGGGGATGGTGGGAGGAGATTATTATCTATACATATGGAAGTTGCCAATAAAGTTTTTAAAAGGTTATCCTCTTTATGTCCTCTGAGCTTCTTTTTAAAATATTAATCAATTAATTAATTTGTAGAGAGAGAGAGAGAGAGAGAAATAGAATAGGCACACCAGGACTTCTTGCCACTGCAAACAATCTCCAGACATAGATGCACCTGGTTTTACATGGGTTCTGGGGAACTGAACCCAGGCCAGCAGGCTCTGCAAGCAAGTTTCTTTAGCTGTTGAGCAATCTTCCCAGCCCGTGAACTTCTTGAACATGTTTTGTTTTGTTTGTTGTTGTTGTTTTTGTCTTTCGTTAATTTGGGAGGAGGGTGAATTTTCAGCTATCATCTCTTTAAATGTATCTTTTCATTTCTTCTTTCTTTTGTATTTCTGGGATCCATCTACATGCATATTAGACCATGTGATATTGTCCCATAGCTGTAGGTCATAAATTAATCCTTTTATTATTTCTTGGCTCATGCAGTAATCTTGTAGGAGTTTAATTTCATTTATACCTACATGATCTCTGTGTAGTAGTGTAGTTACATATTTTTTCTTGTAATATGTTATATGCCTCACAATACATTTGTGTCATTTTTTTTTTTTTTGAGGTAGGGTCTCACTCGACCCCAGGCAACCTGGAACTCCCTCTGTACTCCAAGCTGGCCTTGAATTCTCAACAATCCTCCTACCACAGCCTCCCAAGTGCTGTTATGAAAGGCATGTACCACTGCACCCAGCTTGTGTCATTATTGTTTAAAAAAATTTAAAAATTTAAAAATTTAAAACAATTTAAAAATACTCAACTATCTTTTTCATTCTTTCTGGCAGTCCCATGCATACATCTTGGCCCTTTTCCTAATCTAAGAAAAGCTTCTGACAATAACTTTGCAACTTTTATTTATTTGAATTGTTATTTTTACCTTAAGTTTTGAAGAGGATTTTTTGTTGAGTGCAGCATTTTAGGTTGCCAGATTTTTAAAAAATATATTTCAGATTGAGCATGGCAGTGCATGTCTTTAGTCCCAGCACTGGGGAGGCAGAGGTAGGAGGATCGCCATGAGTTCGAGGCCGCCCTGAGACTACATAGTGAATTCCAGGTCAGCCTGGACTAGAGCAAGACCCTACCTTGAAAAACAAACAAACAAAAATATACATATATATTAGTTTCAGGTTTTTAAAAAATATTTTATTTATTTATTTATTTGACAGAGAAAGAAGGAGGGAGAGAGAGAGACAATGGGTGCACCAGGACCTCCAGCCACTTCAAACTTCAAATGCGTATACCCCCTTGTGCATCTGGCTAACATGGGTCCTGGGGAATCGAAACTGGGTCCTTTGGCTTTGCAGGAAAACACCTTAACCACTAAGCCATCCCTGCAGCCCATGAGTTTGTTTGTTTATTTGTTTGTTTTGAGCTAGGGTCTTGCTCTAGCCTATGCTGACCTGGAATTCACTATGTAGTCTCAGAGTGGCCTCAAACTCAAGGCGATCCTCCTACCTCTGCCTCCCCAGTGCTGGGATTAAAGGTGTGCGCCACCACACCTGGCTCAGAAAAATGTTTATTTATTTATTTTTAACTGGGTGTGGTGGTTCATGCCTTTAATCCCAACACTTCAGAGACAGAGGTAGGAGGATTGCCATGAGTTCAAAGTCACCCTGAGACTGCATAGTGAGTTCCAGGTCAGCCTGAGCTAGAGTGAAACCATACATATATATATGTACATATATATGACGTTTCATTTCATTGTCTTTTGGGTTCTGGGGTTCCTGTTAAAAAGTCATTTGCAAGTCTTAGTGTTAGTCTATGAAGATGTGATAATATGTCTTGTTGTTTCTTCCCCTTTCCATTTCTAGCTTTTTCTTTCAAAGAGTTTGTCTATAGCGACCTTAAATGTGGTTTTTCTTTTTATTTTTCTGTTCATCTTCATGAAGTTTGTTAAAGTTCCTGTATCTTTGGGTTAGTCCCTGTATTCCTTTCCTCATTACTGTGACAAAATAATTGACAAAAGCAACTTAAGAAAGCCAGGTTTATTTGGGGGGTCCACTGTTTGAGGCAATACAGTCCGTCGAGGAAGGGGAAGGGAAGGTATAGGAGTGGGGGGCAGCGGGTCATATTGGCTCCACCCTCAGGAAGCAGAGCTCTACATGCTAGGAGCTGGCTTGCTTTCTTTTTCATCTGTTTATTTTTGGGGGTGGTGTAAATGTGTGTGAGTGCAGGTGTGCACATAGCACAGTGCATGAGGAGGCCAGAGGACAACTGTCACGTGTCAGCCTTTGCTTTCCACCTCCTTTGAGGCCAAGTCTCACGTTGTTCGTTGCTGTCTATGCCGGGCTGGCTGACCTCGGAGCTTCTGGTGGATTCTCGCGCCTGCCTCCCTCCTTTCCCACAGGCATGACTGGGATTACAAATACCTGGCACAGCATCCGGCTTCGTCCACGTGTCTGGGGTTCTGGACTCGGGTACTCTGGCTCACATGCAGAGTGCTTTATCCACAGAGCCCTCTTCCCTGGGCCCACTTCTTCCTCTTTGTTCAGTCCAGGCCCCTGGCCCATGGAATAGCAGCACCCACGTTGAAGGAGGCTCCTCCTACTTCAATTAGCCCAGTTCAGAAACTCTCTCACAGACACACCCAGAGGTTTGTTTTATAAATGCTTTTAGCTGACAATCGGTATTAACCATCACACTCCATTTCTGTGGTCTTAAAATATTCACAGCCATTATCTCTTCAGATATTTTTCCTGCACTATTTTCTCTTTTTGGAGCTACAATGACACTGTCGTACCTACCTGAATATTTTCTGTTATTGTTTTTTTGTTTTTGTTTATGTTTTTTCGAGGTAGGGTCTTGCTCTAGCCCAGGTTGACCTGGAATTCACTATGTAGTCTCAGGCTGGTCTCGAACTCACAGTGATCCTCCTACCTCTGCCTCCCAAGTGCTAGGATCAAAGGCATGCCACTATGCCCGATTGAATATTTTCTTCTGACCTTTCTCATTTCACTATCTACCTTTTCAGTGCATGTAGCCTTCTAATAAGCCCATCTAATGGGAGGGGGGTTTATTGGTTGTTTTGTTCTGCTTTTTGTTTTTGAAGCACTGAGAATTAAATTCAGGAACTCACACATTAGGCAAGTGCTCTATTACTGAGCTACCTCCCTACTCACTAAGGATTTTTAACAATTTATTTATTTAGGGCTAGAGAGATAGCTTAGTGGTTCAATTCTCCAGGTCCCATGTAAGCCAGATGCGCATGGTAGTGCATGCATCTGGAGTTTGTTTGCAGTGGCTGGAGGCCCTAGTGTGCCCATTCCACCCCACTCCCCCCCTCTCTCTGTCTCTCTCTCTCCTTCTTTCCCTCCCTCTCTCTCAAATAAATAAAAATATTTTAAAATTTTATTTATTTATTTATTTATTAGAAAGAAAGAGAGGAGAGGAAGAGGCAGAGATAAAGAGAGAGCGAGAGAGAAAGAGAGAGAGAGAATGGGTGCACCAAGGCCTCTAGCCACTGCAAACGAACTCCAGATGCATGCACCACTTTGTGCATCTGGTTTTACATGGATGCTGGAGAATGGAACCTGGATCCTTCGGCTTCACAGGCAAGAGCCTAAACCACTAAGCAAACTCTCCAGCCACCCATCAACACTAAATTTTAAGTTCTCTTTTTCACTGCCCATCTCCAATCCTGCATACATCCTCTGAGATATTAGTTCCTGTGCTGTTGTTGCCACTGCTTTTCTTATATTTTGCATTAAAATTAGAATAAGCAGGGTTGGAGAGATGGCTCAGTGGTTAAAGGCACTTGCTTGCAAAGTCTGCTGACCCAGCTTCAATTCCCCAGGACCCGCATAAAGGTGGATGGGCAGTGTTTGCAGCAGCAAGAGACCCTAGTATGCACACACACACACACACACACACACACACACAGATATGCAAATAAATAATTTTTTATTAATTTTGTAAAAATTACAATTATCTATAATGTATTCCTGTTTTTAATCGTTATTTCTTGTACCCCAGGTCTCTTTTGGTATGATATTTGTGTTCTTTTCTCAACTAATATCATGTACCACATAACAAAGTTTTGGTGAAGAACGGAGCACAGATGTGGTGGTAGTCCCACAAGATTATCATAGAGCTGAAGATATTCCTATTACCTGCTCTCTTCACTGAACATTTTCTGTTTGGAAATAAACACTTACCATTGAGCTACAATTGCCTATGTGTTCAATACAGTAACATGCTACATGGTTTTATAGCCCAGGAGCCACAGGCTGTCCCACAGAGCATAAATGTGTAGGAAGAGGCTAGATTGTCTAGTTCAGTGCACGTGTGCAAATACACTCTGATACTTACACAACAAACAGTACCACCCAATCTTAGAAAGTACCCCCAACTGAGACTTAGCAGCCCAAAGCATGTTTCAGATGCTATGGCAGCCATGAACGGATGCAAGATCCATGTGAACAATGCAGGACACCAGGAAGAGTGTTTTTGTGGCCCATGGGCATGTTCACAGCCTCCCTAGAGATCGTGGGACCAGAGCTACAGAAGTGGCAGGTATGACAGTTGACCTGGAGGATGTATATGGATGTTCCAGATACCACAGTAGCAGCCAAGGTGGTTAAGACCACTACTCTGGAGGAGATTACAGAAACAATTGTGACCCAGGATCATCATTCCAAATTCCTGTGTTTATAAAGAGGTTTTTTTTTTGGGGGGGGTTGCATTGAAACATCTCTTTAAATACACCACTTCTATTTTTGAATTGAACTCCCAAGGTAGCTTATTAAAGTCCTTTTAGAAAGCACCATGTTATCTTTAAACATTTTTTCCCATTTAAAGACCAATTCCAAAGCAATTTGTAGAGTCTCAATATTTACCCTTTTACCAAAATTTTGGGATTATTGCTCTGGCCAAAAAGAGCATAAACAGACTGGTGTTTATAGAATGTACACACACACACACACACACACACACACACACACACACACACACATATATATATATATATATATAATTAAAATTAAAATTTTGTACACAATGTTTATTATGGCCAGAAAGTAATTTCTGAATATACCTGTAAACAGTCTGCATTAAGAACATCATTAATGAAAGGTGGTTTTTATTCAAGATTACCACCCTGATTGAACAGAAGACCTTCTTTAAAATGTTTTTGACTAGTACTTTTATATTTTTTTAAAAAATACATTCTCTTATGTTTCATGTGGCATGTAGGATGTTCTACACAGAGCTAATTATAAAACTATTGAAGGGGGGGAAAAAATCTCCCCAACCAAGAATACAGAGCCTCCACTCCACTCCACTTACTAAGATTTTTCTCTCTCTGAAATGTGTCCTCTGTGTCCAGGAATGAATCTCCCTACTCACACTTACTTGTTGTTTTGTATTGCTTGATTGATCCTCTTAACCTAAAGACTCACATGTCTTCAGTTCTGGGAACGTTCTCCTGTTGACTAGTTCTCTATTTTCTCCCTAGGGAACTTCTATTAAGTGCTAGATAAGTGTCAAAACTTCTGTTTAGTCTGTATGCCGTTGTTTATTTCTTTTCCTTCTCAATGATTTTGCACAACAGTCTGATAAAATCTCTCAGTTTATTTTTAACTCACTAAGTCATCCTTTCAGAAATAGCTTTGAAATATTTCAAGATACAAAACTATAAAGAATGAATAACAAAGCTAAAACAATAGCACACATTGCCCAAGTTTGTTAGATACTGTTTCCACATTGCTTCCTTTCCTAATTTTTCCTATATCTTATTTTATTTATTATTAACTATTGTTTTGAGATAGGATGACATGTAGTCTAGGCTGGCCTTGAACCCTTGATGTTCCTGCCTCCATCTCCCAAGTGTTGGGTTTACAGGCATGAGCTTTCCTATTTTTGTTTTTAAGAGACGAAATATTTCCAACAAAACCAAAACTCTGCACTCTCTCCATTTCCTCACTTCATTCCAACTTTCCCTCTACACAGGGAAACAACTATGTTGAATTTGAGATTTATGGTACTTAAAAAAAATTAAATATTTTGATCCCTAAGTATCCACGTAAAGCCAATTGCACAAAGTGGCACATGCATCTGGCCCTGGTGCACCCGATTCTCTCTGTTTGTCTCTGTTCTATCTCTCTCTTCTTGCAAATAAATACATAAAATATTTTTAAATATTTATTTATTTATGTGATCAAGAGAGAGTGAGTATGGGCACACTAGGGCCTCCTGCCATTGCAAGTGAACCCCAGATGCATGTGCCACTTTATGCATCTGGCTTTCAATGGATACTGGAGGATTGAACCTGGGCTGTCAGACTTTGCAAGCAAGCACCTTTGACCACTGATCCATTTTCCCAGCTCAGAGAGTTATGGTTTTTGAATGACCTTTTTAGCCAGATATGGTAGTATACACCTAAAAATCTCAGTATTTTGGAGGCTGAGGCAGGAGGATTGCAAGTTCAAAGTCAGCCTGGGCTTCAAAACAAGACCTTTTCTAACCAGAAAGAAAAATCAAAGAAAACTTTTTATTAAAATATCATGTGTGGGCTGGGGGAGATGGCTCAGACTTTAAAGGTACTGTCTTGCAAAGCTTGCTGGTCTAGGTTCAGTGCCCAAGTGCTCATGTAAAGCCAGATGCACAAAGTGGCACATGCATCTGGAGTCTGTTTACAGTGGCAAGATGCCCTGGCATGCCCATTCACTCTGTCTCTGCTCGCAAATGAATAAAATATATTTTTAAAAAGGTATCATTTGTGCCAGGTGCAGTGGCTCATGTCTTTAAGCCTAGCACTTGGGAGGCTGAGGTAGGAGGATCACTGCAGCTTGAGGCCAGCCTGAGACTCCATAGTGAATTCCAGGTCATCCTGGGCTAGAGTGAGGCCCTACCTCAAAAAACCAAAAAGAATTATCTTTCGTATGCGATAGAACTCACTTGTTCTAACTATCTTTTTTTTTTAATTATTTATTTATTTATTTGAGAGCGACAGACACAGAGAGAAAGACAGGTAGAGGGAGAGAGAGAGAATGGGCGCACCAGGGCCTCCAGCCTCTGCAAACGAACTCCAGACACGTGCGCCCCCTTGTGCATCTGGCTAACATGGGAGCTGGGGAACCGAGCCTCGAACCGGGGTCCTTAGGCTTCACAGGCAAGCGCTTAACCGCTACGCCATCTCTCCAGCCCTCTAACTATCTTATATGAAGCGCATGTAACAGTTTGTATAACCACTATCAGAATCAAAATCTAAAGCAATTCTATTCACTTCCCAGCTTCTTTCTGCCCCTTGGCAATGAAGGAAAACGGCCTATGCCTTCCGTGGCCCTGAACAATCAATTTTCTGTTACTATAGCTTTGCCTTTTCTACAATTTTCTATAAATGAAAACATAGTACATATTTGATTTTATTTGTGTAGTATAGTTTTTGAGGTTCAGACATCTTTTGTTGCTGTTTTTTTAAATTTTGCTTATTTATTTGAGAGAGACAGAGAGCTAGAGGGAGAGAGAGAGAGAGTAAATATGGGCCAGCGCCTCCTGCCATGGCACTGCAAATGAGCTCCAAATGCATCCACCACCTTGTGCATCTAGCTTTATGTGGATACCAGGGAATCAAACCTGGGCCACCAGGCTTTGCAAGCAAGTGCCTTTAACCACTGAGCCATCTCTCCGGAACTTTTGTCGCTTTTGTTGTTAGCTCAGGCTCACCTGGAACTCATTCTGTAGCCCAGGCTGGGGCCTCAAACTCACAGAGATCTTCCTACCTCAGCCTTCTGAGCGCTGGGACTAAAGGGGGTGTGCCACCCTGCCCACCCCAGGCATGTTTTGTGTATTGATGCATTGCTTTTTTTTTTTTTTTATTGCTGTGTGCTATTCCCAGCTGTGACCATACTGAGAAAATAATTCACATTTCCACCAATGAGTTGATGACTTGATTGCTTCCAGTTTGAGCTATTCTGAATAATGCAACTGTGAATATTTGTGTACCAATCTTTGTGTGCATGCATGGGGTGTGTGTGTATGTGTGTGTGTGTGTGTTTGAAGCAGAGTTTCACTATAGCCCAAGCTGTCCTAGGATTCTTTCTGTAGCCCAGACTAGCCTCAAACTCCTACCTCAGGCTCCTGAGTATTGTGATTAAAGGTATGTGCCACCATGCCTGGCTCTTGGACATATGTTTTAATTTTTCTTGAGTAAATGCCTGGAAGAAGAGTTGCTGTATTACAAGGTCAGTATATATTTAACTTGGTAAGATGCTCTTATACTTTTCCAAAGTGACTACATGGTTTTGCCCTCCACTAGCAATCTGTGAACCTTCCAGCTCCTCCATATCCTTGTCAGTACTTGACATCGTCCATCTTTTGAACTTTAGTGTGGTGTGCAGTGGTATGTCATTATTATTTTAATTGTAATTATTCGAGGACCAGTAGAGCTGAGTGTCTTTTTGTGTGACTCTGACCCTTCAGATATCTCCTCTTATGAAAGTTCTCCAATCTTTGCTCATTTTTGTTGTTGTTGCTTTTTTTTTTTTTTTGAAACAGGGTCACACTCTAGCCCAGGCTGGCCTTGAACTCACAGATTCTCCTACCTCAGCTTCCTAAATGCTGGAGTTATAAATGTGAGCCACCATACCCAGATTCTTTGCTCATTTTTTACTGGGTTGTCTTATCATATTGTAAAAATATCTTATTTATAAATCTACATTTTGGATACACACAGTCCTCTTAATACATGTGGGTTTTTTTTTTTTGTTGTTGTTGTTGGTTTGTTTGTTTGTTTTGGTTTTGGTTTTTCAAGGTAGGGTCTCACTCTGGGCCAGGATGACCTGGAATTCACTATGTGGTCTCAGGGTGGCCTCAAACTCATGGTGATTCTCCTACCCCTGTCTCCTGAGTACAGGGATTAAAGGCGTGCTCCACCATGCCTGGCTCTTAATACATGTTTTTAATGTGAATTTTATTAAAGTATAATATACACTTTATACTGTGTTGCAGTCAGGTCTGCACTGCTGGTAGAAATCACCCAACCAAGAGCAGCTTGTGGGAAAAAAAAGAGGTTTATTTTGGCTTACAGGCTCGAGGGGAAGCTCCACGATAGCAGGGGAAAACGATGGCATGAGCAGAGGGTGGACATGACCCCCTGGTCAACATAAGGTGGACAATAGCAACAGGAGAGTGTGCCAAACACTGGCAAGGGGAAACTGGCTATAACACCCATAAGCCCACCTCCAACAATACACTGCCTCCTACAGGTGTTAACTCCCAAATCTCCATCAGCTGGGTATCTAGCATTCAGAACACCTAAGTTTATGGGGGACACCTGAATCAAACCACTACCTACTGAATGTAATGAAGTGGTATATAGCATTGTTTCCATGTTTCTAACCTTATGTATTTTACAAATCTATTATTCTGCAATTGATTTTTTCCACTGTGGTTACATTTTTAAAACTTATCCCTCCTATGGATACATTATTTCTAGATAATTCATTCTACCTGTTATATAGGGTTCTATAATGAGATCAAGCCATGATTGATTTATCCATTCTCCTGGATTATAGGAGAGCTTTGGATTTTTTTGCTGGTACAAGCAGTTCTGCAGTGAACTCTCATATGCACTTCCTGATGCTCATCCAGGGTTCTCTAAGCACACCTAAAAGAGGCAACCTGGTTATTTATCTTTCAGCATCTTTCAATTTTTTCTTTATCCCCATTTATTTCACTACTTTGCCAACCTTTTGAGTTTCAGACTTTAGCAATTATTTAAATGTCCAAGGTCTCTTAGAACTCATTTCCTAATAGCCCATTCTCAGTTTATGGGCATGATGTCTTCTCCAGTCTCCCTAGGATAATACTGACGCTACTTTGGAGTCCCCTGTCTGTGTCTGCTCTCCTATGTGTATCCCCTAGGGTTCAGGTGTTCTGTTTGTTCAATATGACCCTCTCTTTCACAGCGTCCATCTTCTTCACATGCCTGGAGTCTCGGTTTCCTTCACCTTTCCCTGGAAAATCCGCATCTGCCTGTTTCTGAAAGTTGATTTTGACCTTGAGGACTTGTCTCTGACAGTCACTGTGAAGGAGTACCACCATGCTATGAGCTGAAGGGGGTCTTCTGTCCTTCCCTAGCATGCCACTGGATCTCCCAGGGCCCTGCCTTATCTCCAACCCAGTAGCCCCCTCACTGCTATGGCTGGATGGAAACACCTCTGATGGTGCAAGTTAAGCTCACTGTCACAATGGCCCATGATCCTCTGCGGGTCTGGGCATCCCTTGGTCCTGCCCACCCTGAGCTTAGGCACTCCTAGCACCAGCCACACCCCACATAAGATTCTTTTCTCCTATATTTCAGGCTGAGGACTCCTCGGTCAAGCCAAGCCTATCTACTTTCTATCTTGCAGGAATCCCATAAAGTTTCTGGTCCACGGAGAACTCCAGCTGTAATCAATAGCATACATTTTTATGAGTACATGTGTATCTGCTATAATCAAAGATTGAGACACTGTGTACCCAGTCTCACTTTTATCCAATCTTCTCTTCTTCTTCCTCCTCCAGATGGCATCTATGATACCCAAAGTGGGTGGCTTTGAACTCCTGGGCTCAAGCAATCCTTCTGCTTCAGTCTCCCAAGTACTTGAGAGTACAGGTGGTGCCATTGTGTCTGGATGAACTTACCTTCTTTAGATTCTGTCATCGCTCTCTCTTCCTCGGATTTCTTGGTTCTCCATGTCCGTTTCTGGCTATGTTTGTGCTTGTCTGGGCCTCTGTCCCTGAGCATGGCTCTAGTCCTCTCTGTCCTTCCTTGCTTGCCGAGGCCCTCTACCTCCTCATCCCCCTGATATAGTGGCTGCTCCCCACCAGTACCAGGCTCTGGCCCCCATGGGTGGCTGGCTCTGGAGCAGTTTGTGGGTGGGGGAGCCCCAGATTGCTGCAACGTGGAGCAAGGATTTCCAACACATGCTCCCGCTGGCAGCCTGCCACCACAGCTCACTGCCTGCCAACATCACACTTCAACTTAAAGAGGGAAAACTGCCAGACCAATGTTTTAGCTACAGCCCCGTGTCAGGGCTGTACGGGGAATCTCACAGCAGCCCCCGCCAGGAGCTAGAACTGGGAAGGGACTAGAGATGGGGCTCAGGCTGCTGCAGGGGGACACTGGGGATCTAGGCCAACACCATCCCTGGCCTCTCTGGTTCTGGGCACCATTGCTTGGGATCCACTCTGGGTTCCAGCTTGAGCCAAGGGTCTCAGAGCCTCCTGGAATGAAGTCCCTCCCTTTCTAACCCATTCCCCAGCAGGAAATTTACCAGTAGTTCTGTTCCTGTCCTCCTTGTCTCTCCCCGTCCCTTATCCTCCATGGTGTGGCTGCCTCTTCTACAGGTAGCCATTCCTGTGCTGTGTGTGGAAAGTCGAATCTTGGGGGTGCTCTGGAATTGAGAAAGCCAGTGGGATTGCTCTTGTTTTACTGATCAGAAGATAAGAAATGTCAGAAAATGATATCAAAGCCCTCCGCTTTACCAGTGAAGAACGTGTTGTGTGGCTGAGACTGCTTTTGAACTCCTGATCCTTTTGCCTCCATCTTCCAAGTGTAGGGGTAACAGGTGTATACCACCATATCCATCAAAGGTTCCATTCTTTCCTAGGATGCAGCCCTGGAGCAGTGTGGTTCCCATTCTTACTAGAACAGACACACCCATCTCATCTACCTAAGCTTCCATTTTAGAAAGTGGAAGTGTCCCTGTTTATGTGAGGGTGGAAGTTCATCTCCTATTCATGCAGAGTACCCTTCCACAAAGCAACCCGGTTCTTCCATGTTGATCACACCCATCCTGTCCTGGGGTGTGGTGGGAGGGATATTCCCAACTCAGCCTCTACACACATTCTTCTGGTCAGTGAGCTCTGCTCCTGTTACCATAGAAGGACCTTCTTAACCATCTCCCACCGAGGCTCAATCTAGTTGTCCCTTGTTCCTGGCCCCTTTCCCATTGGTCCAGAAGCATGTTCATCTCTGCAGTATAAAACACCCAGCATGGATGGGCAGCAGAGACAGCTCAGTGGTTAAAGGCTCTGGTTTACAAAGCCTGACAGCCTGGGTTCAATTCCCCAACACCCACCTAAAGCCAGATGCACAAAGTGGTGCATGCATCTGGAGTTTGTTTGCAGGGGCAGGAAGCTCTGGCATGCCCATACTTTCTCTCTCTCTCTCTCTCTCTTTCTCTTTGTCTCTCTCCAATAAATAAATAAAAATAAAAAACCACCCCACATGGGGTAGAGTCTGTCATTCCTCTCTGTACATATGCGGCCAGTCTTCCAGCACACATGCTCATCCCAGACCGAGGGCAGTATCTCCTTCTAGAATTATAAAGCCACCCACAGCTGCCAGTGTCAAAACAGGCATGTGTATAAGTGTAGAAGTTTATCCCAGCAAGTCTAGAAACACCCATCCTGGAACACTCAGGCTCCCAGTCCATCTACTTAGAGAGGTACCCACCAGTGTGGGAACAGCTGCCAGTGTGACTGTCATGAAGCTCCTAGCACTGCCCGAGTGATGTGCCCATCTGCCACTGGAGGCCAGGAGGCCCCTAGGGACACCTGGTCTACTCAGAAGGAGCAGGTATCACTGAGGGTAGGCAGCAGGAGAGGTGGCCCCAGGAGGAGCCGCCTGATCAAACTGCCAGCCCTGCGGAAGTGCCTGCTGCCAATACAAACAGATAAGCACTAATAATCACTTTCTTACAAGCCCCACTCGCTTGTTCCATTTTCCTGAGGACGCCACCTGCACAGCTGCTCCTAATCAAGGACCATTTAATTCCTTCCCAGATCATTGTCTGCACTAATTGTCTTAAACAAACCGAAGTTCATTTCACCTTATTCCCCGAGGGCCTGGAGGGCTTCTAATTACCTGTAGGTGGTTCTCCACGCAGCCCAGCTTCATTAAAGATCACAATATGTTCCTCTAATAGGTTTCCCATTAAAATCCAATGGGTTCCCATCAAAATGAGTTATGTCCCCGAAAAAAATCCGCTAAAATATATTTTAATTAAAGTGAATTAAATATTGCATATGCCTGCCTCTGCCAACAGGTTGCACTGGAGGCTGATGGCAGGAGAAAGGGGAAGAGAGGAGAGAGGAGGAAGAGAGGAGGGAGTGAGGTGACGGGCTTTGGAATAAGGAGCCAGAGGTTCTGTCTCTCCTGGCAAGGAAACTTTGGATAAGCCACCTTATCGTGTTAAGCTTCAGTTTTCCCATCTCCAAAATGATGATTATAGTCCCTACTTTGCAAGTTAGTTTTTAAACTAAGATTAGAGAATAGAGAGAGGATGATGGATGGATGGATGGATAGATAGATAGATAGATAGATAGATAGATAGATAGATAGATAGATAGATAGATGAATGGCAGATGAAGATAAGTAGGTAGGTAGATTTTCAGGGGCTGAGAAAATGACTCAGTGGCTAAGAGGACTTGTCCTGTAAGCATGAGGGCCTGAGAGGAACCGAGTCCCACCCCAGCACCATTATAAAAAGTGGACCATGGCCTTGCCCACCTGTAGCCCCAGCCTATGTGGGGGACAGAGATCAGAGAATCACTAGGGCTCATTTGTCAGCCAGTCTGGAAAAAACAAAACAAAACACAGCAACTCCAGTTTGAGTGAGAGATTGTGCCAAGGAAACATGCAGAATGATAGAGGAGGACACCCAACGTTCTTCTCTGTCCTCCCCAGACAGGGTGCTCATATCTGTGCACACATATGCATAGACTATACACCCACACACCTCACATAAAAAAATGTAGTTTCACACCAAAAAAAAAAGTATTCAAGGGATGTTGCCATTGTTATGCAATGTTATAAATAAATCTTGTATTCATCAGATACACTGTGTAATAACAAACAACCCTGGCTCAGATCAATGGCTTACAATAGCAAACTTTTATTTCTCAAAAGACTTGCAGGTTAATTTTGCCCCATATGTCTTTTTGTTCCAGAACCCAGGTAGCAGTCAATAGCTTCTCTCAGGGACATGCCATTCTCAAGACAGAGAGCAAAAGGGCCAGAGAACAAGGTGAGCCATGCTACTGCAGCCAGAGCTTGTGCCGGCCATGCACAGGTCATGTCCCTCACCTTCCGACCCACACTGCTCTGCGAGCCACAGTACAGAAAACTATGCTCTTGCGTCCAGAGGCAGGGCACGGGTGGGGCTGGGTAGTCTCCTACAAGGAAGGAAATGAATAATTGTCAACAATAAAACCCTAATCCACAGTCTTATCAATGGGCATGGTAGCAGTGTTTCTCAGGCTTGCCTGATGGGAAGGACGGAGGTGAAGGATTAAAATATAAACTGAGTCCCGCAGCCAAGCTCCTAAATTGGGTCTCCAAGGAGGGTCCTGGTAGTCTAATTTTTTAAAGGTGTCTCAGATCATCATTATCACTAGAAGTCTTAAGAAACACCATCTCATGGAATAGTAGATAAGAACATGGGTTTTGAAACAGAACTAAGATTGTATTAGTATGGGGCAATTTCTTTCTTCCTCCCTCCCTCCTCTCCTCACCTCATTCTTTCTCTCTTTCTTTCTTTTATATTTTTTTAAATTATTTATTTATTTATTTGAGAGCAACAGACACAGAGAGAAAGACAGATAGAGGGAGAGAGAGAGAATGGGCGCGCCAGGGCTTCCAGCCTCTGCAAACGAACTCCAGACGCATGCGCCCCCTTGTGCATCTGGCTAACGTGGGACCTGGGGAACCGAGCCTCGAACCGGGGTCCTTAGGCTTCACAGGCAAGCGCTCAACCGCTAAGCCATCTCTCCAGCCCTCTTTTAAAAAAATATTTTTATTTATTTAAACAGAGAGGGAGAGAGAATGAGGATGCCCCAGGCCTTCCTGCCACTGCCAACAAACTCCATCTACGTGTACCACTTTGGTCATCTAACTTCATGTAAGTACTGAGGAATTCAACCTAGGCTGTCAGGTTTCATATCTCCAGCACCTATTTCTTTTTTTTTTTTGTTGTTTTTTTTTAGCACATAGTTCTTTATTTTAAAAAATTGTATTTGTTTATGTGTGTGTAAGAGAAAGAAGGGGAGGGAGAGAGAGAGAGAGCAAGAATGGGCCTCTTGACACTACAAACAAATTCAGCCACATGCGCCACTTTGTTCATCTGGATTAGGGCGGGTACTGGGGACTTGTGACTGGGCCATTTCCCCAGCCCTCTTTCTTTCCTTTCTCTCTCTCTTTCTTCTTTCTTTTTGTATATGTAGGTGACGTGTGCGTGCAGATGCATATGCCCATGCACACACGTGCAGAGGCCTGGTTTTAATTGCCCAGTACCCATGTAAAGCCAGAAGCACAAAGTAGCATATGTGTCTGGAGTTTGTTTAAAGCAGCAGGAGACCCTGGCATGGCCATTCTCTTTCTCTCTCAAAATAAATAAATATTAAGATAACTTATGATAATGAGAAAATAATAGACATAATATGAATATATAATAATGCACATTAAAGGATTGATAGGGAAGAAGTATCTACAGAAAAAAATGAAGCTAGTTGACAATTCTGAACTTCTTAGTAACTCTCCTTGGCTTTGTGTACATGTTAGAATCATCAGCAGAACTGAAAAATTCCCCAGGCTTTGGGCCCCTCCCTCACGCTTCTCATTTCATTCAACTGGGGGATGGGCCATGGCTGAGTTTTCCAGGTCTTTCTAGTGTGCAGTCAGGTCTGAAAATCCCTACCACCTGCTATACAAAATGTGGCCCACAGAGCAGCTTGAACATGACTCTAAAGCCTGACAGAAGAAAGGTGCAGCCTCGGGCTCCACCCTGGATCTGAGGAATCAGAATTTTCAGTCTCATAAAAGCTCTAGGTGATGTTTGCACACATGAAGACTGAGGAGAGGGGCTGGGGAGATGGCTCAGCAGGTAAGAATGTTGGCTGCACAAGCATGAACCTGAGTTCAATCTCCAGCACCTATGTAAAAAGCCAGGTGTGGCCATACACGCCTGTAACCCCGGTCCTGTTGGAGGCAGAGACAGGAGAAGCACTGAGCTCAGTGGTCAGCCATTCTGACCCGTAAAACAGCAGCTCTAGGTTCAGTGAGAGAATCCGTCTCAAGGAAACTATATGGAAGAGCAATAGAGGGGAATGTCTGGCATTTTCCTTTGACTTCTGCATGCATACAGATCACATACATCTACACACAACCACACACGCACACACGCACACACATCTACTCCTCCTCCTCCTCACAAAGACTGAGAGGCCTGGCCTGGCCCCAGAGAGCTTACCTCCCACTCCTCTTCCAACCATCATGTGGCTCAGCCTCTCATCAGCAGGGCTCCGTCTTCAATCTTGACAAGCACTTTCTTCTCTTAGTTCCCACTATGAACTTAATGTACCTTTGAAGGTTGATAGGTTGGAAAATCCAGGCTCAAATTCATGTGGATAGCATCTAAGGTGGGGGCTTTAAGGCATTATTAGGATTAGATGAGGTTATAAAGGTGGAACACCCAAAATTGCTTCATAAGAAAAGGAGAGAGCTCTCTGAGCTAGAGAATCTGCTATTTACTGATGGCAGTGAATACTGGGGAGATCCAAGACCCATCACTATGACTGCCTAGTATGAGCCAAGTCATCTTTCTCACATCTGCCAGGGCCCAGGAAACATTACAGAGGATGTGGCAAATTAAATGTGAGCACTGCTCTCACCGACAGCCTGAGAACTTTTACCAGGGAGTTGATGGCGGACACTGAGGAGACTCAAAACTCACCAAAGCAGACACTCAGAGGCTGCTGAGAGCTCAGCGTGGACGGGAACTTACAACACACCCTCCGAGGCTTAGGAGCCATCGCAGAAGAGGGGGTGGAAAGATTGTAAGAGCCACAGGGGGAGAAAGAAGTATCCTGAGGCATTGCCCCATCCCACCCTACAGAAACTGGCTGGTGCATCCATGACTCCACAGTAAATACCAATAACCCCCACTGAGGAGGGTTGTCAGTAGAATGGAGGCAGGAAAGAGAGAACATAAGAGTATAACCTGATGGGACTATGACCAATATGCAATATGTTAAAATAAATGAATAAGAGAAAGAAAGAAAGAAAGAAAGAAAGAAAGAAAGAAAGAAAGAAAGAAAGAAAGAAAGAAAGAAAGAAAGAAAAGGAGACTGCTGACATGCTTGCTGTGTCTTGTCATGTGACACTCTCCCCAATGTTAGAAGGAGCAAAAAACCCCACACTAGATGCTGCCCAGATGCCATCAGCATTGTGTCATTGGGCTTCCCAGTTTCCAGAACCATGAGCTAAATAAGCCCAATCCCAGTATTAAGTTTTAGCAGCAGAAAACGGCTGAGGGGGAAGACATGGCCCTAGCTGGGGCCTGGTCTCCTTGCAGGAGGCACAGCCACAAACCCTCGTGCACTTTGGGCTCTACCCATCTCATAGGGCACGTCACGGCTTCTTGAGCCCAGCTGCGCTTTTAGAATGGGTCACGCCTCGCTAATGTCCAAAGGGGACCGTGGTGTCCTCATCTCTAGCCACATGTTCTTGTCCTGTTCTCTGTCCCACCAGGTCTTCAGAATGCTCTGGGATACAGAGACCTCAGGCTTCTCTTTTAATGTGTAGATGGTGACTTTTGGGTTATTTTATCAATCATTTTAGTAGTAGTTATAGTAAAAACAATACTTAAATTAAAATCAATACTCAGGGGCTGGGGTAGGGGTGAGTTATTCAGTAAAGCGCTCGTCATGCAGCATAAGGACCTGAGTTCAGATCCCAGCATCCACATAAACTCCAAGTAGAGCAATACATACCTGTCATGCCAGCTCTAGGAGGTGGAGGAGGATTCTGAGGCCTGCTGGCCAGTAGTCTAACTGAATTGGTGAGCTCTGCATTCAGCCAGAGACTTTGTTTCAAAAGTAAGATAGAAGGGGCTGGAGGGATGGCTTAGCAGATAAGGCATTTGCCTGCAAAGCCAAAGGACCCAGGTTTAATTCCCCAGGGCCCACATTAGCACAAGGTGGTGCGTGCGTCTGGAGTTCATTTATAGTGGTTGGAGGCCTTGGCATGCCCATTCTCTCTTCCTCTTTCTCTGTCAAATAAATAAATAAAAATAAAATTATTAATTAAAAAAATAAGGTGGAGGGCTGGAGAGATGGCTTAGCAGTTAAGGTGCTTGAGCCAAGGTGTGAAGCCTAAGGACCTCGGCTTGATTCCCCAAGACCCACGTAAGCCAGCTGCCAAGGCACATGCATCTGGAGTTTGTTTACAATGGCTAGAGGCTCTGGTATGCCCATTATTTCTCTCTCTCAAATGAATAAAGAAAAAAAAATTAAATAAGATGAGAGTGAGTGAGCATAACACCTGATGTCAACCTCTGGCCTCAACATGCACATGAGCCCATGTGCATGTGCACATCCACATACAAACATGCATACACAATTCATACCACACATACACAAGCAAAAAATAAAATAGACAGTAATTGTTACTTACTATTTTTTTTTCTTTTGAAACAGAGTCTCATTATAGCCCAGGCTGACCTGGGACTCACTCTGTAGCCCAGGCTGGCCCTGAACTCATGGAGATCCTCCTACCTCAGCTTCCCAAGTGCTGGGATTAAAGGCATGTGCTGCTATGCCCAGCTATGGCTATTTTTATTGCCATCTCACCCCTGACAAAAGGGCAGCAGATCAGACACACACAGATGGAGGGAATGGGCACTCCAAACTAGATCCTCATTGTGTTAGAATTCTACTGTCCCTGTTAGGCCATTCACAGGCCTCAGATCCACCCTGGGAGAGAGGAGGTGGTTGCCCTTTTGGTTTTGGTGACGCACATTACTGGCTTTTTGCTCACACAGAGTTCCTGTGTTCTACAAGTAAAGAGGCTGGCTTAAGAGACTTGGGCCTGCAGAATGTTGACAAGGCTGTGATCTTTGTGGGCAGTGTGATGGCATGAGGTTTGTGTGGGTTTCTGGGCAGACAAAAGCTGCCTTTGAACCCACTCTCTCCTGACCACCAAGTTTCAGGAGTTCGTTCATTCATTCATTCATTCATTCACGCTGGGGACCCTGTCCTGGATACAAGGAGGTTCAGTGGCAGACAAGAGTCAAGACCCCTATCCTCATGGGGATTATGTTTGAAAGTAAAAACAGACAAAAATTAAGGCAACAGACAAAAGCAATTACACATATGATCAAGTCTCAAAGGGAGCAGTCATAGGATGTTATGGTCGGAGTAAGGGAGACCCATGTTAGAGTAGAGAGGATGAAAGACACCTTTCCTAGTTGGACGTGGAGGAGGAGAGAGAGCTGGTGGCGGGGAAGTAGAAGGAAGCACTGTGCTGGCGTGCTACCGGAGGGCAATGGAAGGCAGCACTGTGCCTGGAGATCAAGCACTGCAGGTGAGTCCAGAAAAGAGTAGGTCAGGCCAGGAAGAGCCTCGCAGTTCACTTCAATGATGTAGATTTCATTCTTTTGTTGCTGTTGTTTTCTTTTGAGGCTGGGGCTGACCTGGAACTCATTCTGTAGTCTCAGACTGGCTCAAAACTCCTGGCGATCCTCCTACCTCTGTCTCCCAAGTACTGAGATCAAAGGTGTGCACCACCACACCGGGCTGGATTTAATTCTTTTTTGTTTGTTTGTTTGTTTGTTTGTTTGTTTGTTTGTTTGTCGAGGTAGGGTCTTATTCTGGCCCAGACTGACCTGGAATTCACTATGGAGTCTCAGGGTGGCCTTGAACTCACAGCGATCTTCATACCTCTGCCTCCCGAGTGCTGGGATTAAAGGCATGTGCCACCATGCCTGGCTGATTTAATTCTTTTTTAAAAAATATATTTTATTTATTTGAGAGAGAGAAAGAGGTAGAGAGAGAATGGGCATGCCAGGGCCTCCAGCTACTGCAAACAAACTCCAGATGCATGCGTCCCCTTGTGCATCTGGCTTACTTGGGTCCTGGGAAGTCAAATCAGATCCTTTGGCTTTGCAGGCAAACGCCTTAACCGCTAAGCCATCTCTCCAGCACTGGATTTAATTCTTAATGACTGGATCACTAGTGGCTTATGAAAAATCTGCGCTGTAGTCATGTAGTCTCCACATTGGGTTGAGGCACGTCAACGTTTGCTGCAGGAGTAGGTGAGGGAGGCTCCCCTGGAGGAGTCGAGGCAGAGGGCGAGAGGACAGAGAAGATTCTACAGCAGGTACCAGGAGAAGAGGTGAGGTGTGGGCTGGGGCGGCTCTCACGCCATGGGTGCCACAAAGTGATGACCATGGCAGAACCATGGGGACCGGCTAATAGAGGCATCAGGGGACATAGAGAGGTGGTGGGGTCCTGGATGGGATCCAGGGTGGCTCTTAGAATCTCTGGCAGGACTGCCCTGGCAAATCCAAAGCCCTGAACCAAGAAATTCAGATGGGGGCGGGGTTATATTGTTCCACTTACACAGGGTAATTCTGCTTTAACTTCCTAACAAGTCTTTTTACATGCAGCTTCCCCTCTAGCTCTAGCACAGCCTACATGGTCGCTGCTGGAACTTTCTTAATCTTCCTGGTCACAAAACAGAGGCAGGGGATGATCACACCTCTATCCCTCGTAAGAGCAGAGCTGGCACTCAGTCCTGGACAGTGTGAGCCCAGAGCCTGCATTCTGGACATGCATATCCCAGGCAGTGCCTCTTTGAAATCTACCTTCAACGCAGGCATCTTGAAAGTATGTTACCTCTGACATTCCCAGTCCTGTGTCCCTGTCATTAAGACACCTTGAAGTCCAGGTTGTGTGGCTGATTTGGGGAGCTGATCCCAGGAGGTGTTGACAAGACGTATACATGGGGGGGGGGGGGCAGCCCTGGTGTGCCAAACAGCAAATAGCTGGGCCCAGGAGCAGCTGGGACTCAAATATACCAAGGAGCTCTGGGAGGCCTGGCAAGGCTGTGCCACTCTGGGAACAAGGAAGCTGGTAGGGGATGCCCGAGAGCAACGGCTCCCTGTGCTTGCCTCAGCTGGCGCTGTGTGCAGCCCTGTAGCCGAGGACAGCCTCAGGCAGAGAGAGGCTGGCAGTGCTCAGGGAACATCCAGGCTCAGTCCCACCTGGCAAGAAACAACTTAAGGGAAGGGGGATTTATTTTGGCTCGTGTTCTAAAAGGACAAGGTCAAGTCCATCGTGGCAAGAAAAACATGGCAAGGGGAGCAGCTCATGGCTTTGGCAGCAGGAGCTTGCTCACATCTTGGCAGACCAGGAAACAGAGATGGTACAGGTCAGGGCCAGACTATAAACCTCAAGGTCTGCCTCTCAACCCCATGATATACCTCCTTCAGCTGGGACCCAGCTCCCAGAGGTTCCACAGCCTCTCAAAAAAGCAGTAATTATCCATACACATAAGCCTATAGGGGACATCTTACATCTAAACCATCACATTCTGCCTCTGACATCCTTAGGCTCATGGCCATCTCACACTGCAAAATGCATTCAGTCCAACTTCAAGGTCCCCATGATTTAACAGTTTCAACGTTGTTCAAAAGTGCAAAATCTCTTCTGAAACCCAAGGAAATATTTTTAAATTTTTTTTGTTCATTTTTATTTATTTGAGAGTGACATAGAGAGAAAAAGAGAAAGAGGCAGAGAGAAAGAGAGAGAGAATGGGCACGCCAGGGCCTCCAGCCACTACAAATGAACTCCAGACGTGTGTGCCCCCTCGTGCATCTGACTAACATGGGTCCTGGGGAATTGAGCCTCGAACCGGGGTCCCAAGGCAATTCCTTAATTATGAGCCCTTTTAAAATAAAAATAGTTGCCTTTAATCCCAGCACTCAGGAGGCAGAGGTAGGAGGATCGCCATGAGTTTGAGTCCATCCTGAGACTACATAGTGAATTCCAGGTCAGCCTGGGCTAGAGTGAGACCCGACCTCAAGAAATAAAAAGTGGGCTGGAGAGATGGCTTAGCGGTTAAGCGCTTGCCTGAGAAGCCTAAGGACCCCGGTTCGAGGCTCGGTTCCCCAAGTCCCACGTTAGCCAGATGCACAAGGGGGCGCACGCATCTGGAGTTCGTTTGCAGAGGCTGGAAGCCCTGGCACGCCCATTCTCTCTCTCTCCCTCTATCTGTCTTTCTCTCTGTGTCTGTCGCTCTCAAATAAATAAATAAATAATTTTAAAAAAAAGAAAAAAAGAAATAAAAAGTTGTTTCTACTATACAGAGGCACAGAGTAAACATTTCCATTCCTAAAAGGACAGCCAGGAAAGATTGGGCCCAAAACAATACCAACACCCAGCAAGGCAAACACCAAAGCCTGCAGTTCCATGCCCAGCATATGAGGCTTGTGATGGCATCAACTGGGCTCCGATGAATTTGAGTGGCCCTGCCCTTCCAGCGCTGTCACTCTTTTTGGCCTCCACTGGCTGCTTGCAGTTTTTCTGAGCAAACATAGGTCACACCTTCACAGCTTCCTGCACTGTTCAGATGCTCCACCCAGGAAGTCTAATTCTGCTACCCACTGGACTCTGTGACTTTCTGGAACTTTGATGCAAGCTTCCGTGTCCACCTTACTCTTGCATCCTACATGCCTGCAAAACCAATGCCACATGGGTGAAGGCATGCTCTACTGCCAGCTTGAGATGAAACCCGGCCCTTGCAGACCACAGCTGAAGTTGCCTGTGGGTGCCATCAGGGCTGAACCTGAGAAAACACTTCCCTAAGCATCTGCTTTTAGCCGGGGACTCTAGAGTCTGCAAGATTCTTTTCAGAGACTCTCTTTTCAGATGAATTTGCATTGTTATATCCTGGAGATTTTTTTTTAAGTGTCATTGTGTGTGTGTGTGTGTGTGTGTGTGTGTGTGTGTGTGTGTGTTATGTACCTATACATCCTCTTGCAGTTACCCCTCTGGCAGAAAGGCACTCGCCTGTGGTGGCCTGAGCAGAACATTGGGTGTCCTGCTCCATGGCTCTTCTGCCCATTCTTGTTTGAGTGAGCCTCTTACTGATACTGGAGCTTGCTGCTTTCCATTAGCCTGGGAAATTCCATGGCCCCTGCTTCTCTCTGTGGGACTGGGGTTTCAGGCATGAGTAGCGTTGCACAGCTGTTTACATGGGTTCTGATGATTTCAATTCAGGTGCTTTCAGGCCCTCATGCTTGTGCAGTAAGTACACTGAACCATTGAGCCATCTCTCCAGCCCCAAATTTTATTATTTGATTTTCTCAAAAAATATATATATATTTAATTTTTTGTTTATTTATTTATTTGAGACAGACAGACAAAGAGAGAAAGAGGCAGAGAGAAGGAGAGAGAGAGAGAATGGGTGCACCAGGGCCTCCAGCCACTGCAAATGAACTCCAGATGTGTGCACCCCCTTGTACATCTGGCTAACGTGGGTACTGGGGAATTGAAACTTGAACCAGGGTCCTTAGGCTTCACAGGCAAGCGCTTAACAGCTAAGCCATCTCTCCCGCCCATCTTAAAATATATTTTATTTATTTATTTGAGAGAGAGAAAGAGATATAGAGAGAGAAGGCGCACTAGAGCTTCCAGCCACTGCAAACAAACTCCAGATGCATGCGTCCTCTTGTGCATCTGGCTTACGTGGGTCCTGGAGAATCAAACCGGATCCTCTGGCTTTGCAGGCAAATGCCTTAATGGCTAAGCCATCTCTCCAACCCTATTATTTGATTTTTTAAATTTTTATTTATTTATTTGTAAGCAGAAAGAGAAAGAGGAAGGGGGATGGGCACCTCAGGCCCTCTTGCCACTACAAATGAACTCCAGGTGCATGTGCCACTTTGTGTATCTGGCTTAAAGGGGAATTGGGGAATCAAACCCAGGCCCAAGCATGTTTAACTGCTCAGTCATCTCTCCAGCCCAATTTGTTTTTGTTTTTTTTTAAATCATTTATTTGTGAGTGTGTGTATGTGTATGAGAAAGAAAAAGTGTGTGAGAAAGTGTGGGTGTGCATGTGCCATAGCATGCATGTGGAGGTCAAAAGACAACTTTCAGGTTGGCCTTTGCCTATCATTTTGGGCAGGGTTTCTTGCTCTTAATTCTCATTCTGCTATTTTTTTTTTTTTTAAAGGCAGGCAGGATGTTCTGCACTTCCTGGAATTCTTTTTTTTTTTTTAATTATTTATTTATTTATTTGAGAGCAACAGACACAGAGAGAAAGACAGAGGGAGAGAGAGAGGGAGAGAGAGAGAATGGGCGCGCCAGGGCTTCCAGCCTCTGCACATGAACTCCAGATGCGTGCGCCCCCTTGTGCATCTGGCTAACGTGGGACCTGGGGAACCGAGCCTCGAACTGGGGTCCATAGGCTTCACAGGCGAGTGCTTAACCGCTAAGCCATCTCTCCAGCCCCTCATTCTGCTATTTTTTTGATGTGCTTACAACGAGCTTCTGAGAAGTTCTCTTGTCTCCATCTCTCATCTCTCCATCAGTGCCAGTGTACTAGAATTGCAGAAGCCCACCATGGCTTCCAAGCTTTGTTATTTTTATTTTTATGAGAGAGAGGGGAGAGAGAGAGAGAGAGAGAGAGAGAGGAAGAGAGAGAGAGAAAGGGGCATGCCAGGGCCTCTAGCCACTGCAATCAAACTCCAGACACGTGTATGTGTGACTTTGTGTGCAGGTGTCATCTTGTGTGTCTGGCTTACTTGGGCTCTGGGGAGTCATACCTGGATCCCTAGACTTCACAGGCAAGCACCTTAATCACTAAGCCATCTCTCCCACCCCCTTTTTATTTTATTTTATTTTATTTTATTTTTTTTTTTGGCTTCCAGATTTTTACATGGGGCCTGGGAATGGAACTCGTGTACTCCAGCTTGAACTGTTAGTATTTTATCCACTAAACCAACTTTCAGCCTCTACCTTGGATTTTTAAAAATTACATATTATTTATTTATTTGCAAGCAGAGAGAGACAGAATGAGAATGGGTATGCCAGGGCCTCTAGCTACTACAAACTCCAGATATATGCACCACTCTGTGCATCTGGCTTTACCTGGGTACTGGGGAATTGAATCCAAGTTGTTAGGCTTTGTAAGCAAGTATCTTACCTCTGAGCCATCTTTCTAGCCCTGACCTAGAGCTTTTGATGGGTGGGTTCTTGCCTTCAATATACCTTTCTTATTGTCCCAGTGAAATTTTATAGATTTTTCTTTAACAGTTACAGCTACCTTGTTTGGTCCTGTCCACAGCTTTAATCACATTTATATTACTTTTCTCTCTAAACTCAAAAAAAAATAAAATAGGGCTGGAGAGATGGCTTAGTGGTTAAGGCACTTGCCTGCAAAACCAAAGGACCCAGGTTTGATTCCCCAGGACCCATATACCCATATACCCAACGGGTTGCATGCATCTGTGGCTGGAAACCCTGGAATGCCCATTCTCTCTCTCTCTCTCTCTCTCTCTCTCTCTCTCTCTATTTCTATCTCTCTCACAAATAAATTAAAAATAAAATAAATAAACTCTTCCATGTCCCTCCCATAAGCCAATTCTGAAGGTCTACGAACTACGTGGTCAGGTTTATCACATTTTTCGTCTAATTTGCTCCATTCTATGTTCTTTGTCATCATAAATCTAAGAGTAGTGAGTAGTAACCATACTACTGCCTGAATGCTATGACATCTCGGAATTTTCTCCAACAAACGAATTAGTCCAAGTGATAGCTAACCTTGGTTGTCAACTTTATAGGATTTAGAATCACCATAGAAACAAATCTCTAGGGATATCTGGGAGGGGATTTTTATATTACATTAATTAAGGTGGGAAGACCCACCCTACATGCGGGTGGCACCATTCTCATGGACTGGGGGGTCCTGGACTGTGTAGAAAAGAGAAGCTAGCTGAAAACCAGCACTCATTATTCTCTGCTTCCTGATGTGGACACAATGTGACCAGCCCTGTTTCATGCTCCAATAGTCATACCTTCCGAGCCATAATGGACTGTGACCTTGAACCATGAGCTGAAATAAACCCTTTCTTCCTTAAGTTGCTTCTGGTCAGGTGGTTATAACCACAGAAACAAGAAAGTAACTAATATAGTCCATTCCTTCTGAAATCAGGCACTTAAACATTAGGCAGAATGCAATTGGATTCTTTGACATCAAATATAATGAATAGCTGCCAGTCTCAATTATTGATAGAACCCTTGCTCCCCTCTGAAATCTCATGAGCACATCTCTTACTGTCCACATTTCTGTGGGCATTCTGTCTCCTGAGCTCCCCACCAGACTGGCCCATCAACACTCTACTTACGGCATCCTAGGGCTTCTTTAGGCCACAGCTCTCACCTCTTTCACATTCCTCCCACAAACCAGTTCTAAAGGCCTATGAACCACACCACCATGTTTACGAGAATAATGGCCCCACCTTCCAGTACCAGTTTCCAGTGTTGGTTACCATCCTCTATTGCTGATATCATATACCTGACAAGAAGCAATTTAAGAGAGGTAGGACTTATTTTGCTTCACGAATTAAAAAAATAAAACTCATCTTTGTGGGGAAGGCATGGGGGCCAAGCTGCTTATAGCTGTGGCCACAGGAGCATTAACACTGCTTGCTTACATCTTGGCAGACCAAGAAGCAGGCCCAGGCTAGAAACCTCAAGTCCTGCCTCTCAGAGATCCCCTTCCTACAGTCATACCCCACCTGCCAAAGGTTCTACAACCTCGCAGAAGGACACCAGCAGCTGGGGGTCAAGTATTCATACACAGGAGCCTCGGGGCTGGGGGTATATTACACCTAAACCCGAACATTCCTTCCTACCTGCATACATCTGCCTCTGTCCCATGCCACTGTGATCTGCGGGCCTCTCTGGATAGTGCCTACTTCTGATCATGCTGCCAGAGGTATCCCTGAGCTCTGGGAGATGGCAGGGAGGCGTGGAGGCGTCCTTCCCTTCTCCACTCTGCAAGCACCATCCACGAGATGGGTATCTACCTCAGCTTCCCCGTTCTTTGTTTCCACTGTCCGTGCTCTTCAGCTCTCAGGCAGTCTTGTTCACTTTTCCCTGAGCACCCACACAGAGGATCAGGGTTTCTGTACCTCTAGCTTAAAAGAAGGTTACACTTCAGGGGTCAGGTAAAGTGGACCTCAGCCACTAGGGTCGCAGGGGGTCCATCACGGGCAGGAAGAATGACCAGAGAGAACTATGAACTGCACAGGTCCATACTCCTTAGACCATAAGGGCCATGGGTAAGCCTTAAGTTAGGATTGCTTTTCTTTTCTCTTTTGCGTGTGTGTGTGTGTGTGTGTGTGCCCGTGTGTGTGTAATGTGGTATGTGCATGTGGGAGTGTATGTATGTGTATGTGCCCATGTCATACCTTGTGCACTTGCCTACAGCAGGCTGCCCTTACCTGCAGTGGCTGGAGGGGAACATCAGATGTCCCACTCCTTTCCTCTTCTGCCTGTCCTGGTCTTTTTTTTTTTTTTTTTTTTTTTTTTTTTTTTTTAAAGACAGAGTATCTCCAAGGCTGATCTGGAACTCACTCTGTAGCTGATTCTAGCCACATACTCTCAGTTATCCTTTTATCTCAGCCTCCCAAGAGTGCCAGGACTACTCTCAGCACTCAGGAAGCAGAGGTAGGATTGCTGTGAGTTTGAGGCCAGCCTGAGAGTACAAAGTGGGTTCCAGGTCCATGGGACTGGCATTTACAGGTATGCATGTTTTTAAATTTTTTTTGTTTATTTTTATTTACTTATTTGAGAGCAACAGACAAAGAGAGAAAGAGGCAGATAGAGAGGAGAGAATGGGAGCGCCAGGACCTCCAGCCACTGCGAACAAACTCCAGACACGTGCGCCCCCTTGTGCATCTGGCTAATGTGGGTCCTAGGGAGTCGAGCCTCAAACCAGGGTCCTTAGGCTGCATAGGCAAGTGCTTAACCGCTAAACCATTTCTTCAACTTGGGTCAATCTTTCTTAATCACAAGTAAGAGAAACCTCTTCAGATGCTGAAGCAGAGAGGGTGGTTATTGGTGGAAACATCCAGGCATGAAAAGCAGGACATGTGGCGGCCTCAGGCAAACAGATCATGGACAGGAAAAGCCATCAGGAAACTCAGAGGCAATTTCTGCTGTAGGCTCCTTGAAACTATAGTCATTTCTCAGTATTCATGGGGTGTTGTATTTGGGACCATGGATACCAAAATCCATTGACCCTCAAGGTTCTTACATGGGGGCTGGAGAGATGGTTTAGAAGGTAAGCACTTGCCTATGAAGCCTAAGGACCCTGGTTCGAGGCTCAATTCCCCAAGACCCATGTTAGCCAGATGCACAAGGGGGCACATGCGTCTGGAGTTCATTTGCAGTGGCTGGAGGCCGTGGTCTGCCATTCTCTCTCTCTCTCTCTCTTTATCTGCCTCTTCCTCTCTCTGTCTGTCGCTGTCAAATAAACAAACAAAAATAAACAAAAAAAATTTTTAAAAAAGGTTCTTCCATGGAATCCTGTAGTAGTATTTTTTTTTTTTTAATTTTTATTTATTTGGGAGTGACAGACACAGAGAGAAAGACAGATAGAGGGAGAGAGAGAGAATGGGCGCGCCAGGGCTTCCAGCCTCTGCAAACGAACTCCAGACGCGTGCGCCCCCTTGTGCATCTGGCTAACGTGGGACCTGGGGAACTGAGCCTCGAACCGGGGTCCTTAGGCTTCACAGGCAAGCGCTTAACCGCTAAGCCATCTCTCCAGCCCCTGTAGTAGTATTTGCATGGAGTCTACATATATCCTCCCAGGTTCCTTCCTACTTCCCTCCTCACTCTCCCCCTCTCTTTCTTTCTTTCTTCCTTTCCTTCTGTTTTGGATTTTTTGAGGTAGGGTCTCACTATGTAGTCCTGCGGGGTCTGGAAGTCTCTATGTAGATCCTTCTACCTCTGCTTCCCAAGCACTAGAATTAGAGGCATGTGACACCACGTCCAGCCTCCTGAATGCTTATCATCACCACGTGACTGATAACACCTAACACAATGTGCAATGTACACTATCGTTAGACTGTATCGCTTAGGGAATGATGATAAGAAAATGTCTGTACATGTTTCGTTATAGACATGGGGTTGTTTTCCCAATTATTTATTTACTTGGATATGTATGTCTATGTGCACATGGACCAGGATCTCTTACTGCCACAAATAAACACCCATCTGGCTTTACATGGGGACGGGGGAATTAGACACAAGCCAGCAGGCTTTGCAAGCAAACACCTTTAACTGCTGAGCCATCTCCCTAGCCCATTTTTTTTTCAAATATTTTCAATCTGCAGTTTGTTAAACCTACAGATGCAGAAACTGGATAGAGAGGACTGATGGTATTCGACTCTTCTTCTCTCCCTCTTTTTCTCACTCCCTCCTTCCTTCCCTTCTTTTACTTCTTATCTGCCTCCCTCCCTCCTTTGATCTTTTTTTCTTTCTCTATCTCAGAAACACACCCCTGCCTATCTGTCTGTGCCTTGCCCTGTCGTTTTGTCTCTCTCCCGCCTGGTCCGCTTCCTCTCCTGCATGGCTGTGTTCTTTGGCTTCTCGCCCTGTCCCATACCTCCAAAGCCCACTTCAGCCTCTCTGTGACTTAGACTTCTCTCTGCTGTTCTATTAGCATGTGGCCAAATACCCCCACCCAACCTCATGTCTCATTTCAAATGCCCAACCAGGCAGGTAGCCCAGTATCTCTGACTCTCGGTGCTAAAGGCACAAGAGAGAGAAGCTGACTGGCCCAGCTTGAATCAGGGTCCACTCCTGATCCAACCAGCTGTCAGCTGTCCTCAGAGGAGCTGAGGGAGGAGATAAATATGGCCTCTGAGGATACACACTGGGAAGAGGCAGAAATCAGAAAAGGGATACAAAAAGCAAGTTAGGAGCACAGATGACTACCCCCCCCATCCAACTGGACCCCTCAGACATGAGTTTGAACCTGAAATCAAGCTGCAGAGTCCCACTGCCCTTTGGACACAATCACCTGAGCTGTTCCTCCCTCCCTTCACTGCAGAGCATGTGACATTCCTCCCGCTAGCCTTACCTACTCATCCTTGAAATGGTAACAAGAGCCCCTTCCTGCAGGCAAAGCCCATGTGAGACCATGTGGCCTTCACCTCATTCAGAAACCATGACGTTTCTGAGCCTGAGGCTCTCAGTCAGAGAAACTGTGATGCAGCTTAGTTCCCCAAAGCCCTCAATTTCCTGGTCCTTACCCCAGGCAGGGGAGAACTGATGGATTTTCAGAGCTAGGATCACTGTCAAAAATAAAATATAAAACAGATACAAAAATACTCTGGCCCCTAGGTAGAATGCTGTGGAGGGCAGAGACTAGAGGAAGCTCCAAGCCCATCTACTCAGCTTCTTTCTTCCCACCCCGGGCCATGAGATATTACCAATAAAAATGGATTCTTGCTGGGTGTAGTGGCACATGCCTTTATTCCCAGCACTCAGAAGGCAGAGGTAGGAGGATTGTCATGAGTTTGAGGCCACCCTGAGACTCCATAGTGAATTCCAGGTCAGCCTGGGCTAGAATGAGACCCTACCTTGAAAATCAAAAACAAAAGATTCTCAGGCTAGAGAGATGGCTCAGCAGTTAAGAACACTTCTTGTACAAGCATGAGCGCCTAAAAGACCCCTTGAGTTCAATCTCCAGGACCCACATAAACAGCTGGGTGTCTTTAGCCCTGGTCCTGTTAGGGAGCAGGGACTGGAGAATTACCTAAGCTGTGAAAAACAGCAAACTCTGGGTTCAGTAAGAGACTTTGGGTGAGGTAAGAACAGGTGGAAAAGTGATGGAGCTGGACACCCAATATTCTTCTCTGGCAATAGCAGGGGAACGCACCCCAGCACAGATGAGCACATAGGGTGTTGCACGGGCACATACGTGTGCATAAACCACAGGCCATATTGTGCATACATGCACACAAATAACTAAATATATAAAAACAAAAAGGGTTCTGCCAGACTCAGTTCTGAAAAGCGCTGCCTAGAAAAACAGAGCTTAGCATTTATTGAGCACCTCCTGTGTTCTAGACAGTTGCCCATGCATCTGTCCCTTTACCCGCCACCCCTTTTTGTCTATTAGATGAAGTGACTGCCTAAGGCAGCACAGTGGGTGGTAGAACCAGGATTAGAAGCTGCATATCTGCCTCGGTAACTTGAGTTTGACCCAGAATCGTGTCCTCATCCTAACCCTACCCTTAGCTGAGCTCTAGCCTCAGGGCAGTGCCCCAGGCTGGAGGTTTGGGGGAAGAGTAACCTTTATGGAGCCATGTAGTGATTTGCAGAGAGCCCCAAGTTTGAGTTCTAACCTGATGGGTGGCATTGGGCAAGTCTTTTAGCTTCTCTTAATCTAATTTCCTCATCTGCAGAATAAGACTTTGGGATTCTCACAGCTGTGACAATCTAGGACCTATATTTAGCCCAACCCAGCTGGTCTGATTGACACCTGCTGGGCAAGTCCTCCCTGCGTTGGAGAGACAAACAGAATTGAAGGGCCTGGGCTTCCCAGGGCGGAGGTAGAAGCGGAGGCTTCTTTACCCCCACCCACATATACAATCAACCTCTGACTCAATTGAAACCCAGGCGGATGGAGCCCTCACTCGTGACACGGCCTTGCCCTATCTGATTGTCGGGGTTGATTCCTAGAAGTTGAAAGTCACTTCTCTTCTGTAGCCATTGCCACAACCTCCTACTATGAGGCAAGTTCTAATTCTGTCCCTCAACCACAGCATCAAGAGGAAGGAGGTAAGAGCACATGGGGTTTTTAGGGGAAAGTTTGGGCTCAAAGTCTGAGAGCCAGCAAGGCCCCAAAGAATGAGGGGCCAACGATCACCCCAGTCATGGGGAGAGAAGAGATGTGTGAAGTGGCCAGTGACTACAAGCTCTCAGCTCCACCAGCTTACCTCTGGAACCTGGGCATGTTCTGTAAACATTTTTGTCATAGTTGAATGTCAAATAGTCAAGAGAGCGCTCTTTCCAAATCCACATTCCAGAAAAAAGCACCGAGTGGCGTGGCATTCTTCCAGACTCTGGATACAAGCTGTAACAGACAGCTTTAGGTTTGTTGAGATGAACTTTTAGACCAGGCACAGTTATGGAAGGAAGGGATTTATTGAAGCTTACAGATCCAGGGGAAGTTCCATAGTGGCAGAAGAAGCTGGCGTGCTTCCACAGACCAAACACACAGAGAAAAGCCACAAACCAAAAGCCACACAGCTCACGTCAGGAACTCCAGGAGGAGCTCAGGCACTCTGTATATCTTTAGATTGGAATATCAAATCCACCATCACACCTTATGGCTGAACTCTAAGATCCACCTCCTCTAGCCAGGTGGCTGCATATCCAAACTACAAACTAATAAAACTGAATATACTAGGGGGCGTCTATTTAAACTACCACACAAGCTCAGAAAGAAACGGACAAAAGTAGAGTAGATTGGTTGGACTAGAGCAAGCTGGACTCTGAACATGACCACTGGGCAGGAAGCTGGTGTGGGACAGCATGAAGATTGGAAACATTTTGTGTAATTAGTACATGCTCATAACGACAATAATAGTAGTAATGAGTATAGTCTCTGCTTGGAAGAATCTGCTCAGAAGTGATGTTTTGCTTTCATTTCTTTGTGGGTTCTTTTTGCGTGAGTGTGTGTGTGTGTGTGTGTGTGTGTGTGTGTATTCATATGTGTGTGGACAAACGTGTGGACAGGGAGTAGGGAATGATGTGTGGAGATCAGAGGTCAATGTTGGATGTCTAAGTCACTCCACACTTTATTCTTTGAGCTATAGTCTCTATCTGGTTCTAGAACTCACTGATTCAGCCAGGATAGCTAGCCAGTGACCCCCAGAGATTATTGTCTCCATCTCCCCAGCACTGGCCTTTCAGACATGTGCCCCCATGCCCAGCATTTGACATGGATACTGGGAATCTGAACTCAGGCCCAGCCAGTGCTTTATCACTGAGCCATCTCTCCAGCCCCTCCTGGGTTTGTTTTTAAGCTGATCTCAGCAAATAACAATAGGGAGTTGGAAAAACAAAAGGCTGGGTGTTAATGAGTAGGTTCCCACTATGGACAGCTGAGGTTACAATCTCAGTAGAGAACAAATAAACAACCAGCCTTCTTGATGCTGAGGAAGCTGGGATAGTTATCCTTCCACTTATACACACACTTGCTGCTCTCATGGGTGTTAACTACCTCGCATTTTTAGCCTGTCAACCAATTCTGCAATATGGGCAAGAGAAAGCACTAGACAGAAAACTCCAGGCGCTTGCATGGAGCACCATCAACCTGGACTGGTCAAACCAGTGACCAGGGGATCTGGTGCAGCACCACAGTGTCTGCTGCAATAGGTCTCAGAGAACAGGATACTCATGCTGGAAAAAAAAAAATCAAAATCATTAAAGAATAAAAATAAGGGCTGGAGAGATGGCTTAGCAGTTAAGCGCTTGCCTGTGAAGCCTAAGGACCCCGGTTCGAGGCTCGGTTCCCCAGGTCCCACGTTAGCCAGATGCACAAGGGGGCGCACGCGTCTGGAGTTCGTTTGCAGTGGCTGGAGGCCCTGGCGCACCCATTCTCTCTCTCCCCCTCTATCTGTCTTTCTCTCTGTGTCTGTCGCTCTCAAATAAATAAATAAAAAATTTAAAAAAAAGAATAAAAATAAGCCAAGTGTGATACACATCTTTAATCTCAGCACTTGAGAGGCGGGCACAGGAGGATGGTTGCAAGTCTGAAGCCAGTCTTGACTACCTAGTGAGTTCCAGGCCAGCTAGCACTACAAAGTGAGAACCTGGCTGCATTAGCCCACCTGTCATTGCTGGGACAAAATACCTGACAAAAATCTATTTAAAGGCAGAAGGGCTTATTTCAGCTCCAGGTTCCAGTCCATCGCGGCAGGAAGACTTGGTGGCAGGAGCGCGAGGCAGCTGCTCCCACTCAGCACAGCGAGGAAGCAGAGAGCGACGCACGCTGGTGGGCAGCCAGCGCTCCCCTTTCAGACAGTTGGGAACCTCAGCCCATGAAGTGCTGCTGCATCTTCCCGCCTCAATTAGCCTAACCCAGCTGATAATTCTAGGTCCTATCTAGATGACAGTGTCAACCATCATCCTGTCTCAAGACCATGAAAAATAAAAATAGGCTTAGTGTGGTGCTATGTGCCTCAGGTGATAGAGACAGAAGATTCTTGAGTTTTAGACCAACCTGAAAAAGGAAAATCCAGGGTTGGATTTAATCCTTTAATCCTAACACTCAGGAGGCTGAGGTAGGAGGATGACCCTGAGTTTGAGGCCAGCCTGGTCTATTAGAGTGAATTCCAGATCAGCCTGGGCTAGTGTGAGTTCCTGTTTCAAAAAAAAAAAAAAATTGCACAAAGGGGAAAGTGTCGCGGCGGGGGGGAGGGAATTACCATGGGATTTTTTTTTATAATCATGGAAAGTGTTAATAAAAATTAAATTTAAAAAATCTAGGATTAAATAAATAAATAAAAATTGCAGGTTAGGGCTGGAGAGATGGCTTAGCAGTTAAAGTGTTTGCCTGCAAAGCCACAGAAGCCAGGTTCAATTCTCCAGGTCCCACATAAACCAGATGTGGCGTATGCATCTGGAGTTCATTTGCAGTGGCTAGAAGCCCTGGCATGCCCACTCCCTCCCTCTCTGACTCTCTTTCCCTCTTATCTGTCTCTAGTAAATAAATAAAAATAAAATCTTTTTTTTTTTTTTAAATGCAGGTTAGCCGGGCATGGTGGCTCATGCTTTTAATCCCAGCACTCAAGAGACAGAGGTAGAAGGATTGCCGTGAGTTTGAGGCCAGCCTGAGAGTACATAGTGGATTCCAGGTCAGCCTGAGCTAGAGTGAGACCCTACCTTGGAAAACCAAACCAAAAAAAAAAAAAAAATGCAGGTGGAGGGGTGCTGCGGAGATGCCTCAGCAGTTAATGGTTCTGTTCAGGTTTGAGTCCCCATTACACATGAAAAGCCAGATGCACAAAGTAGCATATGCATATGGCATTTATTTGCAGTGGCAAAAGGCCTTGGCATACCCATACCACTCTCATTCTCTATCTTTTCACCCCCTCACACAAATGCAAATAAATAACTGTTGAAAAAAATTTAAAGAGGAGCTGGAGAGATGGCTGAGTGGTTAAGGCATGTGCCTGCAAAGCCAAGGACCTTGGTTCGATTCCCCAGGACCCATGTAAACCAGATGTATGGGCAGGGGGAGGGCAGCACATATATCTGGAGTTCATTTGCAGTGGCTTGAGGCCCTGGTGCACTCATTCTCTCTCTCTCTCTCTCTCTCTCTCTCTCTCTCTCTCTGGCTTTCTCTCTGAAATAAATAAACATATAAAAAATTTAAAGAGAGTTTGGGGGGCTGGAGAAATGGCTTAGCAGTTAAGGCATTTGTCTGCAAAATCAAAGGACCACAGTTTGATTCCCCAGGACCCATGTAAGCCAGATGTACAAGGTGGTGCATGCATCTGGAGTTAATTTGCAGTGGCTGGAGGCCCTGGCACACCCGTTCTTTCCCTCCCTCTCTCTGTCTCTCCCTCTCTCTTTTTCTCTTTCCCACTCTCTCAAATAAATAAATTTATTTTTAAAAAGAGGGGTTTGAGATATATCTCAGTGGTAGTGTTGACCTAGCATATATGCAAGTCCCTAAATTCAGTCCCTACCACTGAAAAATAAAGAAATAATGAAACCCTAATTTAATGTGATTTTACCATGCCTAAACACTTTCCATGCTATGGACTTATTTAATTTTCATGACAGTCCTGTTGGGTGATTGCTGCTACAGATCCCCAATTTATAGATGAAAAAATTGAAACATAAAGACATTCAACCACTTACCTGATCCCATAGAAAGTAAGTCACCACAGCTCAAGTTCCTGGTGGCTATAAACTGTGCCTGGTTTTTGTTTTAAAAAATTTATTTATCTATCTTATTTATTTATTTGAGACCGAAAGAGGGAGAGGGAGAGAGTGAGAATGGGTCTGCCAGGGCCTCTAGCCTCTGCAAGCAAACTCCAGACTCATGTGCCACCATGTGCATCTGGTTTATGTGGGATATAGAGAATCAAACCTGGGTCCTTAGGCTTCGCAGGCATACGCCTTAACCGCTATGCCATCTCTCCTGCCCTGTGCCTTGTTTTGTTCATCAAATCACATGTTTGTCTTCAACGAAGTGTTCAGCAAAGGATGAGGGAATCTCGTGTGCATGTACAGGGATAGGAACTTTTGGTCTTGGTATTCAGAGCACCTAGCACTCAATGGAAATATTCATAATATTGATTCATAAGCAAGTGACTTAGGAAGGAGCCAAGAACCCAAAATGTTTCCTCTGTCACAAATAGCTGTATGACCTTGGCTAAGTCTCTATTGAAACCTGGCCATAATTCCTCATTCTATAAAGCCTCCCAAGTCAACAACTATCCCATGATCAAGGAACACCATGACCGTGATTTTCCATTCTGAGAGCCTGCCATTCCCTCCATCCTGGGCCCCTCCCACTGTCTCTGTTCCATCCTTCCTTCACTCTCTGTGGTAGCTCAGCCTTCACATCATCATATTTTCTCCATATATCACTATATTTATGAATATCATGGTGAGCCCATGAACTGAATGAGAACAAATGCAACCAACTAGGCCAGAACCAGCTCCAAATGGGTTAGATGAGCAGTGTTGGTTTACATTGCTCAGGCAAGTTTCACTAACCCAGTATGACTAAAACCAAGCCCACAAAGGAAGTGAGGACAGGCAAGTGAGGGTTGCTGCTCCCACTGTCCTGCTGTGGTCATAGTGAGACCCATACATCTTGTGTGGGAGAGAGAGAGAGAGAAAGTGTGTGGAGTATGTACATATATGTTGCAGCTGCCTGCTCCCTGTGCATATGCCCACAGAAGCCAGAGGGAGACAAGAGCTGTCCTCTTCTGCCTTATTTCCTTGAGACAGGATTTCTCACTGAGCCTGGTTCTCATGCAGTTTTCCAGTTAGACTGAGTGACCAGCAACCTCCAGTAACGAGCAGTGAGCCTCCTGTTTTAGCTCTCCTCAGCATGGGGGTTACAGGCATATGCCACCATGCCCTACTTTTTACTCAGGTGCTTGGGATCAAACTCAGGTCCTAGTGCCCGGGCAGCAAGTCCTCTTAGCCACTGAGCCATCTCACCAGCCCTGAGACACAGATGTTGTCTTGGGGTTAAAAATTCAATTAAAATAAACACACTGGTTTGAAATTTTGGGAAGAATGATAGCCAAGCTGTTTCCTAAACCTACTCTGCATGATTTTAAATGCTGAGAGTAAGGCCAGTGTTGACCACCATCCTGCCTTTCTCAATTCTTAGTTTTTTAGTTTCAATTTGTAGAAGCTTTTTGCGTGTATAATGTGCTTATGTATGTATTCATGTTCATATGTATGTGGACACATGTGCATTTTGTGTGTGTGTATGCATATGTGCATACTTATGCATGTAGAGGACAGAGGTCAACGACAGGTGTCTTTCTCGATCAGTCTCCACCTTGAGGTCTCTCACTGAACCTGGAGCTCACTAACTGGGCTAGTCTAGCTGACCAGCAATCCCTAAGTCTCCTCCTGTCTCCACGTCCCCAGTGCTTAGATTACAAGCACACACCCTGCTCTACCCAGCTTTTATGTGGGGATTGGGGATCCAAACTCAAGTCTTCATGTTTGCACAGCAAGCACTTTACCCTCGGCCCCAAACTATTTTTTTAGAGCAGTTTTAGGTTTAAGTTTAGTGTTGCAGTTACCTTCTCAGTGCTGAGACAAAATACCTGACCCAAAGCAGCTGATGGGAGGAAAGGGTTTATTTTGGCTTACAGTCTCGGGGGGGAAGTTTTGTCACATTAGGGAAAGCATGGCAGAGCAGAGGCTGGACATCACATCTTGTCACACCAGCTGGGAGGCAGCAGAAAAAGTGAGCTAGCTAGCTAGTGAACGCCAGCAGGGCTGGACTAATAAACCTCAAGTCCTGCTCCCAGCGCCACACCTCCTCCAGCAAGGCTCCACCTCCCAAAGGCTCCAGCAGCTAGGGATTGAGTCTGAGGTTTCATCTCACACATACATGAGCCCATGAGAGAAATTACACATTCAAACCACTACAAGAAAAGGACCAGAAAATAAAGACAGCTCCCATATGCCTCCCACAACTTTCTCCCTATTAATAACATACTACATTTGTTTCAATTGATGAACCAGTATTGATACATTATTACTAGCTATGGTTCACAGTTTACCATACTATATGTTCTATGTGTAACAAAAGTGCATAATGACTAATGAATACAAATATGTGACCAATGCCTAATGACATGTATCTATTACTACAGAACCATGAAAAAGAGATTCACTGCCTGAAAAATCCCATGGACACCACCTATTCACTATTTTCCCCTCCTGCAACCTCAGCAGACACTGACCTTTTTATTACCTCTACAGGTTTGCCTTTTCCAGAATGTTCATAAAGTTGGAACTATATAGTACTTAGTCTTTCCAGACTGGCTTGTTTAACTTAGTAATATACATTTAAGGTTTCTCCATGTCTTTTCATGGCTTGGTTTCTAGTACTATTAGTGATGTTATTATGCCAGTGTTCCATTGTAACCATTCTTAAACACACCGTCCAATGGTATTAAGTCTATTCACTTTGTGCAGCCATCACTATCATCCAGAATCCCATGTTTAGTAAATATTAACTCCCTGTTCCTATTGTTCACTTGTTTTTACCACCGAGTAACATTCCATTGTCTGGTTGGACCACAGTAGGTTTGTCAGGTCACCTATTGAAGAATATCTTGGTGGCTTCCAAGTTTCGCCATTTCTAGAGGAAGCTACTTCAAATATTTGTGGGTAGGATTTGCACGGACATAAACTTCCAAGTCATTGTCCAAGAAGTGTGATCGCTAGACTTCTGTCTGACTATATCACTAACATTACTGAGTAGAGTGGCCAGGGCCATGCCCAACACTCCATAAATTGCTTTATTTAATTACTACAACAGCCCTGAGACCTGCTGCTGTGTCCTAAATAAATTACAGATAGGTAAACTGAGGGTGGAGGAAGTGAAAACGCACAGCTGCGTGACCATGGTCACCTCTCCATGAACTCATCAGGCTTTCAGATTTAAAGAAACGTGCAGGAAGGAGTATGATTTGGAGACACAGGGGTTGTTTCTAGCTTTTTCTTTCATTCAGCTTGGCTTTGATCTTTTTCACCCTTTGACAAAAGCGAGCAAATCTGTTTTCCAATCTGGTTGCTCTCAAAGGAATGCCTTTTTCCTTCCCAGTTACCCTCTATCTAATTAGAATAACCCTCTGACTCTGAAGTCATGACCTACTTTTGGCTAGCTAGCGCGGGAGCCTGCTACATCCCCTTCCTCACCAGGCGCATGCGAGGACTCACTTGGAAGCAATTGGTTGTGAAAAAGCAAACAGGTTCAAGTGGATGGATCCCTTTTTCTTCTAGAACCCTGTAGACTATCAAGTCCCTGTAGAAAAACCTGGGATTCTGGAGGAATCTTCTACTTCAGATATAGCAACCTCTGTGGGTGGTTTTCACTGTGGTCCAGACAGATGTGAACAGTGCAGCTGAAGTTCATGGGGGTCATGTCACCCTCGAGCCATGGGACACACCACCAGAGCAAGGCCTGGGCCCACCCCCACCGCCATCTCAGCTCCCAGGCCCTGTCCCTGGCCTCCCCTGCGCTCCCACCCCGCCACATCCCTCCATCCCCAAGCCCCCTTAAGTACCAATAATGGAGGTGCTTACTGGGCCCCGCAACAATTCACCCTTATCTTTTATTTATAGCTGACAAAGCTCCAAGCAGGAAAAATATAATCACACTTTAAATAATGGAAGTTGTAGGTATTAGAGCTACACGGGCAGTTACCAGAGCTGCTGCGATGTCTCCCTGCAGACCTGATGGGGGCACACCGACTGCATTTTTAATTTTTAAAACATATTTCTTCCCAAATTATTCTGCGTTACCGAGGAGCCACATTTATGGGGGTGATAAATTACTGTAATAAACTGCCTCTTCCTCAGATATATAGGAGGAAGCCATGCTGCGCACAGCCCAGCTCAGGCAGCCCCCGGAGAGTGGCGAGAAGTCCCACTGCCTCTCTCCTCACTTTAATTATTTGGCCGATGTGCCCTACATTTTTAATACAGTCACAAGTTTTCTTTAAGCAAAGAATTCAAACGGGCCACTAATTTGTATTTGTGGTGGCAATGCGATTACCTGTGTGTGCGCCCTTCGGTAGAGAGGTGTGCACGCGTGCACACACATGTGGTGTGCATATGTGCACCTCTGGGAATATGCACGTGGGTTGATACCTGCTCACGTGTGCAGATGTGTGAGGATGTGAAGGCTGGCATGTGCCCAGGTACATACATGTGTGTGTGCGTGAACACATTCCTGGGTATGATTGGCATGCACACATGTGTGGATACATGTGTGTCAGCTAACTGCAGGTCTGTGCAGACCTGTGTGTGTAAACAGCATGTGTGGATGTGGATGTGCAGAGCTGATGTGGGAGTATGCATGTTCACATGTGTTTGTATGTGTTCATCAGTCTTCTTGCCATCCCTTGTGTGTGCCCTGAGGCTTTTCTTGGACAGGAAGACAATCCCTTGTGCAACCCTCTTCCTCGCAGTGAATCCCGGAGCCTCTACACCATAGGCCTGGAGGGTGGCTTGCCTCTTCCTCTCGTTAGCTGTCAGATCTTGTGTGGGTCCTTTAGTGCCTCAGTTTTCCCATCTGTAGAGAGTTCATATTAAGAATATTTACCTCATAAGGCTACTGAGAAGAGAAGCAGTTTGATGCATGCAAAGCACCTCACAGGTAGTGAGTACAAGTTTTAATTATTGTTCTTCTCTTCCTCCTTCCTTTTTAGCTTCCTTCCTGACATAGCTGGTACAGGCCACTGGCACCTTCCCTGGAAAGTCACAGGCAAGGACAAGCCAAGGGTGGAAGCCACAGCTTCCTCACATTAAACTCCTCCGCCCCGTCCCAGCTTACCTGGTGGGGAGGGAGGGTGGCAACTGAAAAACAACATATGCGGCACCCAGGGCCTCTGTCCAGCACCACGAGGTCTCTCAGGACAAGGCTATGCCTGTGTCACGCCTGTCTCTCCGGCCACAGCACAGGACCTGACTGTGTGAGCTCCATGGGCCTTTGTAGTCTGGACAAAGGATGACAGGTGACAGGAGGGAAAGAAAAGGGAAGGAGTAAGGGGGATAAGTGTGACAGAGAAGAGAAACACTGCCCTTCCTCCACCCATTGAAGGGTATAGAGTTGAACAGCTTCCCCAGTGGGAACCCGAGGCCATCCCATTGGAGACCCACAAGCCCAGCCAGCCCTAGCCTTTCTGGGTGGTCCTGCATGATGTTAGGAGTGTTCCCATGGTACCATGGAAAGTCAAGCAGGCAAGTGGAGTGGTGGAGACCAAGTGGGATGATGCCCACTGTAGAAGAGACCGCTTATTGCAGGGTAGGAGACTTGGGGGTAAACCAAGGGCCAACGGGTCATGTGTCTCAGCCATTGCTCCTGCTCAGTGTTGAACATACGGACTCATGGATAGACAGACATAAGGTGGATAGACATGTGGATATGTGTGCCATGCATCCCAGACTCACAGGCTGTTGTGTCCTCCCCTGCCCCACAAACTCCTCATCCGCTCTGACTCTCACCTGTGGCTCCATCTGCCTGAAGTTTCAGATGACTTGGAAAATCCCCTCAGGAATCCATCAGGACTCCTTTCAAATCTCCTGTCATGCATCTGGCCTTCTGAATCCCTCCCCACTTCTTGTGGATTTCCTGTGGAACCCAAGCATGACCCTCAGTGGCAACCATCTGGTGTTATAACCAATGTAGACTGACACCTCCGTTCCTACCGCCTCTGGGCTCCTCACAGCTACAACTCTGGGGTCTAACACAGAGGATGAAATATGGAGGCAGTGCCTCAGTTCCCGTCTGGATCAAGGCATGATGTCAATACCTACCTCTCCATGTTGCTTAGAGTATTTGATGTGTTGATATGTTGATATGTTTATGTTATAGTCTGGGGAACAGGGCAGAGTATTGGTTATTAGACCAGAGTCAACCAGTATTGATATGAATATAATTCCAATTATGACTGGGCCCCAAAGCCCTGGGCAAAGAGAATGCCTATTACTGACCACTATCACCCCATATTAAGAGGCAGACAGGGGGCTGGAGAGATGGCTCAGCTGCTTCCAATGCCTAATGACCCTGGTTCAATTCCCCAGTATCCTCATAAAACCAGATGCACAAAGTAGTGCATGTGTCTGGAGTTTGTTTGCAATGGCTGGAGGCCCTGCTGCATTCATTCTCTCTCTCTTTCGCTCCTTGCAAATAAACTTTTAAAAATTAAAAGGGGCTGAAAAGATGGCTTAGTGGTTAAGGCCCTTTCCTGTGAAGTCTAAGGACCCAGGTTCAATTCCCCAGTGCCCACGTAAACCAGATGTACAAGGTGGCACATGTGTCTGGAGTTCGTTTGCAGTGGCTGGAGACCCTGGTGCTCCAATTCTCTCTTCTCTCTATTTTTCTCTCTTTCTGTCTCTCTCTCCCTCCCTCCCTCCCTCTCTCTTTAATAAATAGAATAATTCTTTAAAACTTTTTTTTTAAATTTCAAGAGTAGGACAGGGAGGCTCAGGAAGAGCCTCAAGGCAGAAGAGGGCAGAACTAGAACTTCACGCACATCTGTTTGCCCCAGTACCTGGCTGCCACTGGTTCTCTCTGTCTCTCCATCTCTCTGCGTCTCATATCTTTCTCTATCTCACTGTATCTCCGTCTTTCTATCTACCTCTCTTCTCCTCAATGCTCTCCCCTCCCCCATGTATGAGGATTGAGGCCATTGAGAATGGAGGGGAACAGACACTGATGCTTGAGCAGTCTGCTCAAAGCCTAACCTACCTCTCCCTACCTGACTGTGTTGGGCCTCTGGTCTCTGCAATCTGGGCCTTGGTTTCACACTGTCTGCTGGGGACTTGGGACACATTTGCCATGGCTCTGGAAGAAACTTGAGCTTCAGGAGTATTCAGTTGCACAGGTCCTTGACAAATAAACAGCCATATTTTTTCCTTGTTTCTTTAAAAAAATTCTTTATTAACATATATTAATTATACATAATACCAGATTTCACCATAACATTTTTATATATGCATATATTTTGATTTATTCACCATGTCCCATTATGCTCCATTGTCTCCCTCCTCCTGTGATATCCCTCTCTGTTGCCAACTAATCCCTTTTCAACTTTCCTATCTTTTCATTTCTTTCTTTTTTAAAAAAAAAATATTTTATTAGCTGGGTGTGGTGGTACATGCCTTTAATCCCAGCACTTGGGAGGCAGAGGTATCACCATGAGTTCGAGGCCACCCTGAGACTACATAGAGAATTCCAGGTCAGCCTAAGCTAAAGTGAGACCCTACCTCGAAAAACCAAAACCAAATAACCGCTAAGCCATCTCTCCAGCACTTTTTCTTTAAAAAAACAAAAAACAACCAGTTAGTTAGGGTTGCATACAGGAACAAGAGTGTAGGGCTATTTTACCAGAGCAAGGGCGACTTGCCAGTAGCTATACCACTAAAGAAAATGTCTGTTCCTTGCAACTATTACTGCCTATAATTCTTCAGGGAGGGGTGGGGCCTCGAGAGACCCTCCTCCCTCCATGACAGAATGCCTAATCTTGTGTAGGTCATTGCAGGAAACATAGCTGCTGAGAGTTCAAGAGATTGGTGACTATGCCACACTGGGAAGAAGGTAACCCACAACACTCCTCCCTTCCTTTGCCTCTGCCCTCTCTTCTGAGATACTCTCTGAGCTTTGGAGGAAGTGACATAGATGTCTCATTTAGAAATGAGAATTGGGGGCTGGAGAGATGGCTTAGCAGTTAAGCGCTTGCCTGTGAAGCCTAAGGACCCCAGTTCTAGGCTCGGTTCCCCAGGTCCCACGTTAGCCAGATGCACAAGGGGGCGCACGCGTCTGGAGTTTGTTTGCAGAGGCTGGAAGCCCTGGTGCGCCCATTCTCTCTCTCTCCCTCTATCTGTCTTTCTCTCTGTGTCTGTCGCTCTCAAATAAATAAATAAATAATTTTAAAAAATTAAAAAAAGGGCTGGAGAGATGGCTTAGTGGTTAAGCGCTTGCCTGTGAAGCCTAAGGACCCCGGTTCAAGGCTCGGTTCCCCAGGTCCCACGTTAGCCAGATGCATAAGGGGGCGCACGCATCTGGAGTTCGTTTGCAGAGGCTGGAAGCCCTGGCGTGCCCATTCTCTCTCTCCCCCTCTATCTGTCTTTCTCTCTGTGTCTGTCGCTCTCAAATAAATAAAAAAAAAAAATTAAAAAAAATTAAAAAAAAAAAAAGAAATGAGAATTGGGGCTGGAGAGATTGCTCAGTAGTTAAGGCGCCTGCCTACAAAGCCCACGGACCCAGGTTTAATTCCCCACTACCCACATAAAGCCAGGTGCACAAGGTGTTGTGTGCATCTGGAGTTTGTTAGCAGTGGCTGGAGGCCCTGGTGTGTCTCTTGGTCTCTCTCTCTCCTTCTTTCTCTCACTCTCAAATAAATAAATAAAATAGAAATGAGAATTCAATAGTCACTTGTTCTCAAAGTTTTCTTTCAGTGGTGTGTATGTGTGGATGTGGGTGAGCATGCACGTGCCAGGCACATATGTAGAGGTCAGAAGGCAATCCTGAGCATCAGCCGCTGCCTTCCACCTTGTTTGAGGCAGGGTTTTTTACTGCCTGGCATTGGACGTGCCAGGTTGGCTAGCCTGAGAGCTTCCGGGATTCTCTTGTCTTCACATCCCAACTTGCCATAGGAGTGCTGAGAGTATAGATACACACTGCAATCTGCTTTATGTGGGTTCTAGGAATCCAGACTGAGGTCATTAGACTTGGCTAGCAAATATGTTACACATTGAGCCATCTCTTCAGAACTCAGACCAGTTATGAGTCTCTGTAGTAATGGCCTCCCACTGCAAAAACAGGAGCTTCTACGGGGTGGAAATAATTTAAGAGCCAGAGCATGCGGTCTCTGTCTTCCAGACATGACATGACTGTTGCATTCTTGACTTCTCAGGGACTGTCATTGCCTGCATGAGACCTGCATAAAACTGTGCCAACCAACATTCCGTCATGGATGGTGGAGTGAGGCCATTTTTTTTTTAAGGCATCAGAGTAGAAGAGAGAGTAGTTTGAAAGAAGAAGGGGTTCAGTAAAGGGAGACAGAGAGGGAGGACAAGCAAAGCTAACAAGAGAAAATTATGATCAAAATATATTATAAACATGTATGAAAATTGCCAATAAAAGGTTTTTTTTAATAAAGAATTAAAAAAGAATCTTCTCTGACAAAAGCTGACAGCAACAATAATCTATGGACACAAATATAAATATTTAGAAGGCAAATGACAGGTATATCATAGCCATTTAGTAAAACCACAGCAGTAGCTTCCCCAGTAGGGCCTTTGACCTCTCCAACCATAGGCTTTTGACAAGATTTATTGTACCAGCCAGCTGTGAATTCTTTCCTGTGGAGCAAGCCTCAGATACAAGCAGGAAGTGGTTGGTTACCCCAGTAACAGCCATACCACTATTCCACCAGCGGCCACACCTTGTCTGGCAGGTTTGGTAGTGTAGCATGTGGGATCTATAGCTGAGTTACACTGTTGATGACTATTCTCCTCCTACAGCCTACAATCACACCCTCTTGCATCATAAAAGCTAGCAAGCAGGAAGGAAATTTCCAGCCCAGTTCCAGCCTGGTTTGTCTATGTCCTGCAATGTGCCTTCAGTGACACGGTCATACTGTCTACTTATGGTGGGCAATCAACAGCAGTGACAATAACCTGTATTAAACATCCACTTTCTATCTATATGTACAAGGATGAAAATAGATCCTCATCGCTCTCCATGCATAAGAATGAAGTCCAAAGGGATCAAAGACCTTACTATCACACCCAAAATTCTGAAACTGCTGGAGGAAAAAGTAGGGGAAACACTTCAACTTATAGGTATAGGCAAGGACTTTGTGAATAGAACCCCAGTCTCTCAGGAAGAAAGGCCACTAATCAACCATTGGGACCTCATGAAATTAAAAAGCTTTTGTTCATCAAAGGACACTGTGAATAGAACAAAGAGGCAACCTACAGAATGGGAGAAAAGCTTTGCCAGCTATACATCCAATAGAGGATTAATATCTAGGATATACAAAGAATTTTAAAAAATGGAATAATAAGAAATTGAACAACCCAATCAAAAAATCTGGCTATAGAACTGAATAGAGAGTTTTCAAAGGAAGAGATACAAATGGCCAATAAACATTTAAGAACATGTTCTACACACTTAGCCATCCAGAAAATGCAAATTAAAACCACTTTGGCTGGGCATAGTGGTACACATGAATCCCAGCACTCAGGAGGCTGAGGTAGAAGTATTGCTGTGAGTTCAAGTATTGCTGAGAATATGTAGTGAATTTCAGGTCAGCCTGAACTAGAGTGAGACCCTACCTTGAAAAACAAACAACAACAAATCCTACTTTGAACTTCCGTCTCTCTCCTGTCAGAATGACTATCACCAAGAATTCAAAGGGCAATAAATGCTGGCAAGGGTGTGGGGAAAAGAGGAACCCTTCTTCATTGTGGTAGGGTATAAGATGGTATAGCCATTATGCAAATCAGTGTTGAAGTTCCTGAGACAGCTGAAAAATGATACCCTAAGGACTCTACACATTGCTTTAGAGATACTTGCATATCCAAGTTTATTGCTACTCTATTCGCAATAGCTAGAGAGTGGTACCAGCTTAGATGCCCTTCAACTGATGAATGGATAATAAAGATGTACACATTTATACAATGGAGTTTTATTGATCCATAAAGAAAAATAAAATCAAAAATCCACTTTCAGCCGGGCATGATGGCACACTCCTTTAATCCCAGCACCTGGGAGGCAGAGGTAGGAGGATCACCATGAGTTCAACGCCATCCTGAGACTACATAGTGAATTCCAGGTCAGCCTGGGCTAGAGTAAACCCTACCTCAAAAAACAAAAAACAGGGCTGGAGAGATGGCTTAGCAGTTAAGCGCTTGCCTGAGAAGCCTAAGGACCCCGGTTCGAGGCTCGGTTCCCCAGGTCCCACGTTAGCCAGATGCACAAGGGGGCGCACGCCTCTGGAGTTCGTTTGCAGAGGCTGGAAGCCCTGGCGCGCCCATTCTCTCTCTCTCCCTCTACCTGTCTTTCTCTCTATGTCTGTCGCCCTCAAATAAATTTAAAAAAAAATCTACTTCTATAGGCACATTTGTATTTGTGTTTTTTTCTTTTCTTTTCCTTTTTTTAAAGGCTTTAACATTTTTTTATTAGTTAGGTACACAGTGTGTATGCAGCCATGCTGGTGCCATCATTAGCCTCTTCCCTGTCCTCCCCCCTCTGCAGGGACCCTCCTCACTGGGGAATGTGGGTCATGTATTGTGGGGTTAGCCATCAGTTATGGGTAAGAGAAAATGTCTCTGTGTATAATGTACCAACATATGGTTCTAACAATTTTTTTGTCTCCTCTTCTGCAAATTTCCCTGAGCCATGATGGGTTCATTTTAGGTCTACTTCAGTGATGAGGTCTTGGGAACCTCTGTGTCTCTGGATATCTGGTTTGGTAGGAGTTAAGTGTTCTCTGTGTCTATCTCCTTTACCCTTGTGCTGACACCAGGTTCACCAAGAAAGCAGCACTCTTGGTCATTTCCCCAATTACTCTTAGTTTCGGCTGGGACCCTGTTGAGGTGTAATAGGCTGATTCTCTCCTCAGGTTCTGTGCCCATCTGCAAAAAGAGAAGCAAAAATAAAAAAAAAAAAAAGAGAGAGAGAGAGAGAGAGAAACAAATTCTCCAACAGAGAGTGAGGTCAGCACCAGATAAATGGGATAACTATTATAATTTTAGAGAGAATTTAATAGGTGTTGGTCCTCTTGTAGCCCACAATTGGTGGGAACTTGATAATGGAGAGGAGCGACTTGTTTTTTGGATATGGTTCTGACTTGTTTCCCAGCTCCAGGTATGGGTTCCATTTTACTGAGCAGATCAGTTAGACAAATCAAGAGCAGTTGGTTACCCATCATGGCTGTGCACCACTATTGCACTTGTGTGAACAAATGTCAGGTTGTTTGCTGCTGATTAACTTAGACCACAGGTTGCTTGGAGAGATGTTGCTCTTGTGGCACCTTCTAGCACTACATGAGCTAACTGTCTGAGACTCTCTTCCAGATTCCAGCCAGGTCACTTCCTGCTCTGTACCAACAGCATATGGTGTCTTAAGCACTAGGGTCTTACCACTAACCCTTGGTGGGTCATCCAGTACTCTGACAGAAATCTGTCTTCTTTCAGGAAACTTTGTAGGTCTCTCTTATCAATAGTTCATTGTGGATGTTAACCACATGCTGGTACTGGTAGTTATATGCCAGAGCCAAGGAAAAGAAGGAAGAAAAAGATAGGTAATATAAAAGAGAGAGGGAGAGAAGAAGGAGAGAGAGATAAATAGGAGAAGATTAATGTTAGTCTTCATCATACCCTCTCCAGGGCCCTGTGATTCAGGTGTTCCCTCTAAGGACCTGATGAAGTTTCAACCATTTAGTCTGTCTTTTAGGATGTAGAATTTTATGGTACCATTAACATTTGGGTCCAGTTTTGTGTCCCCCACCAGCACCCTTACCCTTCCCTCCCACCCCACCCTTTCTATTTCCTGGTCCTCAAGATGCTTATTAGGTATGTCAGCATATTGGGCAGATTCAGGTTAGGAGCCACAGATGACTGAGATTATGAGACGATTATTTTTCTGTGATTGGGTGAGTTTGCTGAGAATGATCTATTCCAGGTTCAACCATTTTTCTTCAAATTTCATTGAGTCATTTTTCCTTATTGCTGTGTAGAATTCCATTGTGTAGATATACCACATCTTGGTTATCCTTTCATCTCATGATGGGCATTTAGGTTGATTCCAGAATTGAGCAGCTATAAACATGGCTGAGGCATGGAGCTTTTAGGGTAATGCCCAGTAAGGGAATAATAGGGTCTGTCGGTAACTCTGTAGTCAACTTTTTTTTTTTTTTTTTTTTTTTTTGGTTTTTTGAGGTAGGGTTTCACTGTAGCCCAGGCAGACCTGGAATTCACTATGTAGTCTCAGGGTGGCCTCCAACTCACGGTGATCCTCCTACCTCTGCCTCCCGAGTGCTGGGATTGAAGGCGTGTGCCACCACGCCCGGCTTTTTATAGTCAACCTTTTTAAGAGTCTCCATATTTCTTTCCATAGTGGTTGTACCATCTTACATTCCCACCAACAGTGAATGAGGGTTCCTATTTCTCCGCCAGCATTTGTTCTTTTCTTTTATTTTTAAATGTTTTCTATCCTTACTGGGATAAGGTAGAATCTCATGGTTGTTTTAATTTGTATTTCCCTGATGATTAGGGATGATGAACATTTTCTTAGTGTATGTTTGCCATTTGTATTTCTTCCTCTGAGAACTTCCTAACAAGTTCTTTGCCCCATTTTGTGAGTGGGTTGTTTGACTTTTTATTGTTTAGGTTTTTTAGTTCTTTGTAGATTCCAGAGATTAGGCCTCTGTCAGTTGTATAGCCAGCAAAAATTTTCTCCTATTCTGTGGATAATCTATTAGCTCTGCTTATTGTATGTTTATCTATGAAGAAACTTTTCAGTTTCATGAGCTCCCAATGATTGAGTTTAAGTTCCTGAGCTACTGTGGTTTTGTTCAGGAAGTCTTTTCCCATTCCTATATCATGGAAAGTTCCTCCTATTTTTTCTTCCAGTACTAGCCAAGTTACCAGACTTATATTGAGGTCTTTGATCCATTTGGACTTGATTTTTGTGCATGATGAGATGTGTAGATTGAGTTTCATTTTCCTGCATATGGTTATCCAGTCTGCCCAGCACCATTTTTTGAAGATGCTGTCTTTTTTCCAGTCTACATTGTTAGGGCCTTTGTCAAATATCAAGTAGCTGTAGTTACTTGACCCTAAGTCAGGGTCCTTGATTGTGTTCCATTGTGTTCTATACTCCTGTTTTTATGCAGTACCATGTTGTTTTTATTACTACAGTTTTGTAATATAGCTTAGATCAGGTATGGTGATGCCTCCAGAGGTGCTTCTTTTGCTGAGGATATGCTTGGATATCCAAGGCCTTCTGCAATTCCATATGAATTTTTTTATTAATTAGTTTTGTACTCAGTGAATACAGTCAGTTTGGTACCATTATTAGGCTCATGCGTGACCTACCCCTCCCCTTGACCCCTCTTTGTTGAGGTATATGGGTCATGTATTCTGAAACTAGCCCACAGTTATGGGTAGAATAAATGTCTCTGTGTATCATGACCCACCATGTGACTCTGACATTCTTTTCCATATGAATTTTTGAGATCATTTTTTCTATCTTTGTGAAGAAAAATGTTGGGATTTCTATTGGTATTGCATTAAATCTGTATATTGCCTTTGGTAAGATTTCCATTTTCACAATGTTAATTCTGCCTATCCAGGAGAATGGGTGGTCTTTCCATTTTCTCAAGTCCTTTCCATTTCTTTCTTGAGTGTTTTTATGTTTTCATTGTATAGGTCTTTCACATCCTTGGTTAATATTATTCCAAGGTACTTTTATTGTTGTTGTTGCTATTGAAAATGGGACAAGGTCGCTTATTTCTTTCTCTGTATCTTTATCTTTTGCATATAGAAAGGCTACTGATTTTTGTGCATTGATTTTGTATCCTGCTACTTTGCTGAAGGAGTTAATTACCTTCAAGAGTTTTGAGATGGAAGTTCTTGGGTCTCTTATGTATAGAATCATGTCATCTGCAAATAGGGATAACTTAACTTCTTCCTTTCCAATTTGTAACCCTTTTAATTCTTTCTCCTATCTTATTGCTTGAGCTAGGACTTCCAGTACTGGGTTGAATTGCAGAGGTGAGAGTGGACACCACTGTCTTGTTCCTGATCTCAGTGGGAATTCCTCCAGTCTCTCCCCATTGCGTATTATTTGGGCTTTAGGAGGTTTATATATAGCCTTTATTATGTTGCGATATAAAGCAACCATGCCTATTCTCTCCAAGGTTTTGATCATGAAGTGATGTTGTATTTTGTCAAAGGCCTTTTCTGTATCTACCAAAATGATCATGTGTTTTTTGTGTCTAATCTTATTTATGTGGAGTATTACATTGACAGATTTCCATATGTTGAACCATCTCTGCATTCCTGGGATGAAGCCTGCTCGATCAAGGTGGATAATGCTTTTTTGGGGGGACTTTTCAAGGTAAGGTCTCGCTGTAGCTCAAGCTGACCTGGAATTCACTATGTAGGCTCAGGGTGACCTCAAACTCACGGCAATCCTCCTACCTCTGCCTCCTGAATGCTGGGATTAAAGGTGTGCACCACCAAGCCTAGTTTTTGATGTGTTGTTGAATTCAGTTTACAAGGATTTTAGTTCAGGATCTTTGCATCTATCAGGGAAATAGGCCTATAGTTTTCTTTTCTTGTGGCATCTCAGCCTGGTGATTTTTTTCTTCTTATTGGACTATGTTCATTGTAACCTTCACTATGACTTTTTATACTATACATGTGTACAGTATGCTTTGATCATCTTCCTTCCTCTACTATACTCTCCAGAGTCCCTTCCTCTCTCCTGCTGGCTCCCTTCCTCTTCCCAAATGAGGCCATTTGGCCTCCTTCTACTTTCATGTGCTAGATTTTTTAAATATAGATTGTATATCTGAGAAAAAATCTGATATTTGTCGTTCTGAGCATGGCTTATTTTGCTTAATGTGATCTCCAGTTCCTTTCATTTCCCTGTAAGTGACGTAATTTTATTCTTCTTCACAACTGAGTGGAAACTCCATTGTGCGTGTGTGTGTGTGTGTGTGTGTGTGTGTGTGTGTAAATATATGAACATAGGTATGCAAATATCTTTATGCTATTATGACTTTGGGAATATACCTGGGAGTGGTATACCTGGATCATATGGTAGTTCTATTTTTAGTTTTTAAAATTTTTAAATTGTATTTTACATTATTTTATTTTATTTATTTGCAAGCAGACAAAAGAGAGACAGACAGAGAGACTGGGCATGCCAGGGCCTCCCGCTGTTGCAAACCAACTCCAGATACATGTGCCTCTTTGTGCATCTAGCTTTATATAGATACTGGGGAACCAATCCCAGGTTATTAGGCTTTGCAGACAAGCACCTTAACTGCTGAGTCATCTCTCCACCCTTATTTTTAGTTTTTTTTTTCTAGGAATATTTTTTATTTATTAATCTGTGAGCAAAGAGAGGATGGGCATGTCATGGCCTCTTGCCACTGCAAACAAACTCCAAATGCATGTGCCACTTGGTGCATCTGGCTTTACATGGGTATTGGAGAATCAAACCCAGGCTGGCAAGCTTTGCAAGCAAGCACCTTTAACTGCTGAGTCCTCTCCCCAGCCAGCCAGCATTTATTTTCTTGATGACAGCCATTTTGGCCAGAGTGAGATGGAATCCCAGTGTAGCTTTGATTTGCAGTGTGATTCTTTTTCCTTAAAGATGGACTGCCCCAGGGTGGAGTGGGGTGTAGTTCAGTGGTAGAGCATATGCTTAGCATATGTAAGACCTGGGTTCAATCCCCAGGACCAAAAACAAAACAAGCATCAGCTTAAGGTCCCCAAACCTGTCCACAGACTTGCTCAGCCCCCTGTAACTGGGACATCATGGCAGACTAGGGCAGGATGACGGCACAGCCACCCCAGGCTCCACCTAGTGCCACGTCCACTAGCGCAGACTGCGATGTGGGGACTAGCAGGGTGCAGAGACTCCTAACAGATCACACAGTGAATGTCGAGGCTGGACTTGATCCCAGGTGTCCCGCTGCATGGCCAGGCCTGGTTCTGCCAGAAACAGGGTCCTGATGGCTGCCTTCAAAGCAGGACCTGCTCCTTGCCCACAAGGGCTTTGGGCTGAAGCTCCCAGAATGACTCAGGGCCTCTTCAGGACCCTAGAGTGGATGGTGAGGTCTGTAGGTGGGGGTGTCCAGAGATGCTGCTAAAATAAGAAGTGGCTTCCTCTGAAAAGCCTCTGTGGTCTGTGGAGGGGAAGGAAGCAGAGGGCGGAAATGGGAGGGGGCAGAGCAGGGAAAAGCCAAAACTATTGCAAGCATCTCCTAGATGAAGCTGGGGCACCCCCCACCCACTAAACACAACATGGTTCGACCCGGCCGCAGCCCTGGGGTTTGAAGCCCAGAGTACCTGGGAGTTTGAGCTTGGGGGTTTTGGTGCTTCAAAAAAGCACACTGGCTTTTTCATACATAGTTCCTTTTGCTCTTCCATACTTCCTCCTTTAAGACCCAATGCCAACCCATTGCCTCTTCTAGGAAGCCTTCCCTGGCCATTTGCTCCAGAGCAGGGGAGGATGTTTAGCAGCTCTAGACCTTCACCATAACCCACAGTGTTCATTGTGACAGCCAGCATGTCTTGGATGTCTCCTGTTTCCTGGGAGTCAGGGATGCCCTCCATAGATGATCTCATTGGCTTCTTACAGAAACACCACGCTAGGGCTCTATCCATAGATTTATTTCACAGGCGAGTAAACCATAGCTGAGAGACAATGAGGGACTTCCTCAAGGTCCCACAGTCAGTCCAAACAAGGTCAAGGACTGAGTGCTGCCCCACAGCTGGCTGCACAGCTGGGTCATTTAGACAGGCATTATCCTCTTCAGTGAGGATATGAACAGTGGCCCTGGAGTTGTGCCCGCATCAAGGAGAGTGCACCATTGTCACTCGCGAAGCTTACCTCAGCTTTGCTCCCTCCTGCACCTCTAGGGCAGAGGGGGCGTGCTCTGAGGGAGAGGGGAAGCCTAGCAGAAATGAGGAAGCATTTCTGGTATTTCTGATAAAGTGTATGAAGACAATGCAGAAGTATGCCCAAGGCTTCTTACCATCTTGGGTTTTCTAGTCACCCTCTAAATAAGTTCTCTTTTTTCAGATTTTTACTTATTGTGAGGAAAGAGAGAGACAGAGAAACAGAGAACGTCTGGGCTTGCTAGGGACCCTCTTGCCACTACAAATGAACTCTAGATCCATGTTCCAGTTTGGGCTAGTAGAGAATTGAGCCTGGGATGGCAGGCTTTGCAAGCAAGCACTGCTGAATCATTTCTTCACCACCATAAATAGTCTTTTTGTTTTTGTTTTTGTTGTTTTTTTTTTTTTTAGTCTGCAGATTGAACCTATGGTCCCATGTATGCTATGCAAGTGCTCTATCACTGAGCTATGTCCCCAGCTCCAACATTAATTTTTGAATCTAGTTTGATATTCTATTTCAAAAGGAGGGCCCCTCTTGAGCCAGATATGGTGGTGTATTCCTGTAATCCAAGCACTTGGGATGCCAAGGCAGGAGGAGTGTAAGTTTAAAGGTAGCCTGGGTTACATGAGATCCTATCATAAGAAGAGGAGGAAGAGGCTGGAGACATGGCTCAGTGTGGTTAAGTTTCTTGCCTGCAAAGCCTAGCGACCTCGATTCAATTCCTCAATGCCCACATAAAGCTGGATGCACAAAGTGGTGCACATAATCTGGACTTTGTTTGCAGTAGCTAGAGGCCCTGGTGGGCACATTCTCTCTCTCTCTCTCCTTGCAAATAAATAGATAAAATATTTTTTTAAAAAGAAGAGGAGGAAGAGGCCTCTTAAAATTGAAGAGCTCGCCAGGTATGGTGGCACATGTCTTTAATCCCACCACTCAGGAGGCAGAGGTAGGAGGATTGCCATGAGTTCTAGGCCACCCTGAGACTACATAGTGAGTTTCAGGTCAGCCTGGGCTAGAGTGAGACCCTACATAAAAAAAAAAAAAAGAAAAGAAAAACAGCATTGAGGAGCTTTAAGCTCCCTAAGCCCTAGGTGTGACATGGTAACATTCTGAGGCGACCCACTGCACTCCATGCTCCACTTTCTCCTGCTTATGGATCTGCCTTCTAACCCCAATTTCTCTCACCCTACCTAGACTGTGAGCCCCTTGCAGACACAGAGCAAACCCAGGAGAGATTTGTTAAATGAGAAAATGAATGAATGAATTAATGCAGATGGGTCCCTTCAACTCCAGCATTAAAACTCTAGCTCCTGGATGGAGAGATTGCTCAGTGGTTAAGATGCCTGCCTGCAAAACCTAATGATCTGGGTTCAATTCCCCAATACTTATACAAAACTAGATGCACAAAGTGGCTCATACATCTTGTTGCAGTCAGGTTCACATTGCTGGCAAGAATCACCTGACCAAGAGCAGCTTTTGGGAAAAAAGGGTTTATTTTGGCTTATAGGCTCTAGGGGAAGCTCCATCATGGCAGGAGAAAACAATGGCATGAGCAGAGGGTGGACATCACCCCATGGCCAACATCAGGTGGACAATAGCCACAGGAGAGTATGCCAAACACTGGTAAGGGGATACTGGCTATAACACCCATAAGCCTGCCCTCAACAACACACTGCCTCTGGGAGGAGTTAGTTCCCAAATCTCCATCATCTGGGAACCTAGCATTCAGGACACCTTAGTTTCTGGGGGACACTTGAATCAAACCGCCACACTCCTGGAGTGTGTTTGCAGTAAATGGAAGCCCATTCTGTTTGTCTCTCTCTCTCTCTATCTCTCTCTTCTCTATCTCTTTCTACTTACAAATAAATTTAAAAAAAAAGAAACAACTCTAGCTCCTAGTCAGACATGGTGGCACACAGTTTTAATCCCAGCACTGGAAGGAGACTGAGGTAGGAGGATCACTGTGAGTTTGAGGCCTGCCTGGGCTATAGAATGAGTTCCAGGTTAGCTTGGGCTAAAGTGAGACCTTGTCTCAAAAATAAAAAATAAGACAACAAGAAAACAGCTCCTGCTCCCTGTGGCTCAGCATGCCTAAGTGTTGAGGATCAGTGGCCATGTGGACAGGGTTTGGCACACCCAGTGTCCACTCTTATTCACAGTTTTGGAGGCTGAGTCCAAAGTTGGACTGCCCCGGCTGATGAGGGATCCGTACCGTCTGCAGCACAGTGCATGGCGTGCCATGGTGGGAGCGTGTGTGAGGTCACGTGGTGAGAGAAGAAGCAAGAGGAGAAGGAGCCCTCCTGGGGTGCCGCGCAGAGGAGTGAGTGCTCTAGTGCCCCGGCCTGGGCCTCCCTCCTGTAGCAGGGTCTCCAGCTGCCCCCAGGCCTTCGAAGCCCTTGAGGGTAACTTGGCAGTTGCAGCAAGTCAAAAACCTCCTGTGGTGTGGGAGGTGAAAGTGCTGTTGGGCTGAGTCATGAAGGGCCACTGGAAAGAGACTGGTGCCATCAATGGCTGAGTAGAAAGAGACGGGGTAGAGGGACCAGGAAGCCTGAAGCCACCTGTAGCCTTCCCCACACACTGGGATCTTCTGCTTGGAGAGGAGAATGCACAGTGTTTTGTGTCTCTGAGGGGACATTGTGAAGGTAGAAACAACTAGACATGGTCTGCAGGGGGGAACAGAGGGAGCCACAGGGGGAGGCCTTGGAGGCCACCTGCTTGCCAGGACACAGGGTTCTGATGCAGGACCCAGCTGGCAGTAACGACAGCTAATGACAGGCAAAGCTGCTTTTGGCAATGGTCAGGGATGTGTTCAGGACTAGAACGTCCTGTTGTAGAAACTCAGCTTTTCCCCTTTCCAGCTGCAGAATCCCAGGCTCATGCTCGACTTCTGCTCCTCAGGCCCTCTTCTTTCCTCTTTGAGCAGGGGGAGCCTGCTCGGTGAGTGCTGTGGTTTGAATGTGGCTTGTCCTCCTGGCCAAAACCTGTATTCAGGCTTAACTCCCTAGTATTAAGGGGGTGGGGCCTTTGAGAGGCGCTTGGGGTCCTAAGAGTTCAACGTTTCCCTCCTGAGGTGGGTTGGTTACCTCTAGTTGGCTGTTATAGAGCAAGTTTGCCTTCTTCAGCTCATGCTCTTGCTTCCTCTCTCACCACATGACCTCTCTCCCTGTGTGTGTGTGTCACACACATCCACCACGTGATGCCATTCACCATGTTGTGACACAACACTGAAACCTTCAGCAGCTGCGCCTGTCCAATCTTGGACTTTCAGTTTCCAAAACTGCGAACAAACCTCTTTGTTTATCAATTATCCAGCCTCGGATATATTGTTTTGGCAACACAAAAGGGACTAAGATAAACAACAGAATTAAATGCATGACCATATGCAAGTGCATAGTGGAGTGCTTGGGCTAAAGGAACCCATAACGATTGATGGTGATTGCATCAGCAAGGTCTCATCTGGAAGAGTCAAAATGTTCTAGGTTTCAAACATGGGGCATTTAATACAGGGGCTTGTGACAGACATAATAAAACTGCTGAGCAGCAGGTTGGGAGACGGCTGTCAGTAAAACACGTGTTTTGCGGGTATGAGGACCTGAGTTCGATCTCCAGAATCTATCTATCTATCTATCTATCTATAAAGTTGCATAGAATGCTATTGTAATCTGGGAAGGCAGAGGCAGGAGGACCCCCATGGCTCACTCACCAGCCAGTCTAGCCTACTTGATGGATTCTGGGCCAGTGAGAGAGCATGTATTTAAAAAGGTGGATGGCATCTGAGGAACAATGTTGAGCTTATGCTCTGGCCTCCTCCACATGCATTCTGACACAGGCCTTGGGCCCATGAGTCACACCCACCTGGCTATGAGCCCTTCCTCTGTCATCTCGTAGCTGTGGGGCTGAGTGAAGTGTTGTAGTCAGCTCCACACCACTGGGAGGAACTTCCAAACCAGACACAGTTTATGCAAGGAAGGGATTTATTGAAGCTTACAGATGCAGGGGAAGTTTCATAATGGCACAAGAGGCTGGCCTCCCTTTCACAGATCCAAGAAGCGAGACAACCACCACCAGCCAGCCAGCACCACAAACAAGCACAAAACCTCAGCGAACTGCAGGGACTCAGAACTCCAGGGCTCTGCATACCTTTAGGCTGAAAACAGATCTGTCCCCAGGAACACCTTTGGGCTGGACCCCAGGATCCACCTCCCAGTGACACCTCTTCCAGCCAGATGGCTGGAAATCCCAGTTTTACTTAGGCACCTGAGTCTATTGGGGGACATACATTCAAACTACCTGTTGCCCCAGTTTCCTCAAGTACAGCAGGAAGAGGGAGCCTTTTCCTGTTTGCTGGACTGTGGTGGGGACACTTGATGCCTACAGCAGAAGCAGCTGACCAGAGGGGCTCATGGGAGGAAAGGGTTGATTCCAGGGTTATAGATTTCAGGGGAAGCCTCATCATGGCAGAAGAAGCTGGCTTGCTTCATCATACGTCCATAACAGAGAGAGAGAACAGACAGCACCAGCAAGCATAAGCTGACTTTGAACTTCCACCTCCAGGTCTGCCCTGGGGGACACACTTCCTCCAGCAGGCCCCACCTCCCAGACTCTCCAGGCTGAGGACTAAGCAGGAAACGTAATCACAAGCACGTGAGTCTGTAGGGATAGTTTACTCTCAAGCCACCACAATGCCCCACTCAGGGATGCTGTGTAAAGAGGGGGGCTCAGCTCACTGAGCTCTTATAGGAAGTGACCTATATACCCTGGGTTTTGGAGTGCTGCTAAGCACTTTTTTATTTTATTTTATTTTATTTTATTTTATTTTATTTTATTTTATTTTATTTTATTTTATTTTATATTTTGCTTTTCTAGAAAGTTCTTAGCCTTTGTGGAGCGCTTCATGGGCAAGTGTGCAAGGTGCTGCCTGTTTGCTAGCAAAAGATTGCTCTTTTCCTGCAAACTGCTTTTCCCAGCCTTCTTTGCTGTACAGTGCTTTGCAATGTCGGGCCAATGGAAGGAGACTGCAGGGAGAGGAGGGAGGGAATCAACAAGCCAGATTCCCATCCATTTGTCTTCTACCTATCTCTGACTCTCTCTCTTCTCTCCCCTTCCTTCCTCCCTCCCTCCCTCCCTTCCACTCTCCTTAGGGAAGGGGTAGGGGTGTACTTTCCAAAGCTGTCTGCTCATGACCACAGATCCTACAGAGCTACCTACTCATGTGTGGCTCCAGGTCCCGAGGTGATTCTTGCCAGCATTAGCACAAACTGTCCCGAAGCAGTCCACACCTCCTCTTGTTCCTCCACTGCTGGAGAAGCAGCAGTTTCAGCAGTGCACTTGCATGAATGTGCATGCATCATGTATGCTCGTGTATACCAGAGTCCCAGGGACATGTGTCCCACATGAGCATTTGCATGGACATGCATGCATCATGTACGCTCATGGGTACCAAAGGGGTCACACATGTTTACAAGCCATTATGGAGATATCAGAGGCAGCACCCAGAGCTCCATATACATAAATGTACACATGTGTGTACTCTAGTAGTACACATGCCCACTCCACCAGTGTGCACAGAGACATGGACTCATACCCCTATGCACACTCATAAGCATTCACCCACAGTGACATGACTACCTGTGTCCCTATAGACCCACAGGTGTGTGCACAATCTCACGTACACGCGCTCTGTGATGTGTCTCATGCATGCATCCACGCAAACAGCAAACACAGACACCTAAGAGTTCACTAATGATCCTCACACAGAAGGACACATGCCACACACACCCCCAGGCTCATGTTTGCCACAGTGTGTGTACAGAGCACAGCCCAGACAGCCTTCTGGTGCCACTTCCACATGTGCTGGCCCCCACAATCACCACTCAGTACATGTGGCTCTGTCCATGTGTAGGTTTAGCACGCGCGCGCGCACACACACACACACACACATACACACAGAGAGAGAGAGAGAGTGTGTGTATGTGTGTGTGTGTTCCCCTTGCCTTTTTGTTTTGTTTTTGAGTCCTAGGCTGGTCTCAAACTCACCTTCAAAATCCCCCTGCCTCACCTTCCTGAATGCTGGCAAAGTGGCCTCCTCTATGGTCCCCCATAGTTGTGTGCTCTAACTCCTTGGTGAGAGCCTCCTCAAGGAACCTGGAGTCAACTAGCTTCCCTTGGGACTGAGGGAGCAACCTGTTCACCCCACCCCTCATCCCCATTGCTACCCTCTTGACCCGGGGGGAGGGGCAGGCCATGGGAGACAGGGGAGGGCTGCCCAGGGCTCAAAGTCCCAGAGCCAAAGTCCTGTTTGTAGGTGCCTAAAGGAAGTTACACAACTAGCCCCCAGCCAGCCAAGGGCTGGCTCATTGTCTCCCACTTCCCCTTGGCTGCAAGCCCAGGTCTCACCAGCCCAGTGACCTGTTTCTCAGGGAGAGAGTGAAGAAAGCAGGTGTTCCTCCCTCCCTTGCACTGTGCTGGCCTGTGACACACACAGGCCTCCCTCAGAGCCCAGCCTCCCCATCTCAGCCAAGGAAACAAAGGCCTGGCTCGACCAAGAGCTTGCCCAGCTCACCCCATGATCCACAGGTTCAGTAGAATTTGACTTTCTTCCCCAAATCTCCACCAAAAGATCATGCAGAAGATTGACAGTTCGAATGTCACTGAGCAGAGCCACTCTGAGTAGAGGGTGACGCCAAGTGTGAGGCCCTGCATACACTCATCATGGCTGAGTGGACTCCAAAGACCATGTTGACATGTCACCTAGTCACTGAGCTTACAAAATTGATCCTGACTTCAGTTTTGTTTTTCCTTTTTTCAGTTTGTGTGATCCTCAATGATGCATGAGGTGAGTGGGCAAGGTGTGTGAGGGCCATGTCAGGACCAGGCTGTGCCAGCTCCCCTCAGGGTCTTTCTTTTCTGCTCCCTTCTAGCAGCAATGTTAAAGAGGTAGAGTGGAGACAAACAGAACATTCCAGAAATTCCAAGAAATCTTTTAAAGCTATTAATAACCACCCCTGCCTGCTGCCTGCCTTTTCCTCGCTGTCTTTTTTTCTCTTTCTTCCCTCCCTCTCTCCTTCCCTTCCTCAATTCTTCTAGATAGGGTCCAGAAGGTCATCATGGTGGCATCTAAGCAGTTGAGGTTTGAGTGGTCAGGTGGTAGGCTGCTGGGTCAGAGATGGCTGTTTGCAGGGGGTGCAGCAGAGAGAAAGGCTATCATGGCTAAAGGACATGGGATTCTTTCTGACAAGGAAGAAAGATCAGATGTGGAGAAGAGGAAACTAAAGAAAGACCCTTCTGCTGGCCATGGTGGCGCACGGCTTTAACCCCAGCACTTGGGAGGCAGAGGTAAGAGGATCCCTGTGAGTTTGAGGCCACCATGAGACTACATAGTGAGTTCCAGGTCAGCCTGGGCTAGAGTGAGATCCTACCTGGACAAACCAAAACAGAAAAAAGAAAAAAAAGATCCTTCTGGTGTTGAGTTCAACTTGAGACTATCAGTGAAAATACGTGTGTGTGTGTGTGTGTGTGTGTGTGTGTGTGTGTGTATGAATGACAGGGCCATGTCAGAGAGACCTAAGAGCTACCTGCAAAAAACGTCTTTCACCCAAGTGTACTATAATTTAAACATCAAGATAATGATAAAAGCAATGTGATTTAACTTGTTAAATAACAAGGTAAATCCCAATAGCTAAGTGGACTTCTGTAAAGAAAGTAGAATGTTCCTCACAGAAAAGTATGCAATAAAAAAGAGAAGCTGGGGCTGGAGAGATGGTTTAGTAGTTAAGCACTTGCCTGTGAAGCCTAAGGATCCTGGTTTGAGGCTAAATTCCTCAGGACCCACGTTAGCCAGATGCACAAGGGGGTGCATGCATCTGGAGTTCATTTGCAGTGGCTGGATGTCCTGGTGTGCCCATTCTCACTCCCTCTCTAACTGCCTCTTTCTCTCTCTGTCACTCTCAAATAAATAAATAAAAATAAACAAAAAAATTAAAAAAAAAAAAGAAAAGCTGGGGCTGGAGAGATGGCTTAGCAGTTAAGGCACTTGCCTGTAAAACCTAAAGACCCTTGTTTGACTCTCCAGGTCCCACATAAGCCAGACAAACAAAGTGATGCAAGCACGCAAGGTCACACATGCACACAAGGTGGCCACGTGTCTGGAATTCAATTGCAGTGGCTGGGCGCCCTGGCACACTAATTCTCTCTCCCTCCCTCTCTCTCTTTCTCTGTCTCATTAAAAAAAAAAAAAAAAGCTGGGGATAGGAAGATGGCTCAACCATTAAAGGTGCTTGCTTGCAAAGCCTTCCAGCTTGGGTTCAATTTCCCAGCCATCCACACAAAGCCAGATGCAAAAAGTGATGCAAGTGTCTGGTACTTATTTGCAGTAGCAAGAGACCCTGGTGCACACAAACACACACTCAAGGACATGCAAATAAATAAGCAAACAAAAATTAAAAGAAAAACTGTCTTTTGGTAAGTGTGTGTGTGTGTATTCATGTTCATATGCATGTGGACACACGTTTGTGCAACTACACATGGAGACCAGGGGTTGATGTTGGATATCTCCTTCAATCGCTCTCCACTCCATGGGGAGAGAGGGTCACTCACTTGAATCCAGCGCTCACTCACTGACCCAGCTAGTCTAACCAGCCCAGCTTGCCTGGGGATCTCCTGTCTCTGACTATGGAGTCCTGGGGTTACAGGCGGGTCGCCAGGACCATCCAGCATTTTCATGGGTGCTGGGGATCCAAACTCTAGTAGTCCTTACCCTTGCATGGAAAGCACCTCATCCCCTGAATCATTCCCCAGCCCCACCTTTTTTTTTTTTTAATTTTATTTATTTATTTGAGAGTAATAGACACGGGGAGAAAGATAGAGGGAGAGAGAGAGAATGGGCGCGCCAGGGCTTCCAGCCTCTGCAAACGAACTCCAGACGCGTGCGCCCCCTTGTGCATCTGGCTAACGTGGGACCTGGGGAACCGAGCCTCGAACCGGGGTCCTTAGGCTTCACAGGCAAGCGCTTAACCGCTAAGCCATCTCTCCAGCCCCCCAGCCCCACCTTTTCACAACTATTATGATCATTTTTTTTTTCAGGTAAGAAACATGTATGAGTGCTGAAAGCAACAATACCATGGGACATTTTCCCAGGACTAAAGTATTTCCATTTAGGTACTCACTATCTACAAAAGTAGTGAACTACTTTGGCAAGGGAAGGAGCTGAGCAAAAGCTCCGAGTCAACACTACCAGCATAAACATATTAAGGCCCTCATAGGATCCAATAAGGACAAGCATCCCTTGATGATCCTGCCAGAACCAGAATCCTGGCATAATCTCAAGAGAACATTCTACAACGTGACTGCCATGTCAACATTCTACTATCACAAAAGGAAATCCAAATATTCCTGCCCACCTGGGTAGCATGTCCAAGACTCAGCCTCAAAATAATGAAATGAAAGCCGGGTGTAGTGACGCACGCCTTTAATCCCAGCACTTGGGAGGCAGAGGTAGGAGGATCACCGTGAGTTCGAGGCCACCCTGAGACTACATGGTGAATTCTACATCAGCCTGGGCTAGAGTGAGACCTTACCTCAAAATAATAATAATAACAATGAAATGAAAATGAAGCCCCAAATGCCACTGGATCAAAAATTATGATAAAGTCAAATGACAAGAGAGGCAGGGATGGTGCTATATGGGGAAAAACATTGTTTTGTTTGTAAAGTCAGAAGACAATAGGTTACATCTAAAACTGAAATAAATGTATAAATATGCTATTTAAAAGCAGGTAGGCCAAAACTAATTTTAATTCTTGTTAAAGAGTAGTTGAGGGCTGGAGAGATGGCTTAGCAGTTAAGTGCTTGCCTGTGAAGCCTAAGGACCCTGGTTCGAGGCTCGATTCCCCAGGACCCACATTAGCCAGATGCATAGGGAGGTGCATGCATCTGGAGTTCATTGGCAGTGGCTGGAAGCCCTGGAGCACCCATTCTCTCTCTGCCTCTTTCTCTCTCTGTCTGTCGCTCTCAAATAAATAAATAAAATAAACAAAAAATATTTTTAAAAAAAGAGTAGTTGTGGGCTGGAGAGATGGCTTAGCGGTTAAGCGCTTGCCTGTGAAGCCCAAGGACCCCGGTTCGAGGCTCGGTTCCCCAGGTCCCACGTTAGCCAGATGCACAAGGGGGCGCACGCGTCTGGAGTTCGTTTGCAGAGGCTGGAAGCCCTGGCGCGCCCATTCTCTCTCTCTCCCTCTATCTGTCTTTCTCTCTGTGTCTGTCGCTCTCAAATAAATAAATAAAAAATCTAAAAAAAAAAAAGAGTAGTTGAAAATCAATCAGATGCCGAGATGTACATTTGCAATCTCAGCACTGCAGAGGTTGAGGCAGGAGGATTTTGAGTTTGAGGTCAGTCTGAGAATAACAAGACTTGGGGAAAAAAAAGTAAAATCTAAAGCAATTGTCCCTGGAGGCTGGGAATCAAGGGAAAGATAGAGTAAATGGGAGGTAGCTGTTTTTCACTCTAAGTCTTGGAAAACAAAATACAAGTGAAACCTTAATGAAGGTAAAAATCAATGTCTCAGGATATAATTAAAAGAAATACAAGCTGAGCTGAGTAGTAAATCTGGACAATTAGTTGACTATGTAACACAGTCTACAAAAGAGCCCTGACATTTTGGTTAAATAAATGCTGCTAAAACAGAAAAATGCATTTTTCCAGAATGTTTCAAGTATCCATCTAAAATGGAAACTTCCTATTTAATACTATGACAAGCATGGCCTTCTATTTCAGACAAAAGGCCTAGGAAGATTTCCCAGTGGTTAAAGGCCCTTGCGTAAAGCCTGCCAGTCAGGGTTCAATTCCCAAACTACCCTTGTATAGCCAAAAAGGGATTCAAAGTGATTGGTGTTCATTTGCAGCAGTAAGAGGCCCTGACATGCACATATGTGCACATATACACACAAAAAAAATATTTTTTTAATTATTTATTTATTTATTAGAGATGGGGGGCGGAGAATGGGCATGCTAGGGCCTCCTGCCACTGCAAACAAACTCCATACACATGTGCCACTTTGTGCATCTGGCTTACATGGGTACTGGAGACTCAACTCTGGGTCCTTAGGCTTCCCAAATAATTTTTTTTTAAGAAAGAAATGTACTAGTGGACCCTGTGCCTTCTTCCCTCTAGCTTTGAATAATCTGCAAAATGCTCCTAAGAAGGAAATACAACTATTGTAAGACTTAAATAAGGATAACAAAAGAAAATTCCTTCTTTTTTCTTGCATGTGTACATAGTAGGTGTGGTGTGGTGTGTGTATGCATGTGTGCCTGCACCCCATGTGTGTGCTGAGACCAGAGAATGTTGGATGATCTTTTTCACATTGTTTCCTTAAGACAGTGTCTCTCATTGAAATTCAGTCCGTCTGGTTGACCAGTAAGCCGCAGCAATTCTCCAGTCTTTACTCCCTATAGTACTTCCAGCCTGTGTGGTCACATCCAGGTGTTTACATAGGTGCTGGGGAATTGAACTCAGGACTAATCAAGGCCTCTTAGGCCCTTATGCCTATATGGCAAGTGACCTTACCCACTGAGCCATCTTTCTAGCCCTGAGACTGATTTTTAAGCTTTTGGGAAATTGATCAATTTGTTCACATGGGGCTTTCAGTGGGCTTTTGGAGAACTACCTTTGGTCAAATTTATCTTTAGAGGCCTGGGCCCTGGCTTTGGGGCCATGCAAGCCTTTCTCCCCCAGAGCGACCCCATTCCACCCCACTGCCTCCCTAGAGAAGAGCACCTGTGTTCTTGCAGCTGCCTTCAGTGATGTGAGTTTACAACCCATTTTATAGGTGAGAGAATGAAGGTTTGGTCAAGCTTTATGGCTCCCCAAAAACCTAACTGAAGTGGACTTGGTGCTGGCTTGACAACTCTACTCCTCAGTACTCTTCTTGCTCCCTGGCTCCCAGGAACTCTCACCCACGGCACCTGACCTAATTACAGCCTTGCTGGCCCCTCTAATGGGCAGATGGGTGAGTGTGTCATCAGAGCTTATATTGTAGAGCTCCAGCCATGTGCCATTATCTCTAATTATGTTCATTCAGGTCCCTGCGTGGGCTGTGGAGCCAGAGTGTCTCCATGTCAGGTGGCTGGGGAGTTCCTCTGGCCAAGGAGGTGGGCAGAGGGTACTGGAGAGTCCTGGTCACCTGTTCCCCACATCTGCAGGGAAGAGGTGATCTCAAAGCCCTCACTGGCTCTGCAAAGAGGTCTCTCAGCAGGGTGTAATCTGGTCAGGACCTTCTGGGTACTATTGACCAGCCTCCACCTGCACAGGGCATATAGTAGAGGGAGAAGGGGAAATGAGACACACAGTCTTCAGTGCTCCTCTGTCCCCCACAGATACACAGATAGGCATGTGCATGCATGCTGGTACACAGAGAAACAGGTTCTGGAATTTACAGCTGAAATTCTAAGTAAAGAGCAAGCTGCTTCCAGCGTCATGGGCTCTATTGTGTCCTACAAGAGGGAAGGAATGTGGAGCTGGGAGAGTTCCCCCCAGCAGAGATGGGTGGCAGAAACAATCTCTGTATATATTTATTTAATAAATGGGTTTCAGTGGCTTCTGTGCATCATGCCTTATTCTAAACCCTGAGGTTATTACAGTGAAGTCTCCGACCCCGGAAATTTCCTTTCCAAAGGGAAGAGGTACATGAGCCAAACAAGGAAATGTGGGATGTAACCAGGTGGTGTGAAGAAGGAGGGTGAGGAGCTCCTGAGATGATGATTGGGCCGAAGAACCAGCCAGACCACTTCCCTCCCACCCCCCAATCCCCTTCCCAAGCCCAAAGGGTAAGGCGGAGAATGACTTCAGGCAAAGAAAAAGGCAGACTATGGGCTGGAGATATGGTTTAGTGGTTAAGCACTTGCCTGTGAAGCCTAAGGCCCGGGTTCATGGCTCCTTTCCCCAGGACCCACATTAGCCAGATGCACAAGGGGTCACACGAGTCTGGAGATCATTTGCAGTGGCTGGAGGCCCTGGTGCACCCATTCTCTCTCTCTCTCTCTCTCTCTCTCTCTTTCTTTCTTTCTCTCTCTGCCTTTCTCTGTGTCTGTCGCTCTCAGATAAATAAATAAGTAATGAACAAAAATATGTAAAAAAAAAAAAAAGAAAAGAAAAGAAAAAGGCAGCCCATTACCATAGTAGTCTCTCCTCTAACGCTGCTTTTCTTTAAATTTTAAATATTTAAACATTCAGAAAGTATAGAAAATACTCCTTTAGTGTATGAGCTTTGGTGACCAAAGAAAGGATTCTCTTGGAGCATGGTGGGAGCAGACTAAAAGGCCAAGTCAGAGTTCCCTTTGTCCCCAAGGTGGACACCAGGGCCTGGATTAGGTGAAGTACTCAGGACACAAAATACATGGAGGGGCTTGAGGGAGCTTGGCTCCTGAGGGTGGGTTATTCACATATTTCTTTTGTTTGATAGTCCTAGGAATGGAAGCCAGAACCTCTTGTGGCAAAATGCACATGATAAAACTGACCAGTTGATCTGTTTTCAAGTACCTAATCCAATAGATTTTTAATCCACTTGCAATTCTGTGGAGGAAGCACCACAACGGTCTAGTTCCAAAATATCCCCTTCATCCACAAAGGAATCCCGGGACCTGTTAGCAGTCACCCCTTTTGTCCCCCTCCCTCAGCCAGCCCTGGCTGCTACTGTGTACTTTCTGTCTCTCTTGGAATCACACACAGAACAATGCGTTCTGTGATGAGCTTTTCTCAGCATACTGTGCCCATCAGTACTTCATGCCTTTTTGTGGCTGAATAATATTCCATTGTATGGATATGCCACATTTTGTTTATCTATTCACTTGTTGATAAACGTTTTAATTTTTCCATTTTTTTGTCTATTATGAATAATGCTGCTCTAAACAGCTGTGGATAAGTTTTTTGGATTTGTTCTGGACATGTATTTTCAGTTACTTTGGGTGTATGCCTGAGGAGACTTGCTGGGTTCGATACCAATTCACTATGTAATATTTTGAAAAGCTAATCACAGGGGCTAGGGAGATGGCTGGGCCATAAAAAGGCTTACCTTGCCAGTGTGAAGCTCTGAGTTTGATCTCCAGAATCCACATTAAAAAAAGGGGGGCGCTGGAGTGATGGCTTAGCGGTTAAGCGCTCGCCTGTGAAGCCTAAGGATCCCGGTTCGAGGCTCGGTTCCCCAGGTCCCACGTTAGCCAGATGCACAAGGGGGCGCACGCGTCTGGAGTTCGTTTGCAGAGGCTGGAAGCCCTGGCGTGCCCATTCTCTCTCTCCCTCTATCTGTCTTTCTCTCTGTGTCTGTCGCTCTCAAATAAATAAATAAACAAAAAATATTTTTAAAAAAAAAAACTTTAAAAAAATGGAGTGTGGTTGTGCTGGTTTGTTATCCCAGTGCTGGGGAGAAGGTGACAAGAGGATTCTTGGGGCTCACTGGTCACTCTGTCTAGCCTACAAGTGAGCTCCAAGCCAATGAAAGATCCTATCTCAGAATAAAGGCAGACAGGGGCTGGGGAGATTACTCAGTGTTAAAGACATTTGCTTGAAAAACTGTCAGCCCAGGTTCAATCTTCAGCATCCACATAAATCCATATGCAAGGTGGAGCATGCATCTGGAATTATTTTGCAGTGGTAAGAGACTCTGGCATGAATGCGCGCACACACACACACACACACACACACACACACATAATTTAAAAAAATAAAAGACTAACAGGTGACTGTGGAAATAGCTCAGCGCTTGCAAACCTGCTGCTGGAGTTTGATTCCCCAGTACCCACATAAACCCAAATGCACAGACGCATGTGTCTGGAGTTCCTTTGTAGTGACAAGAGACCCTGGCATGCCCATATTTTCCCTCCCTTCTCCTCCTCCTCCTCCTCCTCTCTCTCTCTTCCTAAGTAAATAAATAAAAATAATTTTTTTTCCAAAACAGGTGGACAGCATTCCTGAGTAACAACTAAGGTTGTTCTCTGACATACACTGTGGTGGTTTGATTCAGGTGTCCCCCATAAACTTAGGTGTTGTGAATGCTAGCTCCCCAGCTGATGGATATTTGGGAATTAACGCCTCCTGGAGGGAGTGTATTGTTGGGGGCGGGCTTATGGGCTTTATAGCCAGTTTCTCATGCCAGTGTTTGGCACACCCTTCTGTTGCTGTGGTCCATCTTATGTTGGCCAGGGGGTGATGTCCACCCTCTGCTCATGCCACCGTTTTCCCCTGCCATTGTGAAGCTTCCCATCGAGCCTGTAAGCCAAAATAAACCTCTTTTTCCCAGAAGCTGCTCTTGGTTGGGTGATTTCTACCAGGAATGTGACCCGGACTGCAACATACACACACACACACACACAGAGAGAGAGAGAGAGAGAGAGAGACAGAGAGAGAGAGAGAGAGGGAGGGAGAGAGAGAGAGAAGCCAATAACAGAACACATTATATTGTACAATTCTATGAATATATAATGCTCAGAGCAGTTAAACCCCAAGGGACAAAAAAAAAAAAAAGTACACAGTAGCTGTCAGGGGCTGAGCAGGAGGGAGAATCTTGACTAAAACAGGTTTATTGTGTACCTTGGGCTTTTAGCAGTCTGATACTCCCCTAAGCCAACTGGGTCCCAACCCTGGGCTCCCAGCATAAAGTCTCACCACCCATCAACGAAGAGATCCCAGGAGAACTCACTCTATAGCCAGTTGTCCAAACTCTAGGCGACAGCGGAGGTGGCCAGTTTCACCCTGTGGGCCCTCAGTTTCTTAGACAGGAAAATAAGAATAATGCATTTCTCTAGTCAGACATGGATGAGATTCTGGGTGAATCTGTGGTGTGTGATCTATGAATCCCAGGATAGAAGCTTCCATTTAAAATGCCTTCAGGGAGAGCTGGGCATGGTGGGGCACGCCTTTAATCCCAGCACTCAGAAGGCAGAGGTAGGAGGAGCACCATGAGTTCAAGGCCACCCTGAGACAACATAGTGAATTCCAGGTCAGCCTGAGCTAGAGTGAGACCCTACCTTGAAAACCAATAAATAAGTAAATAATAAATAAATAAATAAATAAATAAATAAATAATAAAATGCCTTCAGTGGGGGAGAGATGGTTTAGTGGTTAAGGGACTTACCTGCAAAACCTAAGGACCTAGGTTCAATTCCCCAGGACCCACGTAAGCCAGATATACGCTGAACCTAACGACACTGGAAGGCCATGGAAGTAGACTAAAAAGCAGCCACTCTGACCCACTGCCCTCTTGCCCTTGCCCTTATCTTCTCCTGGAGGCAAGCCAGTGAAGCTAGTATTCCTCCTCTCCAAGGCAAGCCATAGAAATCAGAACCCCTTCTTTCCACAACAGACATAAAGCGTAAAAATTTCACTGACTTTCCTACTCTCTGATACACCGAGGTTTCCTGACCTGTCTGGTGAGACCTCAGGTCATGGGATCCTCATTCCAAAGGTGTCCTGTCACACACAGGAGGCAGGAATGCTATGGAGGGAGGTGGCGAGTCTGAACAGACCAGCATTGCTGCGTTCCCCTCCAAGCTGTTACCATCAGTCCACAAACTTTATTTTATTTTACTTTAGTTTTTTGGAGATAGAGTGTGGCTACATAGCCAAGGCTGACCTAGAACTCATGATCTTCCTGCCTCAGACTCCTGAGTGTTGGGATTATAGGTATGCACCACCATACCCAGTTAGACCATACCTTTTTGTCCAATCAGATTTCTGCAAGGAATTCCATGCTTTATCAAATCTAACCATAAAACATTTTCCCCTGGGTCTCTTTGGGTCTTTACCCTGCAGGCTCTGGTGACCCATAAAAACATGCTTGTATAAATGTGTTTCACTGTCTTTTTAAAATCTGTCTGTCATAGCATGGGGGTTAACCGTGATCCTTACGAAGAGGAGGAGAAAAGCATCTGAGGAAGGCAATAGGCCAACCCCCCACCCCCGAACCCCCAGGGCCAGGCTGTGTGGCTGTCAACCAACCTGCCTCCCTCAATCTCCACAGCTCTTCCAAGAAGGCATTACTATTTTCATTAAAAAGTTGAGGGCTGGAGAGACGGCTTAGCGGCTAAGACACTTGCCTGTGAAGCCTAAGTACCTATGTTCAACTCTCCAGATTCCACATATGCATAAGGGTGAGGTAAGCTCAAGGTCATATATACCCAGTAGGCTGAAGTCCTGAAATGTCAATTCTTTCTCTCCCTCTCTAAAAAAAAAATAATAATAACAAAGTTGGGGAATGTGCTGGAGAGATGTCTTAGTGGTTAAAGTGCTTGCCTGCAAAGCCTAAGGACTCATGTTGGACTCCGCAGATCCCACGTAAGCCAGACACACAAGGTGACACAAGCGCATAAGATGGGTGCAAGAGTCTGGCGTTTGATTACAGTGGCTGGAGGCCCTGGAGTGCTAATTCTCTCTCTCGCTCTCTCATAAAAAAAAATACAAAAATAAAGTTGGGGAAGCTGAGGCTCAAACTATGATGTCTTTTGGTCAAAGTCACCCTGAAAGTCAATGGTATGTCAGGACTCAAGCCCAGGCTGCCTGGAGCGCACTCAGTCTTAGACGTTGGAGTCAGTCATAAGTAAGTTATGGCCTGTCAGAGCCTCACTTTTCCTATCTGTAAAGGAGTTGGGTAAATGAATTCCAACTATCCTTTCAGGTCTAACAAGCCACATATGTAAGTATGTAAGTATGTATATATGTATGTATATATGTATGTATTGTAGTGCTGAAGATAGAAGCCAGGGCCTTGCACATACTAGGAAAACACTTTACCACGGAGCTACACTCCTAGCCTCTAACGAACCAGTATTGTCAGACTCCAGGCGTGTAGTGGGGTGTGAGCTTAATATTAATGGACGGAACAAATTCCAATGGGAACAATTTCACATCCTAATCAGGGAGAGGTGTGTGGGAAGGGGGAGAATTGACTTTGAGGTAGGTCTTGGGGGTGTTGTGGGATCAACTTTGACTGTAACCCCAGCCCTTTCTCTTTTAGGCTTTGTGACACCAGGCTAGTAACCTCACACCTCTGGTCGGTTTGGGTCTTGTTAGCACTCTGCCCTGTTGTCTGAACACCTAAAGGGGCTGGAAAGGGACCCGAGTGATAGGACCTTTGTGCCTGGTAAGAAGGGAAAACAAGTCCCTGTACCTTCCCAAAGAGTCACAATCCCTTCCTTCCAGCACCTCTTCCTAGGTGGGTTTAGCAAAAGCCAACCCTTGGCTCCCCTGGCCTTGAAGCACCAGCAGCTGGGGAGGAAGGCTTTCGCTTTTTGTGTACAGGGAAGGCAGGAATGGAGCCCCTCTCCCCAACTTAGGCCCACCTCCTCTGGTCTGCAGCCATAGCTGGCCAGCTAGCTCAGGTTTCTCTGTATTCCCGGAGGAGCCATTAAGGGTGGAGGAATGCAGGCCTTGCCTATGACAGTATTGAGGGGGTCTTGCAGAGAAGCAGTCTGGAAAAATCCCTCCAACCCCAGTCAGCCTCACTGCAGTCCCTCTGGAGAGGCGGAGGAAGGAAGCAGGAAAGGAAAGCTACTCCGCAGGCTCACAGGCCTCCCTGTATTCCTGAAAGCCGAGAGTTCATGCATGTGGAGGGCAGGGAGCCTAGAGGGCTTAGACCACACCAGCAGTAGGAAAGAGATGGTTGGTTTGGGAGTTCAGACAACCATGGACCCAGTTCCTAGGACAGGTACTAATCAGTGAAGGAGTCAGAAATGTATTGAGTAACAGTAAAAGTCTCTTGAGTTAGTAACTCAACTATAATGAGGTCTTCCAGCAGGAAGTCTCATCTCTGGAAAAAGGATGGGGCTACCCAACACAAGTGGAGTCATGTGATCATAAGAGGTCGTTCCCAGTGTAGCAGCTATACAGGCCAGCCACACTTAACCACAGTTCCCTGGGGACACAGGACACAGGAGCCTGCCAGCTGGCATATCCTACAAAAAAAGACTTCTGAAAGCAGGCTGGGTACACAATACCCTCTTGCCAAAGGCCATACCTACTTATGTCTCTTCACAGCTGTGTCCTCATCTCTGTCTCTCCATCTCCATCCCTGAATTTCTAATAGTCACTGGAGGTCATACATTGTGGCTTCTCCAGGACAGCTAGATTTATACTTGCTTATGACTTAATCATTGTGCCCCACTGGAGAACCATCATTGACATCGTCCCTCCTCACAACCACAGATCTCCAACTTCATAAGTGTGCAGCCTGGAAGGAATGGAGGAAGTGTGATACCCTGCTACACCATTGTTATCTTGTTTCTCCTTTAGCCTGAGTACTTCAACCTCACCAGTCAGGTCTCCGTTCTGCAGGTGGGGACCAGATGAGCCAGCACTGAGCACTTGGGCAAAGTTAAGCATCCAGTGTGTCCCAAGCTGGAGTTCTCACACAGCTCTGCTTAAGCTGGTGCCAGGCCAGAGTGGCTAGGAGAAGGTGGTCAGTGTGGGGCTTTCTTTACTTCCAAGAGAGAACTCATTAGGCTTCCTGCTGCTGCAGGTGGGGACCCTGAGGCCCAGAGAGAGTTTGTGCCTGACTAATAGTCACACAGCATGTAAGCTGCAAGCAGTTTGTCTGGATCCAGGCACCTTGTTCTCGAAGGTCCCTGAGATTTTCCTGACCTGACAGGAAGCCTTAGTGCTACTCCAGAGGATGAGGAGTTGGTACAGACTGGAAACCAGTCACTCAGGTCTCCACCTCCCACTGTATGGGTCCTGCTGTGTATCCAAGCACCTGCCCTAGTCTCCTGGCATCTCTCTAAAGCCCCTTGATTGATAACCATCTTTCTGGATCACCCTTGCCAGCCCTCTACCAAAAGAGTAGAGCTTAGGCCCAGACCCTAGTCACTGCTCTGCCTCAGGCAGATGTCATGGGACTAGGACAGGAGTGGTTTTCAGACTCTGGAAGCTTCCAGAGTGGTACCTGCTCATCTGGGCCACTTATACCAAATGACACATGAGAGATGTGTTGCCTAAACTCAGTGCCATTCAAGACCTTCCTGTTCTCATCTCCCGCCCCTCCCTGTCACATAACACTCCAGACATACTATCCCAATTGGGGCGCAGAAAAATGATACCCTAAGGGGAAAGGCTCAGGAGCAAAGTTTCTCTGGTATCTCCTCCAACTTCCTGTCTCTCACTGTCCTCCTTGCCCGAGGAAAGACAAACTAGAATTCCTCTATGCCAAGGTGGTTCATAGAGACTAGAACTAAAACTCGAAATGTTCCTCCGTCTCCCCTGCTTTTCCCTGGACATACTGGCTACAGGGAGATTCTCTCATCATGCTTGGTAGTAGGCTCTAGGACACCCATGGCAGAAAGGGTTCTGTCCCACTCCCAGGAGGAACAAAACGGGCCAGCTAAGGGACCAAAAAGAAGCAGAGAGGACAGACCTCACTTGGGTTGGACTTAGTGGGGAACACAGTCCATTCCCGAAGCTCGTTCTCTTTTGGCCCAATCACATTTGTGCATACCTGTCCATGTTCACCCACCCTAATTGTTCCCTCTGGGTCTTGGGTGTTCAGTCTCAAGGCTCCTGCGTGTTGTGTAACACCATAATCAAATAATTTTTTTCTGCTTTTTGTCTGTTAATCAGTCTTTTGCTATAGGGCTGTTGGCTGTGAGTATTTATGACATCAGAGAAAAGAGTTGTCCCCTTTCTGCTGGCCAGAATATAGAAATGTGCCAGGATTTCTCTAGTTGTCAGCCTTTAATACATGCTGTTTCTTCTCCCTGGAGTGTCCTTTCTCCTCACCTATTAGATGAGCACTTATTCATCCATCAGGACTAAAATCAAATGCCCCTTCCCAAAGTATTCATGGTCAGCAGACAGACACTGAAGGCTCCTCCAGATGGTTTTCAGCCAATGTCTTTTCTGATTGGTCAGTGGTTTGACAAACAAGCCTGTGTCTCTATGAAGCCTTTCCTGAAGCTAGGCAACACTGTCCCTCCCTCTTTTGGGGTCCCTCATCTACAGTCCCATGCTACATACTGCTGCTGCTACTGCTTTCTGGTTTGGTGGGCACTGAGCTCCAAAGGGCATGGACCATAGGTGCTCCATGGTGGCATCTCCCCAGGCCAAGCCAGCACCTAGGCCACAGTTCTGGTACTCTGCACATGGTTTCTTCTATAAGATGGGAGAATGCTGAGGACCCTCAAACCAGTTCCCATGCCCTGGTGGGCAGTGCTTCCTATCAGACACAGCCCTTAGAACTCTCATGTCAGCTCTCCCCTTTTCTCTGATGCATATCTGTCCTGACAGACAGGAGGCGGAAGCTGGCCAGGGTCACAGAGCAAGTAAGAGAAGAATCAAGAGTTGACCGGGCATTAACTTCTGCAGCCTGGCCCCTCTCCTCACCCTGAATCCTGGCCAGCCGTGTTTGGGTAGGAGCAGTCTGAACTCAGCAGACTCCCCCAAGCCTATAAACCCTGCACAGGATAGCCAAGGAGGGGGGTTTCAAGATGGGGAACTGAACATAGATTGACACCACCCCTTTGCAGTGGCCTGTTGAGGGTCACACAGATCGGATTGATCTTTAGCTGGGCCTCTTCCTTCAGGTTGCTAAGTCAGTCTCTGTCTCAGGCTGCCTTTGGTATAAACTTCAGCAAGGATCATAGGAAGCAGCTCTGCAGAAGATGAGGGCCTTTCCAAAATAAACCAAAATGAGACACAAATGTCCCTCCCACTGTGTCACACTGGCACTGATTTCTGAGAATGTCCTGTCTGGTCCAGATGCCATCCACTCATAGTTTCCCTCAGGAGGCCTTCAGTTGGAGCCATCCCCATGCCCGAGTCAGGAGAGCTGGATCTAAAGTTTAACTTGCCTGTGACCTTGACAAGATACTTTGCCTTTCGACTTTTCCTCTGTAAGTCAAATGAATTGTTGGGAAATAAAATAAAGTGGGATAATATCTTGGGAGCCTTGCTCACTCAGGGTTGATACACCTCCCCCCCCACAAACAGGGACTATATCAGCATCAAGGTCATCCCATCCCTCTGGAGAAAATCCCTCTTTTCCTTCCCTGCTGGTCCTTTCTCTTCCTATTCCCCCACCCAACCCATGAGGGAGGCCCTGGGCTAGGTGAGATGAGATTTGTGCCTTGGAGAAAGCCTTTGTGCCAAAAACCCAGAGAAGCTGTGTCTTGAACCTCCACCTCCATGGGGTTTGGGCTTACACTTGGCAGAGCTGGCAAGGGCTGCAAATCCAATGTAGGAAAATTCTGGCATTCCCTTAGCCAAGAGTGGCTATGATCAAGAAAACAAATGACAACCAATGCTGGTGAGGATGTGAGGAAAGAAGAACCCCTCATTCATTGCTAGCAGATATATAAACTAGTACAGCCACTATGGAAATCAGAGAGGAGGATTCTCAAAAAACTAAATTAGAACTACCATATGACTCAGCTGTACCATTCCTGAGCATATGCACATAGAACTCTATATTCTACCACAGAGGTACTTGCACATTCATGTTCATTGCTGCTCTACTCACGATAGCTAGGAAATGGAACCAGCTTAAATGTTCATCAATAGATGACTAGGATGTGGTCCATCTACACAAGGGAGGTTTTAAAAAATATATTTATTGGAAAGAGGGAGAGAAAATGGGCATGTCAGGGCCTCGAGCCACTGCAAAGGAACTCCAGACATATTGCACCACCTTGTGTATCCAGCTTTACGTGGGTACTGGGGAATTGAACCTGGGTCTTTTGCTGGCAAGCACCTTAACTGCTAAGATATACCTCCAGCCTCACAATGGAGTTATATTCATCTATAAAGGAAAATGAGTTTTCGGAAATCTTCAGGAAAATGGGTAAAACTGGAAAATATCCTATTAAGTGAGGTAACTCAGGCTCAGGAAAACAAACACCACATGTTCTCTCTCATCCATGGATTCTAGTTTCAAATTTTTAAATTTTATGTGTTGGTATTTATTTGAGGTATATAAAAGGGCCGGGACACTAGAAAGGGAACCCAGACGAGGAGGGAAAAGAGGCTTAAGGAAGATGGGTGGGAGGGTAATAGAACACATGTGATTGAAAGTGGGGAGGGGATATGGAGGAAGAAGGGTTTAAGCCAGCACCTTAGGAGGTAGGGGGATAGGAGAGACGAAGAGATGCAGGGAGCCAACCAAAATGAAGTGTGTATGAAAATGCCATAAAGAAACCTAGGTAGTTTTGTTGCTGGTGTGGTGGCACATGCCTTTAATCCCAGCACTCGGGAGGCATAGGTAGATGGATCACCATGAGTTTAAGGCCACCCTGAGACTACATAGTGAATTCCAGGTCAGCCTGGGCTAGAGTGAGACCCTACCTCGAAAAAACAACAAAAAATAGTAGCAACATTTTTAAAAAGAAAACAATGGGCCCTAGGAGGATACTCAATGGTTAAAGACGCTTGCAAAGCCTGTCAGCCAGGGTTCGCACATAAAGCTGAACAGACATTTGGTTGCGGTCTCAGGAGACCCTGGTTCATGTACACACACGCATGCGTGCGCGCACACACACACACACACATACACACACACAAGTAAATATTTTTAAAACTTTAAAAAAGTATTTATTCATTTATTTGCAAGGAGAGAAAGAGAGAATGGATGCACCAGGGCCTCTAGCTGCTGCAAATGAACTCCAGATGCACACACCACTTTGCGAATCTGGTTTTTCATGAATACTGGGTACTGGGAACTGAACCCAGGTCACTAGGCTTGGCAGGCAAGTGCCTTAATCACTGAGCCATCTCTCCAGCCCCCAATAAATATTTTTTAAAAAGAAGAAAACAACAAGAAATCCTGACTTTTATTGTTAATTTGCTTTTTCAAATTAGCATACAATATAATTATTTTTATTATGACACATATATATATATACATGTGTGTGTGTGTGTGTGTGTGTGTGTGTGTGTGTGTGTGTGTGTATTTATTGATGCTTCTTTTCCATTCCTTTCCCCCATCTCTCTGCAGCCCACCTCACTGGCCTACTTCCTCCTCCCAGTAGGCCCCATTCCACTTTCACGTCACATACATTGTATTACTTTCTTTGTTTCTTTCCCCTTTCCTTTAGGATGTATTTCTCCCCCTCTCCTGGTTACATTTCTAGTTTCATGATCTCTATCCATCCATGTTCACACACATATACACATATATAAAAGTTGAAATCTAGAATCCACATATGAGAAAAAATATGTGGGGCTAGAAAGATGGCTTAGTAGTTATTTGCCTGTGAAGCCTAAGGACCCAGGTTTGACACCTCAGTACCCACAAGTAAGAGATGTGCAAGGTGGTGTGTGCATCTGGAGTTCATTGGCAGTGGCTAAAAGCCCTGGTGGGCTCATTCTTTCTATCTCTCTCTATCTGCTTCTTTCTCTCAAATAAATAAATAAAATATTTTTTTAAAAAATATTTGGCATTTGTCATTTTGAGTCTGGACTATTTGACTTAATATAATAATTTGAAAATCCAGACTTTTGCCCAGGCTAGCCTGGAACTCACTGCATATATTAGGCTGATCTTGAATTTGCCTCTGCCTCCCAAGGGCTGGGATTACGGTTATGTACCATTATAACCAGCTCAAAGAACCTGACTTTTGGAAGGTCTGGCCTGCAGATTCACCTCTGGCCTCGTTTAAACAGCTGCTGTGTAGACCATGGATAATCCTTTACAGAATTTCAAACTCTACACTTCCCAGCACCTCTGTAGAGCCCGCTGAGACATGGTCCATCTGGGGTCCTGCCACTCTGGCCACCTGAAGACTTTTGAATTAAAAAAAAAATTCTGCTTATTTATTTATTTGAAAAAGAGAAAGAGAGAAAGGGGGAAGAGAGAGAGAGGCAGACAGAGAGAGAATGTTCAGAGCTGTACTGTGGAATGTTGCGTCTGAGCTCCCAACAAAAGAATTGAATTTTAAGGTTCTGAGAACAGAGCGACCCCTTTACAGAGCCTGAGGAGGGGCACAGATAGGCTCAAGAATGCTCTGGTGCCAGGGTGTACGGGCTGGTAAGTTCTGGTTGTTAACTGAGAGCTGTTTGTGAGGCCAAGGCTGGAGCTCAGTGTTGCCTAGCATGTGCAAGGCTCCAGGTTCAGTTCCCAGGGATTTCCCCACTAAACCCAGATGTGTGTTGGAGAGATGGCACAGTGGATAAGGCACTTGTCACTGAAGCTGGAATACTCCAGTTCCATCTCCAGACCCCACATACGAAGCCTGAAGCTCTGGAAGGCCTCTGTCAACCCACCATGCTGACCATAAGATGAGAGGTAGAGACAGGAGAATTTCCCAGAAACTTGTGGCTAGTGCAGCAAAAAAAAAAAAGAAAAGAAAAAGAAAAAGAAAGAAAGAAAGAAAGAAAGAAAGAAGGAAAGAAAGAAAGAAAAGAAAAAAAGCAGAGGGAGAATTCAGAGAGAGAAACTGCTTCAAAGGGAGGCGACAGGCAAGGACTAACCCAAAAATTGTCCTCCATGCATGTGTCGTGGTGCCCACACACATGTACACAAATAAATAAATAAATAAATAAATAAAAAGTGGAGAAACCTAAACTTGCTTGGTAAATACCTGGCAATTGTAAGGCAATACTTGATGGCTTGATCTCAGTCAAGTGGAAGGAGTCACAACATGGCAACCAACAAACACTACAAATAAGGGATTGAAAAATAATATTGAACTAGGAATATGACTCAGTGGGTAAAATACTTGCCACTCAAGCATGACAACATCTGTTCAGATCTCTAGTTCTCATATAAAATGCTAAGCATGATGGCTTATGCCTGTAATCCCAGCACTGGGGAGGCAGAGGCCAGAAATTCCTAGGGCTAATGGTTTTGTTTGCTAGACAAACTACGGTGAGACCTGGCCTCAAAAAAATAAAATGTTACTGGGGCTGGAGAGATGACTCAGTGGTTAAGGCACTTGCCTGCAAAGCCTAAGGACCTGGGTTTGATTCCCCAGTGCCCATGTAAAGCCAGATGCACAAGGTGGTGCATGTGTCTGGAGTTGGTTGGCAGTGGCTAGAGGCTCTGGCTGTCCATTCTCATTCTCTCTCTCTTTCTCTCTCCCTCTCCTTCTCTCTCTCTTGCTCATAAATAAATGAATAAATTGCTTTTTAAAGTTGCTGTCCTGTCCTGTTCCCTTGCTAACTTGTGTCCTGCTTTTGGGTGGGGGGGGGGGTCTGCTATGAGCCTGTGTGATGAAGTAAGTAGACTCAGAGTACCAGTTACGGTCTTCTGCCACAGGCCTCAGGCAGAACCTGTGAGGATCAAACAGTTGCCTATCATGGGGGTCTGCCAAGCACAGAGTCTGCAACTTTGAGCCTCTTTCTTTAGGGGCTTTGGACCTACCACCTCTCCCCCAGGGTGCTTATCTACCACTGCCCCCTCTCAAGGGAGTCACCCATAAACAGCAAATACTACACGAACCCTAGCCCTCAGGCTTCTGGCTGTGAAAGGAGACCTTGAGCCCTGAAAAGACACTCCCCCTGGGTCACACTCTTCAGAACTTGTAGAAAGGCCACCTGGGCTCACTCGCACCCAAAGCCAAGTGGATGCTGGATACTGAGGGAGAAACAGGGTCAGAGTAAAACAGGGTGCCCCATTATTTCATTCATTTATCACCCCTTCATACATGGCAATGCAAAGTGATGAAGTAAACAGATTTCAAGTCAACAATCCCCCCCCCATTATAAAATATGTGTTAGGCAAATTGGTCCACCCAGTTGTCCCATTATACAACGTGTGTTAGGCAAATTGGTCTACCCACCAAGTGTCAATTTTCTCACCTGTGAACTTCCTCATCTGGGCCCAGATGCCCACATCATGAGAACTTGGTGCCAGTCTGAGATGATCCACAATTCCTATATTTATTCACCTGGCCAGCTAAGGTGGCCATGTTGGGCTGGGAAGATGGCTCAGGACCCCAGAGCCCACATAAAAGCCAGGCAAGGTGATAAGCACCTGAAACCCCTGCTCTGGGGAAGGAGAGGCAGGAGGATCCCTAGGCCCTGCTGACTAGCTGGTCTAGCCAAATCAGTGAGCTCTATGAAGAGAGACAGAAGAAGACACCTGATGCTGACCTCCAGCTTCTACATGCATGTGCACACATATGCATGTGTGTCCATACACACATGCACACACACATGCATATCATACACATACAAATATGCAAAAAAAAAGGTGGCAGTGTCATTTACTATCCAACCAAGGACACTGGAGTGTGGAAGGCAGCACAGCCTAATTATGCCAGACAGTAGACAACACCAGGTGCATCCTGGATATGTAGATACCTTTGGTCACACTGTGAGTCTTGGGGCTTCCAAGGAGATAAAGGAGGCAAAGCAAACCCCTCTTAGACCCTAACCCCAGAGCAGGAGAAAGGCCAAGCTTTGAATCTGGGTGTCATTCTGGCCAACATCAGGAGAAGCCTGGTATCCTAACCAACAGCCTGAACTTAAAATACTTGAGGCCAAAAATGACTCCTTCAGCCCCTGCACCATATCTGTGACCTCCCAACAGCTACAAATATCTGCTCTTGCCTGGAAGCCCAGAGGATTTGAGGATTCCTATGGGTGATGTAACATAGGCTCCTTAGGTGTTAACAACTTTTGTTGGTGCTCACAGGTGCTGGGTCTGCCCACCTAAAATGGCCAGTGATCATATCCTTTAAGCGAAGTTGAGGAGACCAATCAAGACATGTTCAAGGTCTGGAGACATGGCTTGGCAGTTAAGGCACTTGCCTGCAAAAGCAAAAGACCTAGGTTCTATTCCCCAGGACCCATGTAAGCCAAGTGTACAAGGTGGCGCACGTGTCTGGAATTCGTTTTGCAGTGGCTGGAGGCCCTGACGCGCCATTCTCTCTTTATCTGGTCCCCCCCCCCCCCGCCTTGCTTCTTTCTCTCTCACACAAATAAATAAATTAAATTAAGTATTTTGGGGAAAAAAAAAAAAAGGAATGTTCAAGAAAGGCTCAGTTCTAGTTGCTCATTATGGGTTAGCTGAACCAGTATGGATTGGGATGAGTGCAGGGAGGAGCCGGGAGGGAGACCTGGGGAGGTTGGGGACATAGCCAGGTGCATTTCAGCTTCTTGCTGAGGGCATGACCTCCACCAAGTCCCATCTCTGTAAAGCAAGGGCTGAACTTGATGATCCCCGTGAGCCTGTTCTGCCTTGATTTAAGAGGTTAACTTGGGACTTGGGTTCTTTCTGCATTCCAGTGGCCTCCAGGGTGTTCAGCAATGTGAAGCAAGGACCAAGTAGGCAGAGGAGATAATAGTTTATCAGGCCTATCACAGGATCAGCCAAGCATGCGGGGCTTACAAAATGCTTCCCTCAGGACAGGAAGAGGCCATACTAGCACTTAATGTGACATTCCTTGGAGCCTTCCCAGTGCCACCCCCATTTCCCCAGAGCACAGCCAGCTTCCCAAAGCATTTGTTGTTGTTGTTTGTAATAAAACCTCATGTGACCATTCCGGTCCCAAGACAGGATGACTGCTCCCATTCACAGATGAGAAAAGTTGAGGTCCAGAATGGAAAGGTGGACTGCTGGAACTTGTACAACAAAGTGGCAGGTAAGCTTCCAGGTTTCAAAAGAACTCATGTCTGGGCTCTTTCAACAGCTCTTTCAACAGATGGCAGGAGCAGAGAATAAAATTGTATTAGCCCCAAAGCCAAACCTCACAAGTAATCAAGGAGACCTGTAGAATGATTGCTCCTCTTATCTTTGCCCCTCCAATATTTAGGTTTCTAAAAAATGTTTTTACTTACTTATTTGAGAGGGAGAGAGAGAGAGTGAGTATGGGCATACACGGGCCTTTGGACACTGCAAGCAAACTCCAGACACATGTACCACTTTGTGCATCTGGCTTTATGTGAGTACTGGGAAATCGAACCCCAGCCAGTAGGCACCATTAACTGCCTGAACCATCTCTCCAGTCCAACATTCAGTTTTTCTCGTACCCCAACTAGACCATGTATTTTTGAGGGCAAGAGTCTCAGCTGAAATTTCTGTTATTTCTCATAGAACAGGGAGTTAGTCACTGTAGATTTGACAGATTTTTAGAATACCATGTAGTCACAAAAACTAAGTAGCTCTTTAAGGAGTAATAAGAAATGAGGAAAACACAAGGTGTGAGTGTGGATTATATGCTATTTTGCATGCAAAAAAATTACAAGAAATAAATTTATGTATAAACATGTATATTCATTCATATACATGCCCAAACACATGCACATACACCCCCGAAACACACTCTATAGGGATACAGAATGCTTAGGCAACATTTGTTTTCATGAATGAGGATGAAGTGGTCAAGGGGCAGGGATAGAAAAGCGCTTTTAACTCCATTGTGCCTTTTAATTTTGAACTATGGACAAATGTTACCTATTAAAAAAAAATGCCAGGCATGGTGGCTCATACTTTTAATGCCACTAAGCTGAGTTCAAAGCCAACTTGGGGCTACACAGTGAGTTTCAGGTGAGCCTATATAGTGAGCCCCTGTCTTGAAAAATATATATATATAAAGGTTAAAATAACTAAAAGCCCAGCTTGGTGGTATACACGTTTAATTCCCTCACTCCAGAAGCTCAGGTAGGAAGATTGCTGTGAGTTCAAGGCCAGCCTGGGGCTATAGAGTGAGTTTCAGGTCAGCCTGGGTTACAGTAAGACCCTGCCTCAGGAAAAAAAAAAAAAAAAAAAAAAAAAAAAAAAAAAAGCTCAAGATAGGCTTGCTACTTTAAAAAATGGGCCATATGATGGTATGTATGTATGTGTGAGGTTTTATGTCCTACATTCTAATCATTTCCAAAATTTCCCAATGTGATCTGGGAAACAGGTAACCCTAGAAGGCCAAGGTCAATTTCACCAAGTGGGCACTGGTAAGGGTCACTCAGGGAGTGATGGCAGAGTCAGCAGGAGAGAGTCGTGATGGTTTCCTTGCCCAGTGGGGTTTGCTGCTCCTGAAACTGTGACTTCACTGAACACACAGATGTCAGGCAGTACAGTGAGGACCAGCAGCCCAGAGTCACCCTCACCTGCTGTGCACTTGATATACTGTTAGTGACAAGTCCACTGATGCAGTGAGTGAGTGGCCTTTGCAAACAACCAGGGACTCCTGAACTCTTGTTGATCTTCCAGACCAAAGCACATTCATAGAGAAAGGGGTAGCTGTAAATAACCACACCCAGCTGGCAAAAGCAAATGTGACCTGCTGGGTCCAAGGGGACTCTTGCCACCAATGGAGATGGCCAGCTGGCAAGTCCAGAGTCCTAACTTTTTTTTTATTTTTATTTTTGAGGTAGGGTCTCACTCTAGCCCAGGTTGACCTGAAATTCACTATGTAGTCCTAGGCTATCCTTGAACTCACAGAGCTCCTCCTGCCTCTGCCTCTCGAGTACTAGGATTAAAGACGTGTGCCATCATGCCCAGCAGTCACAACTTGTTGGGAGGCTGAGCATTGTTAGAGCCTGGGAGTTTGAAGCCAGCCTGGGCTACATTGTGAGATCTACCCCAATCTCAAAAACAAATAAATAAATGAGATAGATAGGTAAATAGATAAATTTAAAATTCCTCGCCTGCAAATGCCAGCAAAGACTTCAGGTAAAGCCTACCAAACCCTACCCAGGTTCACACTTCCTTCCTTCTCTAGATCTCAGTGCATTTGATCTATAGCTCGTGAGTCACCACCCCAACCTAAAGATGCCAACAAAATAAACGTCCTGTACAGAGGTCACAGGCTAGGTGACACCAAGGCTGGCCGGGGGAGAGTCCTCACTGCTTCCCAGGGAAGGTGCACAGTGAGCTGCCGTTTCTCTTCCCCTGGTGCACAGCAATAGCAAAACAACACAGCCTCATCCTGAAAGTCTCTAAGGTGGGCACAGAGCCTGCCCCCACCCCCAGACCACATTCTCAGCTGTGGCTGGCTGTGGGAGGAGCGGGCAGGCCTGGTGCACAGGGAGGTGGCCATTCTAATTTTTGGAGACATTTTGTAAGTACCTCTTAGAGGTGACTCATTTGGGGACTTCTGAAAAGTTTTTTTTTTTTTTGAGTTAAAAACAAAAGTGGTGGTGTGGGGGGTGGTGGTGGAGAGATGGCTCAGCAGTTAAAGGTGCTTGCTTGCTTACCAAGCCTGAAAACCTGATCATTGGGTTTGATTCCCCAGGACCCCCCTAAAGCCAGATGCACAAAGTGGTGTGTGTGTCTGGAGTTTGCTTGCAGTGGCAGGAGACCCTGGTGTGCCCATACTCACTCTCTTTCTGCCTGCCTCTTTCTCCCTTTCTCTTAAAGAAATAAAATATTTTTTTAAGTGTGGAGGGTGTGGGTTGCCTTGCATCTTCCCTCCACCCCCAAGCTGGTGGGATGAGGGTATCATGAGGAATTGGAGTGTCTCTGTTCAGATTGAACCTGATTTTCCTCCCAGCATATCAACAGGGGTTGGGACCATCTACACTGGACCGAAGCTAGAGAGAAGAAAGTGGAGATGAGAAGGGGGAAGGACCCCTTCAAGTTCCATATTCTTCTGATTATGGAAGCCCGAGGTGAGCCATCGGCCTTCTCTGTTCCTGAATTATAGGCACTGGGAATGGGAAGGAAGTGAGAAGGGCCTCTTTATTCTAATACTCAACCACATATAACTCACCTACAGCCAGACATACCACTGGCTCTATGAACTGAGGCATATTGGTTGACCTCTCTGAACCTCAGTTTCCCATCCTGGAAACGAGGACATTATAAGTATTTGTTCTAAGAGCTCAGAGAGGCTAGAGACCTCTGTAAAAGTGGGAGGTACTAGTGCCCTTTTCTGTGGATGGGCCCTGCTCCCTAACTCCTCCCTCTTCATGGGACCTAGCCAGCACATAGCAGGCCTCTAGCCATATCCCTACTCCCTCACATAGACCTCTGTCCAAATGTCCCCTCAACAGAGAAGTCTTCACCTCTTCTTGATCCTTATGAGAAAACATCCTTGGGCCACCTACCTCTTTCCTGATTAATTTTTTTCCACCCAATGTACTGTCCTTTAATGATTAACATTTCCAATGTCCAATGTCTTCCTCTTACCCTGCCTCTCTCCCCCTACACTGAATCCTTCATAGCTGTTTCCAGTGCCTGCACTAGGACCTGGCACCTGACAGATGCTCCTAGATACACAGTGGGTGAATGAATGCATGGCATGTGGCACAAGTAAGGCTCATATCACTGATACCCTAGTCACCCCACGCCACACTGTCTCAACACTTCCTTCCTTTCTGTTATTGTTTGTGGTGTTTTTTACATGTTTAACTTTTCAGTCTATGTGACATTTATTGTGGTCTGTATCATGTGAGGTCAGGGCATAAACAGGCCTTCCATTAAACAATCTGCAAGATGGCCCATCCTCTCCCCCTCCCTGGTTGGTGTGTAACACCTGCATTTTCATTAATAAGGGCAGTGGCCAACCTCACTGTTGTGGGCCACAGACTGCCATTCCCTTCTTACACTAGCATCCCAGACCAGGGCAGCCTGGTGACCAGGCACTGGAATCAGACATCTGTGATCAACTTCCAACCTAACCACTCACCACCTTGGGGACTTTGGATGCCAGTGTTATTTTTCAAGCCTCATTGACACCATCTGTAAAATGGGCATGGGCATGGCTACAGCATAATGCCTCCTTCATAGACTGAACCCCCATCAGACAGAGCAGACAACAGGAGTCTGGCGTGTGTACACACACACACACACACACACACACACACACAAATACACAGGTTATAACTGGTTGGCATGGACTTAGCTGAGGCACAAGCCTCCAGCACACAGCCACTGTGCCCAGCCCAGCCACTCCTTCTTGAGGGACAGAAGCAATAAGGGTGAAAACAGTATAGTCCAAGACAGAAGCATCCCTTTTAGGGAACAGGTAGGTGTCTCCTCAGAAAGTAAAGCCTCTCAGTGAAGGCAGGGTTTCCTAGACGGGGTGTTAAGCATCCACTTTAATGGAGTCTTTTACTCCTTCCATAAACCTCTGTATACCGGTCCCTTGCTGGCTCGCGGTCCACAGGAAACGAGGAGTGCCACAAGAGAATACTCTGGGGCTTTGAGGGCAGCGGCATGGGGATAGCCCTGGAGCCTACTTCTGCGTCTGCATTCAGCCGGCGCACAGTAAGCGCCTGTTGAGTCGCTTTCGGTCTGGTCTGCGAGGGCTGCGATGGGAGCAGCGTCAGCTGATGAGGACCCCAGGGACTCGTGGAAGGGGGTCCACGGGTGGCTTGGCTGACTGCACACCTGCATCCCTAGGGTCTCGAGCCCCCGAGCGGCCGGGCTTGGCGGCCCAGGTTAGCAGTCTTGGCCTCAGTTTCCCCAGTTTCGAAATGAGGAGGGGCCGTGGGAGGGGTCGCGGCGAGGGAGCGCGCAGCTTTGCGCGCCCCCCCAGCCTGCGTGGCGGCCGCGCGCGCACGAGCGCAGGGGGCGGGGAGGGGCGGGAGGCGCGCGCAGGCGGCGGCGGCGGAACCCGGCGGACGAGCGTGCGGCCGCGGCGCCGCCAACTCGTGTGGGACCCGCGCGCCGCCCGCCCGCCGGCCCCGCAGCCGCAGCCGCAGCCGCAGCCGCAGCCGAGGGAGCCCGCCGCGCGCCGGTGAGTGGCCGGAGCGGGGTGGGGGCCGGGCGAGGGGCGCGGGCCGGGGAGGGGGCGCGTGCGCGCACTCGCGCGTGCCCGGGGGCGCCCGCGGGAGGCCGAGGTGTCCGCGGCGGTGCGGCCCCGCGGTGCGTGTGCGCGGGAGTGCGTGCGTGTGCACACCCGGGGCCCCGGCTGGGAGTTTGGGGTGGAGGAATGTGAGGAGACCGCTCCCGGTTATCCGTTTTTCTCGAGTGTTGACCGCGGCGGGGGGCGGGGGGAGAGGTGCCCAGGAGTATGTTAAAGCGCAGAACCAAGTGCGGGTCGGCCAGTGAGTATGTGTGCCCACGTGTCTGAGATTGTGTGCCCACGTGCGAGCTCGTGAGGGCAAAAGTGTGCAAATCCGTACGAGTGTGAGTTGTGGAAGCCGAGCACACCACACACACACACACACACACACACACACACACACAATCGCAGGCCAGTGTGTGGGATGTGCTCACCGACTCTGCCGTGGCGGGGTGGGGGGGGGAGGGTGGAGGTGTGGGTGCTGGGCTTGATTTGGTGAACCAGGGATGGGTGGGCAGACCTCGGAGCCTGGCAGGGCCTGGCATTGATAGAAGCCTTGGAGCGGGCCTTGGCAGGACCATGCACGGCCACACAAGCTAGGCTAGGGGCTATGGCGCTCACCTCATCTCTAGAGAACTTTTCCTTCAGTTTTCCTGAATACCTCTGGGTTCTCTGGCTTTGTTGGTGGCTGTCTCCAACTAGGCCAGATTTTGACCTGGTTCCCAGGCTTGGGGGTCAGGTCCTAAGGAAATTAGGGACCCCAGACACTTGCCCTCTCTGACTGTCCTGCTAAGTGGATACTGTTGGCCTAATTTGTTTGTGCTGAACAGAGCTCCAAGTGTGAGCCCCCCAGACAATAACAACTGGGTCACAGTACGTCTTCTCAAGGCTGTCCTGGCAGTTTTGACTGACAGTTTGTGTGTGTGTTTTTGTGTGTGTTGAAAATCTTTGCATTTGAAAGTCCTAGTGCTTTAAGGCAAACTTCAGAATAGTTGAGCTAACCCTGCTTTTGCAAATTTCAGCTTGCCTTTCTGAGGGGAAAATGTCGTCTTAGGAGTCTGGTGTGTGTAAAGGGGCACGTTTAAAACGTGTCGCTAATGGGAGAAGAATTTCATTGAAAGGGAGGTGGAGTGGCTGTTAAGGGCAAGCTCCCAACACAGGGAGCTTGTGAGTGAACTTTGGACATAGGGCTTTCAGCAAACAAAACCTGGAAGGAAACAAAAAAGACCCACATTCTTTTTTTCCTTTTTGTCCTGAAAAATGAAAAAGAAAAAAAAAGAATCCCCACCTTCTGGGTTTGCTAGAACTACTCCCCTCCCCCAACAGGGCCAGGCCTTCCCTGGATCCCCCCACCCCCAAATAAAATATGCCTGTGGGGAGCTATGGAGTGAGTCACTCCCTGGCAGAGGGCCCCACGGCAAACATTTGGGAAGGTTCTTGCCTAACTTCCCAGAAGAAAAGGCCTGGGATTTAAAATAAAATGGTCCCTGTGGTTTGTCAGCCTCTGCCTCTCGTCTGCTTCAGAAATGACTAAAAATGTCATTTTGCTATCTCCACCAAGTCAAGTCTCAGACGCAAGCAGCAGCCAGGTTGGTCTAGATTTAGAGCTGTTCAGGTTTCCAGAAATAGAGATCCTGGCCTGTCCAGGTGGTGTTGAGCAAGGAGGGAGGAGGGACAGAGGACAAGAAGGAATCACTTACTGAGTGCTTGCTATGTGCCTTAAAGGATTCTAGGGGTCCTTAACTCTCAGGGTACTCTGCTGTCTCAGAAAGTGGCTTTTGGTTTTATGCACAAGGAAACAAGGGCAGAGAGGTCAAGCATATATCCTAGGACAACAGAGAGGGTGAATCCTGAGTCACCTGCCTGTCTTCTCAACCCTTCCTCTTTCCACTGAGCCCAGGACTTGACATTTGTTTGGCTTCATAAGGTGCACAGCCTAGCCACTGAGGTCTTCAATACACATATACTCAATTAGGGCTCACTGTAAGTTAATAGTTATTATCTCCATTTTACAGATAAGAAAACTGAGGGCAAAAGAACTGGCTTGTGTAGTTTTGTCAAAGTAGCCCTATGGTTCAGTCTTCCTTGAGCTGGGTATAGGGTCTTATTTCCTACCATCTACTCACCAACACTTTGAGATGGGAACTATCATGGTGCCCATTTTATAGATGAAGAAACTAGGGCACACAGAGGCTATTTAGTGTGCCAAAGATCATGTGCTAATAATACAGTCACCCTGGGATTTGAACTCAGGCTTGTCTGGGCAGAGCCCATAGTCTTCCACCTGAACTTGGAAACTCGACATATCATGTAACTCAAACAGGGTCCTAAGCTGGTAAATGGCAAAGTCAGAATTCAAACCTGTCTGTAGTTCCAGGGCTGAAGTTCTTAAACCTTGAGACACATCAGGCTGCCTCTGGCATATTGCAAAACTGAGTGGATTCTGCAGAGCTTGCTGGGCTCTAGCCTTCTGGGAGATAGCCACTGGCCTTCCTTGTCTACTCTTGTACTTCTGTCCAAAAGACCAGTGCTCAGGGCCAGAGCCACCAATGGAAAGGCGCTGCAGTCCCTGGTTTGTCTTAAGTGCCAGGCACCAGTTTCTTAAGGGAAATGTCAAAACAATTGTCAAAAGGAGAGTAATATTTCCTTCCTCTTCTCAGGTTAGACCAAGGAGGGAGGAGGAGGGACAGGGCGGAGACCCTGGTGACTCATCCAAGATTAGATATAGGTTGGAATCCAGGCGTGGTGGCTCATGCCTCTAGTCCCAGCACTTGGAAGGCTGAGACAGGACAATTGTATTGAGTTCTAGGCCCGGCTGGACTTATAGCAATATGGGGCTATCCAGGCTTTCATAGCAAGACCCTGTCTTCAAAAGAATCAAAACAAAACAAAAATCCTCAAAATAACTACATTCCATAGATGCAGGTTGGTACCTCCAGGCTCATTGTGGGTACAAAGGTGAACTTTGCCCCAGGAAGAGTCCAGCATTCTGACCCTGAGGGATGGAGAGTAACCTACATAGGCCCTCACTCTCTGTTCTGATTACCTGACGTGATCAATTCTACAAAGGCTTCTTTACACTTGGATTCAGTCTCAGGCATGCCCCTTTGCCTTCTTCACTTCCATTTCTGGCCTGACTATATCCTGGTGTTTGAGAGCAGAGCTGTGTGAGGATCTGCATGGTTTGGGCTGTGTGCTGTCCCTCACATGTTCCCTACTGTTAAAAGAAAAGGTATTTTACCCCTCCCGAGAACGCCTGCAAATTGATGAACATTTGCAAATTGCTTTGAGATGCGTTAATTTAAGGTGTGAAATAATAGATCTTGTGTGAAGGCTCAGCCACATTTCTGGCATTGGTGGATTTCTTTCCCGTCTGGCCTGTGATTTGGAGAGGTAAAAATAGGCCTTGTTTCTACATTTTTATATATTTTTAAAAAAAATTTCTGCTGATGTCATCATAAGAAGTGTGTGTGCCATGGAGGTTTACTAGACCTGGAACTCAGGGCTCTGGGGAGCAGGATGCTCCCTAGTCAAGGGTCATCTGGGGTGGTCTGGGCGTCTGTAAAGGGTTTTGAAGTGAGTGGGCTTGAATTTATGGCCAGACCAGCAGCTGATTGTTCAGGGCCTCTGTGGGTTTTTGGCATTTGACCATCTTCTCATTTTTGACTCCCAGGTAATAACAAGGTAACATTTTTTGGAAGATGTTACTTAAAAAAGAAAAAGAAAAAAAAAAAAAAAAAAAAAACCCAAGCCACCAATTTCCTCCATTCCTGTCTGAATTGGGTAATATACACACAGTCCCATCCTCAGGCCAAACCTGAATGAAACCATGACCTTTTCAAACCCAGTGTTCAGACAGAAGCAACATTGGGATTTGTCAGTTAGTGGCACAATTTCCTGTGACGTTATTGGGAACTTGAACTTGGGAGTGTGATATAGCATTTTGACATCTGTCCCTCCAACAGAGTTGCTTATATGAAAACAGACTCACATAGACAGGCTGCACTATTATCTCTAATTCTGGATTTTTCCACAGGTGACTTCTCGTGTGATCTAGTGGCAGAGGTGCTATTCTTCTAGGCAGGCATCTTGGCCTGCACTGGGCAGGATCAAACACTCCTTAAGCCCTTGGCCACTGCTCCTGGAGCTGGGCACTGTGAGGGGGCCATTGGATTGCAGGTGGGGCCACCAGGGTCTGAAATGCATTCATTTCCAACTGCCTTGATCCACACATGGGGCGGTTCTTTTTCTCTTAGACATCTGCGTGATGGTGACCTCATAGAAAAGAAAAAGGGGGCTTTGTGTAGGAATTCCATAGAGTGTGAAGGAATGCTGACTGGAGGAAGGGGGTGGGAAATTGCTGTAGAGAGCCTGCAGCGCCTACATTTTCCCCATATTGTTTAACCCTCGCATTTCAAAATCAGGAATGGTCTGTTTAAGGGGAAGTGTTCCCTCGTCCCCAGGTGTCCTAGACGCTACTGGGATTTGTTCCTTCCTCACACCGTGTTGCAGGTGGGTGACAGTTGGAATTGTCCATGACCTCTTTTTTTCTATACATACCCTCTCTGTTCCTTGTCCTCAAAACCTTTAAGCTGGGATTTCTGGAAAGAGACCTGTATGAGGACAGTTACTTTACCAATGACCTGCTCTGGTCAGGCTATAGCAAGAGATTCACTGGCTCAAAATTCCATGAAGAACATCTCAATAGAGCATGGGGTGAAGACTGGGGGCTACTTGTGGTGGGCTTTGGATTTGGAAGCCATCTACCTCAATTATCAAGGAATTATAAGGGAAACTGAGGCCCTGAGAGAGGGAAGCACTTACAATCACATTAAGAATTTGAGCTTTGGAGGCTGGGGAGATGGCTCAGTGTGTTTAAAGTACTTTCTTGCAAAGCCTGCTGGCCTGGATTTGATTTTCCAGTACCCATGTAAAGCCAGATGTACAAGGTGGTGCTTGTATCTGGAGTTTGTTTGCAGTGGCAAAAGGCTGAGGTACACCAATACTTTCTCTCTCCTTGCAAATAAATAAAAATAGTTTTTTAAAAATGGTGGTGCATGCCTTTAATCCTAGCACGCAGGAGGCAGAGATAGGAGGATCACCATGAGTTCAAAGCCACCCTGAGACTACAGAGTGAATTCCAGGTCAGCTTGGGCTAGAGTGAGACCCTACCTCAAAAAAAAAACAAAAAACAAAAAACGGTGATTTTGAGCTTTGGGACTGGAGAGATGGCTCCGTGTGGTTAAAGTGTGTGCCCACAAGCATGATGACCTGAGTTTGGGTCCCCAGTACCCATGTACAAGTGTTAAGTGTGGTAGTTCATGCCTGTAATCTCTGTGTGGAGAGGGGGCGGCAGGGAATCCATGGAGCTCACTTGCTAGCTAGTCGAGCAGAACTAGTGATCTATAGATTCAATGAGAGACCCTGACTGAAAAAGTAAGATGGAAAGTGACTGACTAGGGTGACTAGTGTCATACTCGAACCTCCGCATGTATGCACATACATGTACACATGGACTTGCACACAGATGTGTGCCTACACATATGAATGTGTAGAAGTGCATGCACACCACACACACACATAAAAAAAAAAACAGAGCTTGAGCATAGGCACCAAGTAGAGTGTGTTTGAGTCCCACTTAAACCTGCCCCACTGGTGAGCAAATCATTCACAGTTCTCAGCCTTGGTTTCCTTAGTCTGGGAAGCAAGGACAATATTATAACTCCATGAAACAAAACATACAAAGTGTACATCATCTCATGCAAGTGTGATCTGGACAGTATTTAATTCCTAAGGACCTGACTAGAGACACACAGCCAGGAATGCCAGGTCTTGGTTAAAAGGATCTTTGGGACCCTGCATTGAGGTCAAAACATGACTGATGGGAGATGCCAGGTATGGTTTCCAGGTACCTCCACGGTAGGCACTTTTCTGTGATCATGAACCCTAAAATAAAGGGGAAGGACACAGTAGCAAATTGGAAAGAGGTAACATGTAAGTGCCATGCTGGCCCTGTGGCATCTCAAAGAACTCTGTATTTGCTTTCTTACACGCCCTCCCCCTCCCCCCCCAGGGTGAGGCAAGTGAGCCCTCTCAGTTTTTTAGTGTGGAGTTGGAAAGTCTCTCGATGCCCAAGAGCTATGTGAACTACAGTGCATTATGAAGTGAAGCAGATGTTTTGTTAATTATTTACACAGTGTGGCCCAGCAGGCCTGTGCTGACAGGAGCGGCTGTCACAGACCCCAGCAGGACCAGAGTCCTCATGAAAGGCTGCAAGGCCACGTGTGTTGTGGGCAACTTCCTGAGCCATTTGAGACTTCCTCATATTGGTTCTCCCTGAGGTACAGGAGACACTGTCCTCTGGCTACCCCTCCTCAGACAACTTCTAAAGGAATTTGCCCAGCTTTTCACATAAGAGGCCCACTAGGCTTGTGAGGAGGAGAGGGCCCTGTGGAGAACCTCTCCTGACCGAGTCCTCTTGTTCAAGCTTCAGGGGAAGTGGCCCGGTGATACCAGACAGTGTCCCTCAAGTGTTATGCCCCATTGGAGTGATTTCCCTCAGAAATCCATTGTAAGGATTCAAACTGTGAAAAGACAGGGGTCTGGGATCAGAATTGTTCATGAAAGCCCACTAAGGATGAGGGGAAGGGCAAACTTTCCCTGCCTTTTGGTCACCTGTTTACACACAGGGAGGCTTTGCCAAGGAGTACTTTTCAGAAGAGGTGCTTACAAGGAACATCCAGACAAGAGAAAAGCATAGAGACAGAAAGGGAATAGTCAGGCTAGAGAATCTGGTAGAGGCAGAAACAGATTGGTGTCACGGGGCAAGTGAGTGCTTAGTACAGGGTTACCTTTTGAGATAATAAAAATGTAATTTTGGAACTAGGTAGAGGTAATGACTGTACTGAATTATGAATCTACCAAATACCATTTTTAAATTGTTCATTTTGGACAATTGTTCAATAATAGAACAATTGCCTAGCATGTGTGAGGCCCAAATTGAATCTCTAGTAACACACACACACACATTTTGTTATTTTGAAAAAAAAAAAAAGGAAATTCTGATGCTTAAAACAAAAGAGGGGCTAAGGAGATGACTCAGGGATTAAAGGCACTTGCTTGCAAAGCTTGACAGCCCAGGGTTTGATGTTCTCCTACCCACATAAAGCCAGATGCACAAAGTGGTGCATGTGTCTAGAGTTTGTTTACAGTAGCCCGAGGCCCAGCATGACCCTCCCTCCACTTCTCATATAAATATTTTTGAAAAACAGCTTGGAGAGATGGCTCAGTGGTTAAAGGCACTTGCTTATAAAGCCTGACTGTCTTTGTTTGATTCCCCAGTACCCATGTAAAGCCAGAAGCACAAAATGGCATATGTGTCTAGAGTTCATCTGCAGCGATTAGAGGCCCTGGTGCACTCATATGCACTCTTTCAAATAAATAAATATATTTTTAAAAAATAATAAAAGCTCTAAAGCTTCCCATTTATAGGGCATGAAGGCAGCGAGACAGCGCATGGCCAGCCTAAGATCCCACGGCTGTGGCTACCCTGTGGCTTTAATCCTTTGGCTTCCCTGGCTTTCAGGCCATGTATCATGATGCTGGGCCTAGGCTGGGGCTGAAGCAGTGTCCACTGTAGAATAGGCTGAGTGGACTCTGTTCTCTGAACCAGAGAGGCCAGGTCAGCCAGCATGTGGCATATCTGTGGCACTCTCATTCAGAAAGTGCACCCCCGAGTTCCGGGTCAGGCAGGTGCAGAGGTTCCTTCAGGGCCGCACCCCTTGGCTCCTCACCATCCAGCAGGGATAGCACTACACTGCAGATAGCCTGTGGCAAGACATGACACTCTGCAGAAGCCTCCAAGGGCTGGGGCCAGGGAAAATGGAACCCAGGGGCTGTACGGTGGGTTCTGGGACAGGGAAAAATCTAGGAACCTCCTGCATCTGCTGTCCATCCTTTCAGAGGCTGTTCTGTGCCAGGTGCTTGCTGTGTGTCATATCCTTAATTTACCTTTTTTAAATTTTAACATTATGAACTTACTTTATCCTTCCAACAATTCTATGGTGTGAATATCAATTTGCCCATGTTATAGATGAAGAAACACAGTCAGGATAGCTAATCCATATTATTGTCAGCATGAATGCTGTGATTCTGGGGACTGATGCTGCCCTCTGGAAGTGCCACTGTGTGGACTGGGAAAGGATGGCCAGGTCCCAGACTCTCAAGCTGCTAGAAGAAACAGCATGCACTATGGTTCTGTGCTGAGGGCACAGAATGTCATTTGTTTGTTCCCTGACTCCACGTGGGAATGTAGGCTCCATATGGCTTGGTGTCTGGTCATAATTGTGTCTTCAGTTCCCAGCACTGAGCCTGACACACAGTTGAGGCATAATTGAAACTTTCTGAGCCCCAACATGATGATATGAAGCTCAAAAGCTTCAAATGCTTTGGAGAATTTCAGATTTTCAGGTTAAAGCTGCTTAGCTGTAAAATCTACATGAATATTCCCAAGCAGGAGACCCTCCTGGTCCAAGTGTTCCAGATAAGGTATTCTCAACCTATAGAGATAACTTTCAAGAGTCTGTACAGGAAGACTTCGGTGGCCAAGGTGGGCAGGATCAGTTCTCAAAGCTGCCCTTTTAATCTTTTTTTTTTTTTTTTTTTTAATTTTGGGAGGTGTTGGGGATTGAACCCATGACATCCTACATACTCTATGTCTTAGCTACATGCCCAGCCATGCAGCTGTGTTTTCTGTCAAGCAAGCTAAGTTGTTCAGAGCAGTTACTTGGGAAAGCAGAAGGAGCTAAGTCCTCTCAAGCACAGACGTTGCTATTCAACAAATGAGCATGACCCCCAAATCTTCCCAACCCAGCAAGCAGCAAAGCCAGCAATAAGGAGGAAGTGACTTCTCTGCTGGAATGGCCTCGGTGGGCACCTCCATGGCAACAGATAGGGCATGGAAGCAGGAAACCCACCCCAAGGCCATAGTGGGACAGATGGGTCCCCTGAACTCAGTTACCCAGGACTTCCAAGTATACACAACGTGTGCTTGCTATGCGCGTGTGACTCAGTGTGCACATCCTTTGTTCATGTTCTCCAGGAATTTCAGTGGCCTTTTGTGTTTATTTTAAATGCCAGCTTCTTCAGCTAGCCCATGAGAAAAATGAGGGTTGGATGTTTGTGCAGAGGCTAGAGACAGGGGTGTTGACAGCTGCTTTTGGAGCTGGTCTGGTGGTATTAGCATACACTTGGGAAACCCGTGGTTTTCTGCAAACGGGTGATGGGCAGTGAGTGCTCTCTCACCTCTGGGCTTGACACCAGTCACTGACAGGCATAAAGCTCACGCAAGTTCACGGTACTATTCCGCCTGGGCAGATCTTGGCCGCGGGGGGAAATACTAGGACTCAGACTACTAGAGACCAGATGAGGGCTCTGCCCCCCCCCTTCCCAAGAAACGTGTAAAGGAAACGCTTATGCTCCAAGCTGATGAGTGTCCTTGCACATCTGTTTCTGGTATCCTCTCAGACACCAATCATCTGTAGGTTAGGCACAAGATGACACCACTTTCCCAGTCCCCCAAAGGGCAGTGGTCTGCCAAAGTGTTTTAGCGCTGTCTGGGGATAGGCGAGACAGTTTCGACGATGTCGTTTGGCCGCTTTTGTGTGAGAAGTTCTGGCTTGGATGCTCAAATTGCTTATGGGGCAAAGTCTTTGAAATTACACATTGCTGAAAATTCCAGCACATATGGTCACTGTGATGTGCTAATGTTAGCAATCGAGATATTTAATTACACGGTGGGGGGAAACCTTTCCTACTCACTGTGGGTCACTGGAGAGCCTGTATTTCTCAGGATAAGGGATGTGCACAGTATAATTTGGACCTGCAGATGGGGGGGGCAGGTGGTCATTGTCCCACATAAATTTATTACCTATTTTGATCTTGTTGCAAATTTATCGGGCACGTCCTCTAACTGCCGTTCATCCAGCCACATTTGCCAAGCCCCACTTACACCTGGCCTGGTTCTGGGTCCTGGGGATAGAATGAAATGGGATTAAAGCCCTCAGATCCTTACTGTGTGCTAGCTAGCCCCTCAGGGGATGCTATGGGCCACAGGTGAATTTGTTCATGACCTGATGAATACTCTGGGAAACGTGCAGTTCCCAGTATGCATAGATTCATGGAGATGCAGGCATGAAAATCACCCCACATACATGTATTGGTTTGATGTTTTTTCAGAGGCCTGGTCTTCTATTTACCATGATAAACCCAGTCAGCCACTGTTCATAGGCCACGTGATAACTTCCCCGGAATGATCCAGAAACAATCCAGATGCCCCAGGAACCGATGTGAGAACAAGGCACCCCTTCACACATCACATCTCAGTTCAGCATCTTGCCACCACCCAGCATTTTGAGACAGAATGTGAGATCTCGTGGTTGGCTAAATACATAAATATTTTATGTCTCGATATTCTGAAAACGCAGCCCAAATGCACAGAACTGCTACACATCAGTGCTATAGATCATATGTTATAATAATCTGATGACATGTTGTTTAAATATTTATGGACCAATGCGACGTAACAATGAGGGAAGAGGGGCGTCTGGGAACAGAGTGGCAGCAGATGCTAGAAAGGAGGGAGCAGATCTCACGATCCTCAGCCACATCACCCCATCAAGTGGCACTGGGGTTTCAGGGCAATAGCAGCAGCTGACAGTTCCTGAGCAGTTGCTGTGTGCCAGACCCATCACTGAGTTCATTTTATTTAATCATCACAGTCCCCCTCCCGCCTTTGTAATGCCAAGTTCAGATGGGAAACCCAGGCTCCGCAGCTAGAGTAGCCCAGGAGCAAGCTCAGGTTGAGCTCTGTCATCTAAATTTTGTGCTGTGCCATTCTTTTGTTTGTTTGTTTTTGCATGTGTGTGTGTGATGTGCATGCATGTGAGCATGAGGGCCAGAGGTTGACATGGAGTGTCTTTCCCAGTCATTCTCCACCTTATTTTCTGAGGCAGGCCCTCTCTGTTGAACCCACAGCTCATTGATTCAGCTAGTCTAGCTAGCCAGTTTGTCCTGGAGCTCTCTTGTCTCTCCGTCCCTAGTATGGAAAGCATGTTGTACCTGCTGAGTCATCCCTAGCCTCTCCCCCCACCCACTGTCATTCTCTATGTGGGTGATGGGTCACATTAGAAAGGCCCCATCTCCCCTGCTCTGGGATATACCTTGCTGCATACTTGTTGGACTTTCTAAATCACAGGAGGGCATGGAAGTGTCTATAAAGTGACAGGCAGGAATCAAAACCACAAGAAATCAGCATCCAACCCCAGAGGGGATATCGTGCAATGATCTGTGACTACAGGGGTGAGGCAGTGATTTGTCACCTAGACCTGGGTGCCCAGTACATCGTAGGTCCTCAGAACATACTGCACCTCACTTTTTCACTTTTCTCTTTGTTGTTTTTTTTTTTTTAATGTTTTATTATTTGTTTATTTGAGAGAGAAAGAGGCAGATAGAGGGGATGGGCGTGCCAGGGCCTCCAGCCACTGCAAACAAACTCCTGACGCATGCACCCACTTGTGCACCTGGCTAATGTGGGTCCTGGGGAATCGAGCCTCGAACCCGTGGTCCTTAGTCTTCACAGGCAAGCGCTTAACCGCTAAGCCATCTCTCTAGCCCCCTCTTTTTGTTTTTGGTTCTGCAGTCATTAAAGATTCACTTCAGACTCTTCCCTGTGTGTTCTTGAGCTTACCAACTCACTGCATCCAAGTGAGTAAAGTTACCAGGTCTCCCCTTTACACAGGACAGAGCCCAGTGACCGCCAAGAGCCAATTCCAGCATTCCTGCATTCAGCTAGCACAACCACTCCCTACTGTTACCTGTTGGCTGCACTGATAAGCATCCTGTCCTGAGTTGGCTCTGTCAGTCCTTTCTATGTTCTTGAATCATTTGGCACCCAAGAAGCTCCCCAAGGCACAAACCTCAGAAAGTTGCACCCCCAATATAGGGCATTTTGTCACAATAAACAGCCAACTGAGGAGGTTCAACAAGTAAGACTCAGGGCTGGAGAGATGGCTCACTGGTTAAAGGCCTTTGCTTGTGAAGGCTGACAGCCTGAATTCAGTTCCCTAGTACCCATGGAAAGTCAGATGCACAAAGAAGCACATGCATCTGGAGTTCATTTGCAGTAGCAAGAGGCCCTGGTGTGCTCTAGTCTACTCTGCTCATCTCTTCTCTGCTCTTCTCCTCTCCTCTTCTCTCTTCTCCTCTCCTCTCCTCCCCCCACCCCGTGCTTTTAAATGAATGAAAATATTTTAAAAGTATTTTTAGTATTTAAAAAATATTTTTTTAATTTATTTTAGTGAGAGAGGCAGAGAGAGAGAACATGCAATTCTAACCACTGCAAACAAACTCCAGATGCTTGTGCCACCTTTTGCATCTGGCATTATGTGGGTACTGGGGAATCGACCCAGTGTTCTTAGGCTTTGCAGAGAAGACTTAACCATTAAGCCATCTCTCTAGCCCAATGAATATATATATATGTTTTGGTTTTTTGAGGTAGGGTTTCTCTCTAGCCCAGGTTGCTCTGGAATTCACTATGTAGTTTCAGGGTGGCCTTGAACTCACAGTGATCCTCCTACCTCTGCCTCTCAAGAACTGGGATTAAAAGTGTGCACCACCATGCCCTTTATTTTTATTTATTGATTTGACAGAGAAAGAGGGAGAGAGAGAGGAAATGGGTATGCCAGGGCCTTCAATCACTGCACGTGAATTCTAAATACATGTGTCCCCTTGTGTATCTGGCTAATATGGGTCCTGAGGAATCGAACCTGGGTTTTTTGGCTTTGCAGGCAAATGCCTTAACCGCTAAGCCTTCCCTCCAGCTCTTGAATAAAAATATTTTAAAAATTAAAAAGAAGCTGAGCATGGTGGCGCACGCCTTTAATCCCAGCACTCAGGAGGCAGAGGTAGGAGGATCACCATGAGTTCAAGGCCACCCTGAGACTACATAGTGAATTCCAGGTCAACTTAGGCTAGAGTGAGACCCTACCTCAAAAACAAAACAAAACAAACAAACAAATATAGCAAGGAACATGAAACTGACTTGTCTTTCTTTTGCATTTACTCTCCCTGGCTATCATGTTTATTCATTGTGTGCTTCTTAGGCACAGGGCACAGGTACTCTCAGGGCAAATGTAAACCCTCAAAGATCCCTGGGCCCTACACCCTGTCTGTCATTAAATGTGGGGTGCTCATGGCCTTAACCCTCTCACACCTGTACCTGGGCCTCTGGCATGGATGGCTGATGCTGGGACAGAGCTGAATACCTGTGTTGATCCTGGGGTGGCAGAACCAGTGTGCACTGAGAAGCCAACTGATATCATTCAAAAGATACATATCAAAGGATGTTGAAAGTGAACCCAAGGAATGTGTCATGCTTGGCTCTCTTCTGCCAGTAGAGCCCAGTGAGGACCCCTACCTTTATGCGTCCAGCAGAGCAGCATCCCATTGTCATTTCTCAGGTCTTATCTGGAGGAATAGTTCTGCTGCCCAGCACTGTGTGCAGACCACTGGCCCATCACTTAGCCTGCAAGTCTCTTTCCTTATCTCCAAAGACACACCATGGGCTAAGCCTGTCACATCGTGTGTGTTTATTATTACATCAACAGATTTGTCCTATCAGAGTTCCTGTCTTTGAATGACAAGGGTCAAACATCAAATGATCAGATGGCTGACCCACTTGTTTGGGAAGAATCCTAAGCAGGTGGTGCCCTAGATACCCAGGAGAGCAAGTGGGTAGCGCTGATGTTCCTGCCCAACTGGGCACATTGTTCCCAGTACCCAAATCAGGGAAGTAGGGGTCAGGCAGCCAGGGAAGTGAATGTTTGGCCACTGAAAAAGTGCATGAGAGGGTCTGGGGATGGAACCAAAGTTTCCTTAGTACAGGCTATGAGACTGCATGCCTAGGACCAAGCTGTGCATTTTGTGTGTTTTGTTTTTATTCATCACTCCTCATGACCACTCTGAGCCGGCCCCATCTTTCAGATGAGGACATCCAAGACCGAGAAGGATACCCTAGCCCAGAGCCATAAGCTTGCCATGGCAGGTGCTTTCTGTACACCTACATGGTGCAAGCCTGGCCTGATGGCTCCAATCCCTGCCCAGTGGGCCTCCCGCCTTTACAGTCTGCTGTGTGCAAGGGAGTGTGAGATGCAGGCCAGACCTCAGTGCTTTTGCCTGTTGGCTCCTGCCTCTGAGCAGTGGCCTTATTCCTGTCAGAGAACAGATCCCTGCAAGACCCAGCCGGCTCAGAGGCAGTTCCCTGCCCAGAGAGGAAGGAAAAAGAGAAGGCGAACAGTGGGGTCAGACAAGGCTAGTGCAAGTCACACCTCTACCCTTTGCCCACTGTGCCTCCCTAGGCTGGTCACCTCCTCTCAGGAGCCTCTGTTTGCTTATTTGTAGAGCCAGTGCTCATATCAGTGTCCAGGAGAATTTTTGTGACCCAGTATGGTTAAATGGACATGACCATGCTAGGCACAGAGCAGTCTTGTGACTTACAGTGCTGACAGTCAGTGGCACTACACGGGTGAGGACTAGAGCTAGGTAGCAGCTGTGAGACTCGACGGCAGCACCTTGCAGCACTAGGATATGTGAAAGGTCACTCAGCCCCAGACTGCCTCCCTTTGGGACTCACCCTCTCTCAGTTCATTTAGCTATTTCCTTATCTGAATGAGCCACGCACTCTTCCATGTTTAAGGACACCGTCATGAGCCACAGGCTTCCGAGGAGCTGGCATTTTGGCTCCTGTACAGGGGATGAGTTAGGTTTCTGCCTGAAGGTGCTAAGGAGGTGTTGAAGGGGACAATGGTTCTGTTTAGGATGGGTGTGGGCAGGGTTGTGGTATTGTATGAGGGCCACTGGTGCACATTAGAATAGCATGCCCTCAGTGTCACATTCTTCCAAGACTCATAGTTGCTCATCTAACATCCACTCACCCTGGGCTGGGCTGGCCGCATGCAATTACACCAGGTCCTGGTGATGATCTTATGAAGCAGATCCTATTAGTTCCATCTTGCACACAAGAAAGGGAGGCTGAACAAGGCAAAGTTGTTTATTCAGTGGCACACGGTAGGTCTGCGACAGAGTTAGGATTTGAATACAGGTCTTGCGATGCAGAGCTCCCTCTCTCAGCTCCTCTCTCTGGTGCTGGTAGGTGGCCTCATTACTGCAGGCATCAGGAAGCCTCAGGCTCTTTGTAATCCAGGGGATTGCTCACGAGTAACCGCTGGGTGTCAGGGATGCAGAGTGACATAAGAAAGTGTGGCCAAGAAGACTAGGGACTGACCTTGGTGCTCAAAGTGGCTGGAAAAATACAATGCCTGCCTGAGCCAGGAGCGCACTGACTCCTTGTTCGGGTTGTTGGAGGGTAGAATAAGTCTCATGCTAGGATGAGGAGGCCGTGGCCCAGAGAAGTTTCACACATTGCTGAGGTCACATAGCCTCAGATGGCCTGACTCTAGGTCCACTTGTAGCCTGTCAACCACAGTATCCAAGTACCAACTTCTGCTGCTACACTCAATTTCTGTCTGGGTCGCTGAGGCCTGACAAACACCTCAGCAGCTTGATCCCCAAATGAGCCAGCATGTCTGTGGAGTGATTCCTTTGTATAGTTGTGGAAAAGGACACCCATGCCACTGTGAAAACGCCATTGAAATTCCACGGATTGTCAGGGCAGAAAAGAAATGATAGCAGTCTCTGTGTGTGTGTGTGTGATAGGGAGGGTCTAAACAGGCCTCTCCTGGGACTGTCACCAGGGCAATGGGGTTTTATAGCATCTGGAACAGACTAGTCTTTTAAAACGTCTCTAGAGTTGTCCCATCCCACCACTGGCAAACGATTTTAAATAGCCCAGGAAGCCTTGTTCCTTAGTCACAAAATGGGGAGCTGGCATTTAGGCCCATTTATTTAAAGCCGCAGACTAAAGACTACAGCTCCAAGCAGCTCACCACCTCGCTGCTGCTGTTGCTGCTGCCGTGGTGGCGGGGGAGCCCAGTCTTCAGGGTTTTCTTCCCATTTACAGGCTTTTTTTGTTGTTGTATATTTGTAAAATGAGGCTTCTGCTGGCAAAAGCAGGTTTTAGCGCGTGCAGTGGCTCTTTCAAGACCTAATAAGGCCCCAAAGGAGGGTGAGTTCCAGCAGCACTTTCCTCCCCCTCCTCTGCCCCCAGTCTCCCCCCATTCTGTCTTGCTTCATACACTTTGGGCACAGGGTACCATTCGTCTTGCTTCCCATTAGCGGAATTACCGCCATCACTTCTGCAGGACAAGATGGGCCCATTGGAACTGCTTTGGGGACAGAGGCAGGATTGGTCGCCAAGCAGTTTTGCTTAGAGGGGGAGGGAAAGAGAAGAAGAGCAAACCTGTGAAAGAAAACTACAAATGGTTGACTCCTTGGATGTTAAGGGTTCCAGGTCATGGAGAAAGGGGGGAGCATCAGGTTACCCTGTCTACACACACTCCTTGGGAGCCACACTCTGACAAGGCATGTGATGGCTAGATTGTGCAAGGCTCACCCCACCGTGCACTGTGACCCTGGTGAGTACAGAGAGGGGAAAGGAAGGCGCCCAGCATTTATGGGTGTGCCCTGAGGAGTGGGAATCTTTTGGTTCATTTTCTGATGAATAGCAGAGGCTCAGAGAGTCCAGAAACTTGCTTTGGATCACTTACCTCCAAAGCAGAGACTCTGGGGTATGAACCCTACTCCATCCATTTATGGATCCCCTTCCTGGATGCTCCAGGAAGTAGCGGAGAAGTGCAAGGGAGCCAACATCCAGGGGTTATTGCTGTTCTGTCAGAATGCTAACTCAGGCCCATGTTAACCGTCTGTCTGCAAACCCAAGGGGGTTTCAGAATTCAGGACCCTAAGCATGAGGAAAGAGTAAAGGACTCCTAATGCATCCTGTGTGCCCATTGACTGCAGCTCTGGTGGATTGATCGTGGCTGCCCAAGATGCTTAGCTGAGGTGACTTTGGAGACTGGGATTTTTTTTTTTTTTTGTAGGTATATCTTTTTTTTATTAGTTTTGTACTCAGCAAATATAAGCAGTTTGGTACCATTATTAGGCTCATCCATGACCTACCCCCTCCCCATTGGCCCCTCCTTGTTGAGGTATATGGGAGACTGGGATTTGATTGGCAGTGTCTGTTGTGAGCATGAGGAGGCAAGGGCCAGAGCTAAGTGAATGCACTTCTTATGCTCTGACCTCAGGGCACTGGATTGTGCTTGGTCATGGTGTACCTCACACACTGTTAACTCCAGGAGAAGATGGAAGGAAGTCTGTGGCTGCCAGAAGGAAGCATGATGAAGACTCCACAGTCTCTGAGAGCTGACAGTTGGAATTCTTCTATAGTAGGTGTTTTTAAAAGCATCTTTGAACTCCTAGGGATAATATTTAGGTACTCATATTTAAACCCAGCCTCTCACAACTGTGCTATTGATTTGCCATATGCCTTTGAGTAGGTAACTTCACCTCTCTGAGCCTTTGTTTCCTCATCTTTGAAGTCAAGGTCATTTTTCACCCATAGTGAGGGTGGCGAAGGAGATGAAGTGCATGGAGCTCAAAACCCACCAGTGGCAGGTTGGCATTTAGACAGGTCAGCTTCCTTCTCCCATGCACCTCTCTGCCCTGCCCTCTAAGATGCTGTGCCTGGTTCCCTGTCTCCTACACTGGCCTTCTTGCTTCTGAGGTACAACTCCTGACTAGGAGCCTTTTCTGACTCTAGAATACAACTTAGGCTGCCCAGTTCTGAGCTTATGGCCTCCTGCACACTTGCTGCCTCACTCACACAGTCCCCGTCCCCTCAGGTCTAAAGACTAGTTCATTTCCTAGACCAGGAGCCCCTTAAGGGTAGGTATAAATAAGCCCATTTGCTATGTGGTCCTGACCCTGGCCTGGCATAGTTTTTGGTGCCAGTCCCTGGGGAGAAATGGTGGGGAGGGAATTCTGCTTGTTCCCCTGGCCTGGTTCCCACAGGGTAGCTGAGCTGTGGTAGCTTGGACCTCATATCTAAAGACTAAGCCTCTTGGGGCAGACAGGAGCCTGGCCCTGTGGCAGAAATGCTGCAAGTCAGACGCCCCTGAGTTATGCACTGCTTTGTGGTGGTGGTGTTGTTGTGTGTATGCATACATAAGGTGTGTATGGTGCCTATGTGTGTGTGTGTGTGTGTTCACGCATGCACGCAGAGAAGTATGTAACCTTCCTCAAGACGGAATCTCTCATGGAGTCTGGAGCTGCCATTTTCTTTTTCAATTGGACTGACTGACCAATGGGCAGCAGCGATTATCATGTCTCCATTCTCCATCAGCCCTGAGGTTACAGGTGTGTGTAGACAGTAAAGGAGGGGCAGTGTACTCTTGTCTTATAATTCTCTTTGTCCTGGTCCCTGGATTTGGGGTAGAATGGGTTGGATGCCCATGGGAGCCACAGGGAGTGGAAAAATAATGGCTTGATAACAAATTTGTTTGGCAAGTCAGTGCGCTGAGAGGCCCCGGCAACAGTGAGCAGCCCCATGTTTGTGTGCCTGGAGAATGTCCAGAAGGCACCACCTCCTACATACATGTCAATTCTCTCAGCTTGCTAGATGTTATTTTATTAATATGTAAATATTAGCCACCTGTAAACAACATCTCCTTTCACTGATATTGTTACTTTTTCATCGGAGGTTTACATGTACTATTTATCAGTCTTCACTTTTAAACAGCTCTGTTTTTATTTACTTAGTTTTCTTTCTTTTGAGATAGGATCTTGCTATGTAACCCAAGCTGGTCTGGCATTCACTTTGTACCTCAGGCTGGCCGCAAACTTGCAGTATTCCTCCTGCCTTATTCTCCTGAATACTGGGATTACAGACGTACACCACATACAACAGCACATTCAGTTTCACTCATTTTTTTTCTTTTCTTTTTGGTTTTTTAAGATAGGGTCTCACTCTAGCCCAGGATGACCTGGACTTCACTATGTAGTCTCAGGCTGGCCTCAAACTCATGGCGATCCTCCTACTTCTACATCCTGGGTGCTGGAATTAAAGGTGTGTACCACCAAGCCCGGCTCCATTTTTGAATGAACCCATAGCCAAGAGAGGTGATGAAGCAAGTGTCCCAGGGTCACACAGCAATAATCAGAGCCCACATCTGTCTCCTCTGGAAGCCCTGAGCTGCTCCCTTCTAGGATTAGCAGGTGTCAGCTAGTGACACAACAGCTGTAGGAAACTGTAAGAAGCTTTGTGGGATGATATTATGGGTAGCAAGGGTTACCTGGGATTGGTTAGGTACAGAGGTCTTAGGTGCTGAGTTCAAGAGCCACTTCATCAGGAAGCCTTAATAGTTGGTGAGGAAGGGGCATGTGGCCAGATAGGAGCTTTCAGAAGTAGCTCAGGACTGGAGGCTAGTGAGAAGGTCCTGATGTAGATGCAGCTCATGCCCAAAGCCTCCCCATATCTGAGGCTGCGTCCACCCTCTGGAAGCCACTGGCCCCTCCTCTGGGTGTTGGGTGGGAGGCCCCTCACCATGGCACCCTCAGCCTTACTCACAGCTTTCCTGTGAAAAACAAGGCCTACAACTCCCAACTTGCTGGGGACAATGTGAGAATAACTGATAAAATATGTAAAGCTCCCAGTGAAGGGGAAAAAAGTGCCACGGATGTGTTATTTTCCCTAAATCCAGATTTCTGTGTGTCATTTTTTCCCCCTGCTGTCAGAGAAGCTGTTTTGATTCCTAGGATGAGAAAAGCCAAAGCTAACGAGAGAGTGCATCAGCCAAGGCCTGCTCGGGGTCGTATGGGCTACCTGCCACCAATCATTCATTCCCCTGCTGTCCAGGCTATCTCTGCACCCTGCAAGCCCTGCTGGGGTCCGTTGTGCTTCCTGGAGTGCACACTGCATGGTCAGTGCCTGAGTTACAGTCTCCTGCATTTACTTACAGTTTGGTTCTAGAGAAGTCAGAAGTGACGCCCTGAGATTAGCCACTCCAGGATTTAATAGCCATGGTGGCATGTTGTACATGCTGGAGTGGGCACATACTGGTGCAGGGGTTGGGGTCATAGATTCTTCCAACTGGTCCAGAGTGTCCTGGACAATCCCAGGGGTTCACAGGATCACATTGGGTGTGGGGAAGTGTGGCAGGGTGGGCACTCACCTATGAGAAGAGTCCTACTGGTGGGAGAATGGGTGACTGAATCCTTGAGAGAGGAGAGATTCATGTGCCCTGTTCTGTGGGCCAGCCTGGGGCATGCTGACAGAAGGATAGCTTTTCTACCAGCAAGCTGAGAGCCTTCTTGGGGTCAGCGAAGACCAGGCACTGGGATTTATGTGGCCCCAAACCAGCCCACCCCAGCTTCCCTCTTCCTGCCTTTGGTTGAGTCATTCTGCTGGGGACCCCATTTCTCTGGTAAAGGCTGATTATGCCCTAGTGATGCTGTTTAGCTAGTTTCCTTTATTTGTACCATCTGACACAGTCCCTGGCTTCCTCTTGGCACACTGCTGTCTGAATGATAACATCTGTTGGCATCCATGTCTGTCTCCCTCCAGGAGAGCAGAGTCCACTCTGCCTCAGTCCCCCCTGTCCCACCCAGCCATTCAGTGAGTCTTTCAAGAAATGCTTTGCAGGATGAGTTAAACCCCCACTTTCTCAAAAAGAGCACTGGGACCCTTTGGAGGTCAGGTCAGTCCCTCAGCCCTGCCCGCAGAATAGGTTCAGAGCCTTTGCTTGTTCACTGTGAGCTGGGCCTGTCTCCTGGCCAGCTTTGCGTCTGGAATCCCAGGCGTGCCTGCCTGTGTCCCTGCAGGTTCCCACTGCCTGAAGAAACTTCCAGTCCACGCCTGTGGCTTTATTTCTGCTCAAAAGAAGTGTGTCCTGTGACTGCTCTAGGAATCTGGGCATTTAGCCCAGAAAAGAGTGTTTCCTGGCTTCCTGAGAAGGGGGCCCACCCTGCCCCATTTGGGGCACACAGAATGGAGGGAGGGCAGATGGGCTAAGGCCCTGGAAGGTAGCACTCTGTCAAACCTTATCATCAAAAGCTGTTCACTGCCCTGTGCTGAGTAGTCCTGGCTGGGGAGTGTGTCCCCACATGAGAGGGTCCTGGGATGGGAGCTGTACTCTTGAGTTACAAGGGGAACAACACATGTCTTCTTACATTCTAGCACTCCTGGATGGTTACTGTGGGGAGGACATAGATACATCATTCTCAGAGCACAGGGTGACCCTTGTCCACTGGTTCATCAGGCCATATGTTTCCAAAGCTTTCCCCAAAGCACCAGACCTCTGGCCTCCCGTTTCACAGCGGCCAGGCCCGGGTTTATGAGGTGACTTTGAAAGGAACTGGAGACAATGGCCTGTCACATCTGCTCATTGCATAATTTCACCATTTGCTTCTCTTTTCATGAGAAGGGCCAGTGCTTCTCCCTCTTCCTCAGCTTTTCTTTTATATTTTCTCTTCTCCTTGACCCAAGAGCTGCTTCCTACCTTGGGCTGAGACTGCCTGTGTGTTGAGGGCCTTCTCTGAAATTGCTACAGATTCCTAAGTGGGAGCACACCTTCATGAACTCATGGTAAGACAGAGGAGCTTGAAGGGAATCCTGGCCCAGTGATCTAGTTCTCTGGGTTCCAAATCCAGAGCTGTGTGACATCCCCAGAGAAATGATAGAACATATAGACAAGCCTGGCATTAGCTTCTGTGGTGGTTTGATTCAGGTGTCCCCCATAAATTTAGGTGTTGTGAATGCTAGCTCCCCAGCTGATGGATATTTGGGAATTAATGCCTCCTGGAGGGAGTGTATTGTTGGGGGTGGGCTTAAGGGCTTTATAGCCAGTTTCCCCATGCCAGTGTTTGGCACACTCTCCTGTTCCTGTTGTTGACCTTATGTTGGCCAGGGGTGATGTCCACCCTCTGCTCATGCCATCATTTTCCCCTGCCATCGTGGAGCTTCCCCTCGAGCCTGTAAGCCAAATAAACCTCTTTTTCCCAGAAGCTGCTCTTGGTTGGGTGATTTCTACCAGCAATGCAACCGGGCTGCAATAGCTTCCTTCTGATGTCAAGTGTCCTTTCTTCTGAACAATGGTGATAACAAGTGGAAATTTTATTTTGCATGACAGAACAGGTTATGTCTATTTTCAAAATCTGGGGAAAGCTTTTCAAGGTGGTGAAATCCCCAGACCTGGGAGCCACTGGTACGCTTCCTCTGTGTAGGGACAGTAGCGAACCTGAGGTAGGCTCTGAGGCCTTCACCTTGCAGCAAGTCACGGTCATATGTGAATGGTGCTTTGCCCTGGGTTTCCTAGGGCTGTCTTAGCAGATGACCACAAACTGAGCAGCTTAGGACAAAAAGGACTCATGTGTTCACTGTTTAGGAAGCCTAGTGTCCGGAAGTGAGGTATCATGGTATTGGCTTCCTGAAGGAAGGGGAGTCTAGTCCATGCCTTGCTTCTGGCAGCAACCCTGGTGTTCTATGAGCTGTAAGCCTGTCACAGCACTGTGTGTGTATGTGTGTGTTGGCATGTGGCCTTGACTCTGTGTGTGTGTGTGTGTGTGTGTGTGTGTGTGTGCCTGTGTGTCCAAATTTCCTTCTTATTAAGACCCTAGTCATTGGATTATGGTTCACTCGAATCCTGAACAGCTTCAGTTTTACTTGGTCATAACTGTGCCTTGGCTTACAATCCAGCATCTATTCAAAACTGCATCCAATTCACCCATCCTTGCTTATCCACATCTCCCCCTGCAGACCCTCAGTAGTTTCCATCCACAGTCATTATGCTGTCTGAGCTACAGCTCCCCAGCCTCCTGACACCCTCCTACCACCTGTGGTTAGCCAGCCATACGTCAAAAATTTAAAAAGTAAGATTCCTGCAGGGTGCTTATCTGGTTTTCACCATTATAAAGTTGAATCATCATAAGTAGGGACACTTTTACTTTCAGTGGTTACATTTTCACATAAACATGAGATTTTTTTGTTTTGTTTTGTTTTGTTTTTTTTCGAGGTAGGGTCTCACTCTAGCCCAAGCTGACCTGGCATTCACTGTGTAGTTCTCAGGGTAGCCTTGAACTCAGCGATCCTCCTATCTCTGCCTCCCAAGTGCTGGGATTAAAGGCATGCGCCACCACAGATATGGGATTTTTGAGGACACCATTTGACCAGTTCAAAGGATGTCTGGGAGGAAAAGGGTCTTGGGAGCCTGCTATATACTTCTATAGGGACCTGCACACAAGGAAAGAGGGAGGGAAGGAAGAAAGGAGTCAGAAGTTACACAGTGAGGGCCAGACTGAGCTGGAGTGACATGTCACACCTCTCCTATGAGGCTCGAGAAAGCAACATTCACCTCTGTAGCCTGCACATCAAGGGCTTGTTTACAAGCCTCAGGACAGGCACCCAGGTCAAGCTTGCCAGGGGAATCGTGCTCAGCATGGTTTTGGTTGTTTTTGTTGTTGTTTGTTTGTTTTCAGGTAGGGTTTCAATATAGTCCAAGCTGACTCAGAACTCACTCTATAGTCACAGGTTGGCCTTGAATTCACAGCAATTTCCTATCTCTGACTCCTGAGTACTGGGATTAAAGGTGTACACCACCATGCCCGGCTCAGCATAGTTTTAACATGGCCATCACTTTAGTCCTTTGATGACATCAGCTTGAATAATTAATTGAAGGCTTCTGGAAGCTTGGTACAAGCACCAGCCCTGGCCCTGCCACTTGGAGTAAGAGAACCCCCCCCCCCCCGTTCCCGTAATGACAGAGCTCCACCATTCCCCGCACGAGAGGCTTCCACTTGTGGATATGGACAGTCTTTGGCAGGAGGGAGGGAATCCAAGCTCTTTTGTTCCCCAGAGGTTCTTATCTCTCTTGGCAAAGGTTCTGTGGTCAGATATTTCCTGGTGAATGCCCCAATTCTGACACCTCCCAGCAGAGCAGTCTTGAACAAACGCACATCCCCAGCCTCTCTGGACCTCACTTCTTCCCTCCTGGGAAACAGAAATAACATTCTGGTCTTGCCCAAGTCAGGACTAGGGACAGTGAGATGAGTTTGAGTATGTGACAGCCTTTTGTAAATCATCCCTATGCCTTGCACAGGAGCACTCTCATAGCAGGTGCTTAATAAAGTCACTGGATAAGAGACTCTTGGAATGGCAGCGTAAACATCATGCCACTCCTGTGGTCCTGCCAGCAGGTCCCCTAAGAAGGGGATTGATCCCCTAGGTTTTTCCTTACCATTGTCTCAGGGATACATGAGTGGAGGTCAAACGTGTGCATGTTAGCATTGGTAGAAGACACGTGATCATCAGATCTTGATGAATGGACACATGAGTGGAGGTCAAACGTATGCATGTTAGCATTGGGCGTAAGAAAGGCGCTGGAAGCTTCAGTTGTGTGCATGACCCGTTGAGTGACACACACCTGTGCTTCGTGCTGTAGGTGCCAAGTGATGTGGTAAAGAGCACTGGATGGAGAGTCTAGGAGCTGAGTTCTAACCTTGGCTCCATCTGCACCCCCACAGCTATGTGCAGGTGGTCACAAGACCCTATGGCTCTGACTCCGAGTCTCCTTCAGATATGCAGACCCAGTGCAACAAGGCCTCTGTCCCACTGTGCACAGCTGGGCCACCCAACCTCTAGGCCTTTGCTTGTGCTGTGCCTTCTGACTGGAGCATGCCTGCTGTCCACTCACAGCTGCTTCCTGTTCCAGGGAAAAGACTCCACAGCCCGAGGCCGACAGCATGCACCTTCCTCCATATTCCTCTCTCCAGTGGGTGCACAAAGCATTGCTCGCAGGGGGTTGCTCTTCTTGGTTTACTCTAAACAAAGAAGCCCATCAAGGATGGAGCCTGGTCCCAGCCTTTTTGCCACAAAGTAGATGCCCTGTTTGTGTTTTGCAGGCTGAGTGAGCAAAATATATCACATCTCTGCTCTGTGCCTCAGCGTCCTGTCCTTTAAAGTGTAGGATATGAGTTGGTGGCCTCTGCAGGGGCCTTTCTATAGTGTCTGATGAGACACGGGGCCTCAAGTGAGTGAACCTAGGGTCTTCCCTGCTCCTGAGAGGAGGGGGAAGTTGGTGGTGGAAAGCTCTAGGGCTCTCTTAATGATGACCCAATATTGATGAAACTATAAACGAAGCCAGAGGAGTTTCCTGAGAGCTCAGCACAGAACTCCCTATTTGTATATTCTAGTGTCTGAGGAAGCAGGACCCAGGTGTCCCGACGTACTCATTCTAACAGTAGGCACCTGTGTGACTGTCCTGGCCTTGCTGTGCTTCAGGAATCCTGATGCCAGTGAAGGGAGCATGTGTGTGTACACTTAGGGCCCCAAACTTCCTCACACTGCCACATATAACTTTCCCTGTGTTTCCATGTCTGGTGAGGGCACCTCTTAATTTCAGAGACAGCAGGTTCTGCTGGGATCCATCCCATGCTGAGACCCCAGATGTTAAACCCTTCCAGCTGTGTGAGTTTGCAGGTCTCTAAGCCTTAGTTTCCTTACTTGCAAAATGGAGAGAGAACTGCCCCACTCTCGGGCAAATCATTGTGTCCAAATGCATGGTGCGGAGTAGGAGCATGTGATTTCATGGCTGATTCTTCTTAACACAAGTATTCCTTATGCCAGGGAATCCAATGAAACACAGATTGGCTGTTTGTTTAAGCCAAAAAAAAAAAAAAAGTACATTGTTGGAAGGATTTTGTTTGGGAAGACAAGCCCAGGATTCAGGTCAGAGCTATGCCCCCTTTGGAATTGCACAGTTGAGCATCCGAGGATCTTTGAAAAGGTTGGTGACCACCCAAGCCTTTGAGCCTTCCACGTGGATGCCCAGAGGTCATGCTCTTTGGGAATCCCTCGCACAGCGGGGCTGCTTGTCACGTTAGGAATGTTGTTTCCACAGAGCGGCTCTGTCTGGCTATGAATAGATGTTTTTTCCTCCCTTTCTTGGACGCCTGAATGGCAGTCTCCCTCCTGCAGTCCCCAAGGCCAACTTGAGTGTAAAACTCCAAAACGGACATCACAGTGGGGTTGTCCATTCCTGCTTGGATGGGTGGCTCTCAGCTAGGATCAAAGAGAGGTCGATGGCCGCTGCGACTCAGGGGGCCTCCTGAGGGGCTCGTGGGCCACGATCTATAAAGGTTGCTGAGTGTAGTGAAGAGATCAGATTTCACTGGAAAGATAGCAGGTCAGAACAGTAGCTGAGATTGAGGACAGCTCAGCGCCTCCAAACGTGGGCTGCTGGGAAGGATGCCAGGGGCCAGACAGTACCTACTGCAGGCTGGAGGGCAGAGCTGCCAGGTAGCACATTCTTGAACCTAGATTCTAAGTTCAATTCCTCCACCTGCACCAGACAGTCTGCCTTTTTACCTCAGTTTTCCCCTTTTCTAAGTTTTATTTCTAGTAAGTATTTTATTACTCATTTGCAAGGAGGGGGGTGGAGAGAGAATGGGCATGGTAGGGCATCCTGCCACTGCAAACAAACTCCAGACACATGCATCAACCTGTACATCTAGTTTTATGTGGGTACTGAGGAATTGAACTCAGGCCTTCAAACTTTACAAGCAAGTACCTTTCACTGCTAAGCCATCTCTACAGCCCCCTTTTTATTTTTTTTAAATTTTTAATTTTTTTCTAATATTTTGTTTATTTATTTACTTGAGAGACACACAGAGAGAGAGAGCAGATATATAAAGAGAATGGGCATGCCAGGACCTCTAGCCACTACAGACACATGTGCCACCTTGTGCATCTTTCTTTATGTGGGTACTGGGGAATCAAACCTGGGTCCTCTGGCTTTTCAGGCAAGCACCTTAACCACTAAGCCATCTCTCCAGCCCCCCTGCTTTTTTTTGGTTTTTTGAAGTAGGGTCTCTCTAGGCTGATCTGGAATTCACTATATAGTGTCAGACTGTCCTCAAACTGACAACAATCCTCCTACCTTGGCTTTCTGAGTGCTGGAATTAAAGGTGTGTGCCACCATGCCCAGCAAAGAGAGAATGGGCACACCAGGGCCTCGAGCCTCTGCAAATGAACTCCAGAGGCATGCATCACCTTGTGCATCTGACTTTATGTGGGTACTGAGGAAATCAAATTCAGGTTATTAGGCTTTATGGGAAAGCACCTTAACCACTGCGCCACCTCTCCAGCCCCTCCCCCACCTTTTAACCCACATTAGCCTTGAACTCATGGCAATCCTCCTACCCCAGCCTCTCCAGTGCTGGGATTAAAGGTGTGAACCTCCATGCTCAGCTTTAAAAAAAAAAAATTATGTGAGTTCTGGGATTGAACTGAGGTCTTCATGCATGTGAGGCAAGCAGTTTACTAAGTGAGCTATTTCCCCAGCTCCTCTTTGAAAAACGTGTGTGTGTGCGCGCGCATATGCACACATATGTTGGGAACTCTTGCCTTTCCGAACAGACACTGAATGCTTGCACCACTTTTTTGTGTCCATCTTATGTAAGTAGCTTGGGACTTGAACTGGGGCTGGCAGGCTTTGCAAGCAAGTGCCCTCAGCTGCTGAGCTATCTTTCCAACTCCCAGTTTCCCCCTTCTATAAAATGGAGATATAGTGTATCTATTCATAGTGCTGCTGTGGAGATTAAGTTCATATCACTGAAGCACGTGGAATAATGCTTAGTGCAAAGTGAATAAACAGGAGTAGTAATCTGCTCATCTGTGGTCACTCAGCTAGTCTGTGGGACAGCCAAGGCTGAAACGAATGATTTTGTGTCTCCTGACCATCTCCGTCCCTTCTCTCGCTCAATCAGACTTTCTCAACCATGTCTTCTGCAGAGGAAGTCACATGACCCTTTGGCCAGAGGAGTTCCAGCAGCTGAGTGTCTGGAGCTTCTTGGGGCTGGCTGGGGCCTTGCTGCTGTTTGGTTGGTATTTCTTTGTCCCTTTCTTTCTCTCCTGTTCCCACAATTAGAAAAATCGGCATCTTGGGCTGGAGAGATGGTTTAGCAGTAAAGGTGCTTGCCTGCAAATCTAAGGACCCAGGTTCAATTCCCCAGAACCCATGTAAGCCAAATGCACATGGTGGCACATGCATCTGGAGTTCATTTGCAATGGCTACAGGCCCTGGTGCACCCATTCCCCCCCCCACAACAAATAAAAGAAAAAGAAAAAGTAAAGAAAAATCAACATCTTTGCAAACAAGTTTGAAGCCTTAAGTCCTTGCCGTGTGTCCCTGAATCAGCCCCCCCTCCCAGAATGCCACCCTCGCTTTGGAATGAGGTAGCACCTGGTGACAGGATGGTAGCCCCACCTGACAGTCTCTGATCACAGAGCTAGGTCAGCTGAGTGGTACTAACAGAAATGGTTGTGGATGGTCAGAGTAAATGCTGATGTAACAAAAGTGGTGACACATTCCTCTAGAAAATGAGGTGCACAGACCCATAAAATGTCACTCACTTCTGCTGCCTTGCAGCATAAAAGGTTATCTGGGTAATGGGCACTGCCCACTCTTTCCCCACTCTCCTGGACCACTGAAGTGCTCAGCAGCCACTAAAGTGAGGCTGGGGACTAGGGAGATGGCTCATCAGATTAAGGCACTTGGTTGCAAAGCCTCCAGGCCCAGAGTCAATTCTCCAGTCCTCATGAAAAGCCAGATGCACAAAATGGCATATACATTTATATTCATATTCTGTCTCTCTCTCTCTATCTATCTATCTCTATCTCTATCTCTATCTCTATCTCTATCTCTTGAAAATATATAAAAATAAATAGGTGAGGCTAGGTGGCTATGATGTCCCCTCTGTGGGCCTCCAGGGTGTCAGGATCAGGGACTGCAGAGCTTCCTGATTTCTTTATTTTATTTATTTGAGAGAGAGAGAGAGAAAGAGGGAGAGGAGTGGAGGGAGGTACACCAGAGCCTCTAGCCATTGCAAATGAACTCCAGACACATGTACCACCTTGTGCATCTGGCTTACGTGGGTCCTGGGGAATCGAACCTGGGTCCTTTGGCTTTGTAGGCAAGCATTTTAACCACTAAGCCATCTCTTCAGCCCTATAGCTTGCTGATTTCTGCTGAGCACTCAGCCACTTACTGCTGACTCCAGCCTAGGATGTAAATCTGGCTTTTGACATAGGGACTTCCTACTCGGAGCTATAGTTTCCTCATCTGTGAAGTGGATGAATAGAAAACCCAGCCCAGTGTTATGGAGGCCTTGCCCTGCTTGCCACACTTTCTTCCTGCCTGAGAGGCCTTGGCTCATCTGAGATCCCTCTGGGCCACAAGTGTTGATAATGTTGATAAGCTGTTTGTGGAGAACTGATGACATTTGTCCGTGCCAGGAGACCTTCTACATCACATCAAACGTGCATCCCCAAGGATCAAAGGGAAAAGATCTGGAGCCCAGGACTCCAGACCGGCATAGTGGGCTGCCTGGAAATTCTTAGGAGAGAGCCACAATGGGACCAGATCAGGAGAGGATTGAGGGGGGACAGAACATCTTACTGCCTCATTAGGAGCCTTTTGTCTGCCTCAGTCTCCTTGGGCCTTGGAACAGTTACCTTCTTGTTAGGATAAAGCACCCAACCTTAGAAGCAGCTGATAAAAGAAAAGGGTTTATTTCATTCTGGTGGGGAAAGCATGGCATTAGCAGAGGCTGGGCATCACAAAATGTCACATCAGCTGGGTGGAAGCAGCAAGAGTGCACTCACTGGGGCCCAAGGCCCACCCCCAGTGACCCACCTTCTCCAGCAAAGCTCCACCTGCCAAAGATCCCACATCTTTTCCAAATGGCTACCAGCCAAGGACCAAATATTCAAAACACATGAGCCTATGGGGGACATTTCATTCAAACCATCTCAGGCCCCATTTGCTCCTCTCAGACATGGGTCCCAATCATGTTCTGCCTGTGTTCCAGGGTTGTTATGAGCTTCCATAGAATGGTGTGGGCAGAACTCTCTCTGCAGACCACTGAGAATGGTCCAGACATGAATTTATCACCTGTCGCCCTGGGACATTTTTATGTCCTTGTTAGTGTCCAATATGAAGTAGATGCTTGATGAGTATTGAGCACCGAGTGACTGCTTATTTAGCACCTATCACATGCCAAGAATCACCAGGGAATTTTCTATAAGGTACTCTGATTCTCTTAAATAACCCAGAAGTTTTAAGTGTGTGACCATTTTACAGATAAGGAAGTTGGGGCTCAGAAAGGGAAATCACATACTCAAGATTGCACATCAAGGAGTCACACTTGACTTTTCAAACTACACATCCTTCCAAGTGCTCCTGATGGTCCATGGGGAACCCTTTGCCTAGAGAATGCCAGAGGATGTTTAACAAGAGTTTTTGGTGGGATGCCGCTGTCCAGACGCCTAATTTATAGCATTTGCTTATTTCCCTTGGTTCAGTCCAGCTGCCTCACAGAGTCCCTGAAAACATCCCAAGCAGCCCCCTCAAGCAGGTAGGGGATATCTCAGTGCTCCTGTGCCCCACCCTTGTCATATCCTTCATGTTCTAGGAGGGCCACAGAGCCAGGAGCAGACCTTGGCTCAGAGATACCTGCTTCTAGATGCACTAGGCCTCCCTCACCAAGGCCCTGGAGCTTCCCAGCATCTCCATATCACACAAAGACCAGGGTGAAGAGATGAGCCTCAAGGACAGGTCTGTGATCTCATGACTGGAATCTGCAGGCCCGCCAGCTCCGCAGTGTGCCATATTCCTGCCAGGCCTGGAGCCGGGCCCTGTAAACGCTGGGATATAATGGCAATAAAAGTCGCTGGAAAATAGTGACTCTCCTAGGACCACTGTCATCCCTGCCACACGCTGCCTGACAGAGCCACGAGCCCTGTGATCATGAGGCACAGTCGTCACGCAAATATATAGGATCTCTTGTCTGTTGCCAACGAAGATTTATCTTATTGAGGCGGCAGGGGGAGGACCTGAGTCAGCCCGATAACTTGTGAAATGTTTTGCCATCCCTTTTTCTTCCTAGCTTCAGGAGAATGAAGCAGGAGCTAGGTGGCCTTTCCTGTCCCTCCCCGCCCCCAGAAATGCTGTGGATGAGGTCCACTGCAGGCGCTGCCTGCTACTTCCACAGGCCCAAAGCCCTGGTGGTATGTGTGTCTCAGATCCCCAATATAGGAGATGGTTTATTGTGAACAGTTGGTTGCAGAGTGGGGTACTGTGGGGATCTGCTCTTGAATGAGCACTGCTTGTGTGTGACAGCAATAATCACAGAGTGGCAGTAGCCACACCCTTTGAGCTCCTGTGTGAAGTAAGCGCTGTCAGTCCTGGGCAGGCATTTTACCTGCATGTGCTCACTCAATCTGTCCACAGCTCCACAGGGTGGGTACTGCCAAGACCCCTCTTTTTAGAGGAAGGAACTGCAGGGGTGGCTGTGGGATTGGCTAATGCTTAGGTCCCTGAACAAAGGTAGGACAGGATATGAACCCAACACTGTTAGACTCCAGAGCCTAGATTAAGCTGCCTCCTGGAAGCCCATGGTTATACCCCAAGCACTACAGTGAATCGCCTTGGTTTGTCCGTCTACCCACTCTGCGTCTTCCTGAAGCACAAGGGTAAACCCCGCAAGACTGTGTTCCCAGCTATACTCCGGCTCCAGCTGTATATGACCAGCAACACTGTCTCCTCATCTGTCAAGTCGGTGTACAGTCTGCCCTGCATGGCTGCTTTGTGAACCCACCTACTGCCACTACCCTCTAGGGGTCTGGCTCAGAGCACTTAGGGGAGCATTGTGCATGCTTGACACCCCCTGTGCACACACATCACTGTACCTGGGTGCCCCATCGGCATGGGACCTATAGTTCTATATGGTTATGAATGTAGCTAGAAGGCTCAGGAAGTTCTCAGAGAACACATCCCCTCAGCATTTTAAGACTCAGAAGAAACAAGCACATGGTTGGATACTGCACCCCCAGCTCAGCGTCAGGGCATCCTAGTATGTTACCCACTCCCGTCAGCCTTGTCACATTACACAAGACGAGCCATTCCAGACTGGGGAGCCCTGCCACCCATATTATAGGTAAGGAAACTAATGCCAGAAACAGGCTTTCCTACAACCAGGTAGCCCGTGAGGGACCAAGCTATGTGAATTTTGGGTTCACCATGCCATCTCTGCTCTGAGCAAACGTGACTTGTGTGGAGTTAAAAGTGGCCACATGGTCCCTGATCCAAGTCAAGTCCAATAAGTATCTTGGTCAAAAGAGAGGCTTGGGAAGTGGCCACAGAACCTGTGACTATGTGACCGCATGGGTGACAGAACTGGATGGAGGAGACATTGTTGCCAGACACAGTAGACTGTGCTCAGCTGTATGGAGACTATGCTGGGGGCTTTCTTTAATGATTAGGAGGCCCTTGATTCACATGTGTAGAATCTTCTCTGTGATTCAAGCTGGGGCCATGGGAGACACAGGTCTGTGTCTTCCTATTCCTGGGGCAAATCTTACACCTCAGGGCCTGGGCTGGGAGTCCCAGCCTCTGTGGGCCCTAGACTGACTGGTCTGGGCTCAGCCATTGCTGCCGAAGGGGCAGGCACCTGGCATATGTATGACAGTTGGGCCTGGCCAGTGGGAAGGTGTACTGGCAGGTGGCCGAGTCCTGGTGCCAGAGTCTGGCACAGCGTGGCTTCTGGAGCCTCCACTGCCATATGCATGCGTCAGACCCGGCGGCAGTAGAGCTGCAGATGGGGCAGGAGCTGGAGGTGGCTCTCGTTCAGGAGAAGGCAGCAGGAGCTGCCACGCAGCAGCACTCTTCTCAGGCACTGAGGACTGGGGCTGGCCTGCGGATGATAGATGCTGCCCATGTCCTTGTTTGATGTCTAAGCACAACAGAGCCCAGAGAGGGGGATGTGGCAGAGCTGGAACTTGAACCCAGCCCATCACTGTGCCTCTGAGCTCATAGCCTCCTCTGCCAGGAACTCCCTTCCCCTAGGGCCAGTCCAGCACGAAGACCTGGGAGGTGAGAAGCTATACACAGCTCACCCTGCCTCTTCGTGAGGCACCATCACTGACTTCTGGTCCAAGGACCCTATAAGAGCAGTGTGCACTCATTAACACAGGCTCTGTACAGTGGAGGCAGCCCAAATGACAGGGAGGGACAGAGGGAGAAAAGGAAAAGGAAGGGTGGGAACACACTTAAATCTGAATTCCTGAACCTAAGGCAAAGCTCAAGGCTGGAGTAAAACTGAATGAAAATGAAACAAGGACCCACTATTTGAGTATCTATCTGTTAAGGGCCAGGCCTGTGGACCTTCTTAATGTAATATAACCCTCCAGCTGTCCAGGATAGTAGATGCTATCTTCGTCTCCATTTAACTTATGACAAAACCAGGGATTATAGTGAGGGAATGTGGCAGAGTGAGACTTGAACCAAGGATTGCTGTCTGCAAAATTCTCCCAGGAAGCAGGCCAGTGTGACCCACTAAACAGGGGAGGAGCTAGAAAGGGGTAAGCTGTCGAAGAACAGTAAAGATTGTTATTTATTTTTCACTTATTTACTTTTCTGGTTTTTGAGGTAAGGTCTCACTCTAGGCCAGGCTGACCTGGAATTCTCTATGTAGTCCGGACTGGTCTCAAACTTACAGCCATTCTTCCTACCTCAGCCTCCCAAGTGCTGGGATTAACGGCATCGTGCACCACCACGCCCAGCAAGGCAAGATTTTTGTGCTTCTCAGCATTTACTAGTCCCTGCAGGGCTGTGTGGGGACAGTTCATAAGAATCAGAGACTCTGACTTTTAGAGTCCACTCTCTAGGTGCAGGTGATGAGGTTAGGGATGACAGCCTAGAGGGCAAACCCTCTTCACTGGGCTGGCACAGGGGGTGGTATCAGCTAACGTGTTTGAGTCTCCAGGCAGGCGCTGACCCTGCAGTGCTCATAGCACAGGTGACCTCTTGTCGCTCCTGCATTAGTTTCTTACTGGACCAGGCCATCTCAGAGTGGACTCTAATGGTGTTTCAAGCCATGCTAACTCCCATACCACCCAACACTCTCTGTCATCATCTTGTATTCTCTGGTGAGCAATAGGCTCTGTGGGGGCTGTGACAAGTCCCATTTACTGTGGAGGTGGCAGCCAGAGCTATTTTTGGAGCAGTGCGTGATGAGAGAGTTCCTTTTGGTGACATCTGGGGATGGGAGTCTTGGGAAGGGGAAGTCCCAAGCACAGAGCAGGGGCTCTAGTCCCTCACCTGCCTTGGCACAGAGAGGCCATTTGGATCCTTGGAGTCTCCAGGCATCACACACTGGCCCTCAGTCCTGAGCACAGCAGACCTTCCCAGAGCTGCTCAGAAGCCACATGGAAAGGTAGAAAGTTCTGTCAGCCTCCCACTGCGAGGCATCTCTTGCCCTTTCTTGCTGCTGCCTGTGCCCCTGGGTATGTGCCCAGAAAGTGACCCAGAGCCAGACTCCAGAGACCTCCTGATCTGATTTATGCCCTCCCCATGGCCCCACACCTGGCGCACCTCTGCCACCTGCTGCTCACTTGACCACCTGCCAGCAAGGCTAGCAGTACTGTCAGCCTGGGGGACCTTTGCCACCACCCCGGCACAGAGTAGATGCTGCCAGCTGGGTTCATGTTAAGAGATCCCAAGGCTTCTGTAGAACCCCTGGGGTGGAGATGGGGCTAGGAGGAGCAGTTCTCGCTGGCGTGAGTTCTGACTGCCAGGCTCCTTCCTATAGAAGGAGGATATACTAGGAGTGGTCAGGGGGCCACTGAGTGATGACCAATACCCATCTGGGATCAAGGCCAGCTTGGGACAAACCCCTGAAGCCTCCAGTCCTCTCTCTATGCCACTCCAGTGAAGGGGTTTGCCCTCCAGGCAAGCTGATTTCACCTTTGTTGAGCTGTCCATTGCTGAAGGGGTAGAGTCATGAGGAAGGAGATAGGAGTAGAAGAATTTCTGCTGGCAAGAATTTCTGCCTTGAAACATCCTTCCCTTAGGCCTCTGGCTCTCTTTACTAGCCCTGGGGTTCCAGGCTTCTCCCTCACATCCTCTGGCAACCCTTCTCTGTACACACTGCCTTCTGGAGGTAAATGGCTTGATCTGTGCCCTGAGGGGAAAGGAAGACATGCACAAGAGACCAGGAGTGAGGAGCCTCTGGTGATCCACTGTGGAGAAGAGTTCAGGAACTCTGCCTAGAAGAGATGGCCTGGTTAGGCACTGAAGGAGGAGTGAGGTTTGCCAGAAAGCTGTTCACTATAGACAGGGCAGTGGGCAAGGGGGTGGAGGACAGAGCCTGTAAGATCTTAAGGGGAGAGCACATTCATTTCCTGGGAAGGTAGGAGTCCTGCTCACCAGCTTGACAAGTCACTTAACTTTACTGTGCCTCAGTTTCCTAATCTGTAAGAGGTCACGAGAGGGATGTGTAGAGGAGTGCTCAGCAGAACTCAGCTTTATCTTGACCAGGTTCCTAAGCCTCAAGCCTCCTCAGCAGAACCTCAGTGCCTTGCTGCGCCTTCAAGGGAGACGTGAGATCATCATAGCCCCTATGTTCCTCCAAGAAGGAGGAAGTGAAATGTGGCCAGGAGCCTCCTTGATTTTAAAAGGCCCTGGGAACTCCACTGTGTGCCTTGAGGTTTATTGGGAATAGTTTAGACTAACTGCATGGTGACTTTTGTCGATTTCATAACCATGAGGATTCTGAAGTTGGGAGGATCCCCATACCTGCTGGGTAGCATTTATCTGACCAGCTCTTACGTGGTCCTTTTTTGTGTCAGACCTGAGCAAACCCTCACAGCTTAGAGGGAAGAGCTACACTTAGTCCCGGCTCTTGAAGGCCAGCATTGGAAGCTGGTATGATGACAAAGAGTCTACCCAACTTTAGGTAGAAACTTGTGGACACAATCAAATGGGACAGAAGGAAGGGGGACTTGGTGCCACCTCATTGTCCATTGTGTGCCATCAGAGTCCTAGCCACTCTGGGAGTTCTGGCTGTCCCTTCTCTCTAAGGATGAGGACATTGAACTCAGGGAGGATATGGCACCATCCCACAACAAGTATCAAACCAGAGGCAGGCCCAAGGTCTCTGGTGGGTGAGTGTGACCTTGCCAATTAAGAGGTCATGGCTCAGTCTGGAGAAGTCCAAAAGGACTAGGGTGCCATCAGGGGGAGGCGGAGCAGAGGCCTTGGAGGTTTGGGTGATCACAGCTGGCAGGCCAGTGCCAGAGCAGAGCTTGGGACGCCTGACTGTGGCCTGGGGCCTTTGGGTGGGATGCAGTGAGTTCAGATGTGTGCATTGAGAGAACCATTCAGGGGTGGGCTGGACATGGGGTCAGAGGGATCCCTCTGGGAAGGGTTGAGGCTGGGAGGGTAGAAACCTTAGAGATAGAATCAGCAAAACGGGGCTTTGAGGGAAGGTGAGGCACAGGGTGGAGCCTAATTCCTGCTAGGCTACTGGGTAGAGAGAAGATCCCCAAGGCTGAGACCCAGGAAGGGCAGGTTGCTGCTCTGATTTGGGCACTGCATGTCTACGGTGCCCGTGCCCGTGGTTCAGGATGAGCTCTGGAGTGCCCCATAGGGACCCCAGGCTGAAAGAAAGATAATGGGTTTATAGTGAATGAGGAGAGCTGAGCCGGAGGTCCAGACAGTCAAGGGTGTCAGGGTGGAGGAAGGAGTGAGAAGGCTCACCCTTGAGAAGGCCCCACTGCCTGGGGACCGGTTAGGAACCTCCAGGAAGTCAGGCTTCCGCTGGCCAGGGAGCCACCGAATCTGAGCTGTGTGTGTGGCTTTGTGGGGTGGGGAGGGAGAGTGAGTGAGTGATATAGGACCAGTCCGGAAGCTAGACACCATCTGTGACTCGTCCCTTCCAGCTCAACAGGCCCCCACAACTCTGGCCTGCGCTCCGGCTGTTTCCTGTTAAGTGATAAACTGTACTTAGCCCAAGAGCAGCCAAGAAAGGGCACTGGGTGGGGGAAGGGCAGAGCTGTGTCACGCATGCATGCATGCCCTCTTCAAAGGCAGTGTGGATAGACCCGAGCAGGCTTGGTTTCAAATGTCATTTGTGCCTATTGCTGGCTGTGTGACCTTGGGCTATCATTTAACTTGTCTGAACTGGCATTTCCTCTTCTCCTTGTAGAGTCTAGCTGTGGCCTATCATACACAATAGCATGAATACTATCATCAAGTTCACCACCAGCCAGGCCACGAGGTAGCCATCTGTCTGCCCCTGGCCTTGTGTTGGGCCTTGAAGGCCAGTTGAGTTTTTTGGTTTTTTTTTTTTTCCCATCTGAGAAACAGGTCAGATGGCACTCTCGTCCTTTTGTGTGGTTCTCCTTGAAGCCTCAGCTTCCTCGTCCTCTAAGACATCTCAAAAGGTGGTATATGGTATATCAGCTGTTGATGAAGCTGGCCCAGCCTTGACCCCATGAGAGCTTTGTCCGAGGCTAGGCAGGGGAAGAGTGGAGAAGGCTTTGCAAGAGTGACGACTGTGTGCAGGGCAGTGTGCAGAGTTGCCATCTAGAGTTGTAGCCTCTATTTGGTGGTACTTCCTGCTGTGTGAGCAAAGGCCATTATCTGCTCCTCTTTGAGCCACAGTCCCCAAGGCTGTCACCTGAAGACACTTCCCTATTGCCTAGTGAGGATTGACAGGGTTTAGAGTGGCCGGAGCTTCCGGGGCTTTCCATGTGTTGGGCTCTGTTCTCAGTTTACATCTGTTAAAATGTGTAATCCTCCCAGACACCCTCAGAGGTTGACCTTCCCGGTTACCCATATTCCATATGAGGAAATTTACACTGTGGTTGCAGTAAACCTGGTCAGTACCTGAACTCTGCAGTCCAGCTTCCAAGCCAGCCCCTCTTAGGCCCAAAGCTACTCCTGGCCTGTCCCTGACTGCCTGGTAGATACCCAGCATGGGAGCTTTTTGTTGCTGTTCCCATGGAAGCCAGTAGCCTGGATGGAAGACCATGGTGTGCCTTGGAGCAGGGGTGCTTGCTAGCTGGAGAATAAAGGCCCTCTGTGAAGTGGCTCGGGCAGCCTGTGGCTCTGGGTTGCATTCCACACATATTTGGCCCTTGACTTAGGTTTGGCAGCTGCTGCCTCATTGTTCTGCATCTTGGCAGGGGCTGCGGGATCCCAGGGACAGGCGACTCCCATGTTATCCCCCCCCCCCAGCTTATGCCTCAGGTCTGTTCTCTACTCCCCAGGTGCCCTTTGTCGTGATCCTCCTGCATCTGAACCCTGAAAGAAGCAGCTCATGGTGGGCTTGAGTTTCCACTGGGGTGTAACAAACAGAATCTTAAATTCCTTGCACCCTGCAGGCTCCCCGGAGAGGTGGGGAGGGGGCTTTGGCTTTGTCTGCATCTGAATCTATACCTATTTCTTACTAGCTAAACAATGCTGAGCCTTACCTCTCTGTGCCTCAGTTTCCCCGCCTGTAAAATGGGCTTCTCAATAGCCCTGACGATTAGCAGGAAAGACCTAGCCTATTCAGTTGAAGCTTTCCTTCTTCTTCTCCTCTTCCTCTTCTTCTGCCTCATCCTTCTTCGCTCTCTCTCCCTCCCTCCTTCCCTCCTTCCCTCCTCTCCTCAATTGGAGCCCCCTCTGGCTGACTTCCTCCATCCCCTGGGAAACCCTGTGTAGGAGGTTCCACTGTATTGCTCCAAGTGACAGTGCTTTGCCAAACCAGGGAGGGACGTACAGAAGGGTAATGTGGACGTTAGGTGGGTGTGGTGTCTGGGAGTCCCCTTCTCAGAGGCCTCTGTGGAGGACTGCCTAGGTCATCAGCCCTATGATCACCCCCATGTGTCACCTTGCCTTGCTCTTAGGTGGAAATAGGACTTGGGCTGTGGGATACCACTGGAAAGCCACCATAGGTCTAAGTCTTCAGTTAACCTTTCAACCTCCTTATGCCTCAAGTGCAAAATGGGATAATACAGAGACCCTATCTTGTGGAGTTGTGCTAAGGTCTGTGAACAGGAAGGTCTGGGAAAGTGCTGCATCTGCCTGAATGGATGATAGATTGCCAATAGACTGGTAGATTGCCAGTCGACTGATAGATCACCTGTAGAAATGGAATATTCCCAGATCAGAGCCAAATTACCTTGGGCTACCTTTAGCCCCTTAATAGCCATTTATTGCCCACCTCAGTGTCTGACCTAACATCAGTTGATCAGGTGTGATCCTTGCTTCCACCAACCCAAGGGCTAAGAGTGTCATCAGATAGCATCCAAGGCCTGTGGTGGAAGCCAGTAGCCTGCCTCGCTGAGACCCACCTGTGGATGCTTCAGCCAGTGTATTGGAAAGTGTCTTAGTCTATGACTTTCTTTTGTTCTGTCACTATAAAAACTTCCTGAAACTGCAAACACATTGGAACGTAGAGTTTGGGGTAACCTAAATCTCTGCTCCCTGGCCATGGTCACTCATATTTGTCTCCAGAATAAACTACCTCTTATTTCTCTTTGAAGTAAGACCTGTGTCTTTTGTGTCGACAGTTTCATGAGGTGAAGGGCATGGAACAGGGTCCAGCATAGGAAGGGCCAGCAATTACTAAATATCACCTTCACTGTCATTGTTACTTTTGAGGGGCTGAGGTGGTGGTAATAGTTCTGGAGTCTTGAGTGGGGTTCACAAAGCTGATAGATGCTCTTGTCAAGGTGTAGACCTTTGCAAACACTTGCCAGGTGCCTGCCCAGTAAGATTCGCAGAGTCTTAGCTGGTGAGTGACAGGTTCAAGATTCAAACTCAGGGCCTCTGGCCCCAAAGCCTGTGGGGTTGAGGCCAGGCAAGGCAGGATGAGGGAAGGCAAATCCAAAGACAAGGTGCAGGCACTGTTTGGCTTCTGGTTTTCCATCTACAAGGAGCCGGGGCAGTGGGTAGGACAGCATGTGTGTGCATTGCCAGGGCAGGGCAGCCTGTGGGTCCATTCTAGAGCTTTCTGAGATAAAGACAGAATCTTCTCCTGAAGATACTTCTCCAACTTTTCCCTGGAGGTCTCCCTAAGGGCAGAGGACGGTGAACATGTCACCCTGAGGGGTATAGGGGTGCTGCCGTAGCAGCTGCAGAGCCCGCGGGAGCCTCTGGTTTCATCTTCAAATTCATGCGCATTTTACATCCGACTCCTTCTCATATCTGTTGTAGCCTGCTTTTCCCCCTGAGTAACAGTGGTGCCTGAGGAAGATGCTCGTGTTTATCTGTTTATCCTGGGGCTTTTTGTACCCAGCTCCTCCACTGTGTCACCCTGGGGGGGGGGGGAGTACAGCTTCAGCAGGGAACTCAACCAGGTGGTGTGAAGATGCTGGGGGCACCTGGTCCCTTCTACATTCTGGGGAGACCTACAGTGGAGGTGGGAGGTGAGGCGAGGCCAATCCTGTGTGCATGAAGGGGGGCGGTCTGCCTGTGGATCCACATCAAAAGTGGACAGTGTTGCAGGCAGGAGGCCATGTGAACTGTGCTGGCCTGGAATAGCCCTCACACTCACAGTGCAGAGACCCTCAGACAATGAGGGCCCACCCCCAACGGGGTGCCTTTTGCACTCTGCATCTGTTACTTTGGGGCCTTCTTTTCTGCTGTCTTTCTTATGTGCCAGAGAGTAGTTTTACCACCACAAGAGCAATGAAGAAGAGCTTGCCAGAAGACTCAGAAAGAGCGGTGCTGGGGGCCAGGGCACATCCACACCGTAGGACTCTGGGTACCCTCAAGGACGCTGAAGTTCAAACTCGGTGGGCAATCAAGACTTGGTAGAGGGCTGAAGAGACGCCTCAGCAGTTATAGGCCTCTTGTTGCTGCAAACAAACTCCAGATGCATGAGCCACTTTGTGCATGTGGTTTCTGTGGGTGCTACGCAATTGAACCCTGGCTAGCAGGCATCGTACAAGAAAGCGCCTTTGACTGCTAAGCCAACTCCCCAGCTGAATTACTTTTCAAGAGAATGAGTTGTTATAAAAGCCCAAGTTGCACCTTCAAATGGCTCTTTTGCTTCCTATCTGTGTGATCTCCCATCTCATATGTGTCCCCACACTGTGATATTATCCATTAAGAGATTCCCACTGCAGCTGATCTGACATTGGCACCATGCATGTCCATGAACTTTCAGAATGTGAGCTTGATAAAACTTTTCTTTTCTTTTCTTTCTTGTTTATCTTTTCAAGGTAGGGTTTCACTCTACCCCAAGCTAACCTGGAATTCACTACGTAGTCTCAGAGTGGCCTCAAACTCATGGTAATCCTCCTACCTCTGCCTCCCAAATGCTGGGATTAAAGGCATGTGCCACCATGCCCAGCAAACTTTTCTTTATATAAAGTTACCCACTCTTAGGTGCCCCTGGGGGGGGAGGGTGGTCATCATTTGTAGGGACTAATGGTTCTCAAGGGAGTATAGTGGCACTGGTCAGTAGCCTGGGCCAGTTCCCTTTATGTTCAGAATAGAATTGGGACATGCAGAGCAGGCCTGTAGAGTAGCCAAGTCAACTTCAAGGATTCACTCCTTACTTGAGCTACATAGGTTCCTCTTCATGCCCTGTGAGAGTGAGCTTGGGCCTGACCCATGGAAGATGCTGTGGGGTAGATGCAGGACTTTTCACAGGGTGGTACCAGCTCTCCCTCAGCCAGACAGCTTCCATGCATGTCAGCTGTTCACTGCACTGGAGGGGCTTGGCAGACAGAGAAGCCTCTGCCGCTGATGTCAAGAGTAATGCTGTTGGGAAAGACAGGGTATGGGTATAGTGTGGGTTTGATCAGGTTAGCTGTGATTACTGTGGTCACTGATGGCCAGCATTCCTAACACACAGGATATCCTCAGCCCTGGAGATAGAGCTGCTCCCCTAAGCAGAGATCCTGTCTCTGCCAGGAGGTTCAGGCAGGAGCTTGGCCCTTCTGTGTTGTGGGGTCTGGTGCACCAGAGTACTAGGAACAGGAATATTGTGGGTGGGGGTCCTTCTTGCAGATGCCGTCAAGTCTGGCTCTGTCCTCTTTCCTGGCCATCCAGTCTTCCAACTTGAATTTATGTGGATGTGATGATGGGCTCAGGTGGGCAGAAAGTTGTACCTCCAAAGTTTGTGGGGGCTGAAGAGATGGCTAAGTGATTAAGGTGCTTGCTTGCAAAGTCTAATGACCTGAGTTTGATTCCCCAGTACTCAGATGAAGCCAGATGCACAAAGTGGTGCATGTATCTGGAGTCCATTTGCAGCAGCTGGAGGCCCTGGCACACCCATTCTCTCTCTCTTCTATTTTGCTGTGCTTGGAAATAAATGAATAGATAGATAGATAGATAGATAGATAGATAGATAGATAGATAGATAGAGTCTGTGGGAAGAAGAAAGCTTGGAATCTGGTGATGCAGGATTGAATCTGGAACCTGCTTGATGGCCCAGAATGGTTAATTTTTCCCTGCCAGAACCTCAGTTTCCCCTCCCAATAGAAGGATCCTAGCAAAAGAGCTAGGATAGCATCATGGAGGGAAAGTGTCTCCTGGGGTGTTGAGTCCTAGCCTTATCACTTCTGAGTTTGGTGATAATGAGTTGGTAACTGCTGTATCCATGGGGCAAGTGACATCCACAGGGGAAAGTGACCAGGCTCTCATTTCCTGTCGCAGCTCTTGACCTCGTGAGGCTGGCATGCAGGATGGCAGGACAGCCCAGCCACATGCCCCATGGCGGGAGCCCAAACAACCTGTGCCACACGCCGGGGCCTGCACACCCTCCAGAGTCACAGGTAAGCCCTTTTCCTTGTCTCCTAAGAACACTGAGGTGCCTTCATCCCTGGAGGAAACTCCTTAGCACTCCCAGACAGAACATCTCACTAGATCCTTCAAGTGTTGGAGCACTCAGTACCTGTACTAATGACCCATCTTCATTTAGCTCAGCTGCACTCTGAGAAGTGGGATACCGCACCCTGAACCTGCCCTGTGGGTTTCCACATGAGAGGAATAGCTTCATTTCAGTGGCTCAGCACATGAGGAGAGAGAGAGGGACTCAGGAACATGCAAATAAGTTCTTCCTTACCCTGAGCCAGTATCAGTCTATGTTTGGGTTTGAGCAGTGTCTGGTCCTCTTCAGCCTATGATCTAGACCAGCAGGCTCTGGGGAAAAGGCTCCTTATATCCACCTTGCCCTAGCTATAGACACCTTGGAGGGCAGGCTGCCCGTGGAGCTGTTTTGAATGTGGCTTTGGATGCTGGCTGCCTTGCACACCAGTGCTGTTCCCTGGCCTGGAATACCTTCCTTAGTCTTCCTCCAAGTCTTGGTCCAAAGGCCACTACTTTGGGGAGGCAGTAAGCCCCTATCCCTGTGCTTCTACCGTTACCTGTGTGCATGCACCTGGGCTGTGCCATCTACACTCCTGTAGTGGAGAGGGAAGAGGAAGGCTAGCCCCAGGTCTTCCTCCTCCTTAGACAGAGGACCCCTCTAGAGTGAGGTTTTGCCAGGAGCCCTCTGTACCACTTAATCAGTGCAGTGCACATAAATGTGCATTGCACTACCCAGAACGTGGCGGTGTGAGGCAGACCCTGGTCCACTCTCAGTGAGCATACAGCATCCTGGGAGAAAAAGGTAAGAAATAAAGAAGAAACTCAAGAGACCCTAGCCTCAGCAGGACACCAGATGCAACTAGGCAGAGAGGATTCTTCAAGGAAGAAAGCAGGGGAGATGGCTCAGTGGTTAGAGGTGTTTGCTTATGCAAAACTTGCTGCCTAAGGTTCAATTCTCCAGTTCCCACATAAAGCCAGATGCACAAAGTGACACATACATCTGGAGTTCATTTGCAGTAGTAAAAGGACCTGGCACACCATGCTCACTGTCTCTGTTCCTCTCTCTCTGTCTTGTTCTCTCTCTCTATCTCTCTCTCTCTTTGTCCTTGCAAATAAATAATACTTTTTAAAAAAGGAAGAAGGCTGGTTGGGCATGATGGTACACACCTTTAATCCTAGCACTTGGGAGGCAGAGGTAGGAGGATCACCGTGTGTTCGAGGCTATCCTGAGACTCCATAGTGAATTCCAGGTCAGCCTGAGCTAAAGTGAAACCCTACCTCAAAAAAAAAAAAAAAAAAGAAGAAGAAGAAGAAGGCTGGCAAAGGCCTCAAGGGCAAAGAGCTTGACTGGGCAAGGATCCTAGGGGTCCTGTGGACAGCCTGGAATGATGCAGAGTTCTTGTCCAGGATTGGCTTCTTATCCCGTGAGATGTGATCAAGGCGAGATTCAAGACAGCCATATTCCTGAGCCATGGAAGTCTTGTCACAGCTTCTAACTTCCTAGTTCCCATTGGAAGACTTATGCGTTTGAGTTGTACAAGTTATATTCTGTGCTTGCGCTCTCACGGTTATGTTCTGTGGTATAGTTCGGCCTCAGCCTCAGAGAGGGTACTGCTGTAGATTCACTCAGAAGCCCCAATGAGCTAGTGGGCACTGGACATCTATGTTGCTTGTACTCTGTGTCCGCTACTGGCTGGCATGCAAGGACCTTCTTCCAGGTAGAATTTGGGGAGGCAAAGCCCCAGAGCTGAGAAGCCCCAGAACACTGTTGGTCCAGAGCCTACAGGACCTGGTGTTGGTTGGTGACTGGGGCACTGGGGCCTGCTTGGGTAATGTAGCCATTTGTCATATTAAGTCATTCACTAACAATCGAATCCCCCTTGATTAATCTCCTGGAATTAGCCAGTTGCATTTCGAGTAATTAGGGTTAATTACAGCCTCATTTGGCAGAGGAGAGAGGCCTGTAATTATTTCTCACACAAGGCGAAGAGGCAGTGGGCCGCAGTGGCAGGGATGTCCTCAGCAGCTCATCGCACATGTTGGAGTGGGTAATGACATAGTTAAGTGTAATCAGATACGATCATTCAGGCAAGGATGCCCCAGCTCCCCCTGCACCTGGCTGGCCTTGCAGTCCTAGGGCTCACAGCAGAGTGTGCCACACCAGCCCTAGGCTGGAGCAGGAATGCAGGCCAGCCAGGCACATTCTGTCTCATTTCATGAAGCACCAGTAAGGTCTCAGCCCCATCTGGGGAGACATCACAGCTGAATGTTACCCGTTTCAGCACACAGAATCACGTGGAACCAACATCCAGAGTATTGTTTACCAGAAGCTGCCCTTAGAGCCAGGCCCCACCTGCTCCAATATGGGCTAGACTAGGTTCCCTGCCACCTTCATCCCTTGCCAGCTAGGTGACATTGGCTACGGGACCTCTCTGGTCCTCAGTTTCTGCATCTGTAAAATGGAGATAGTAATGATACTTTGATAGTAATGACTCATGAGACAGATGTAAAAACTCAAGCACAGAATGTATTTCAAACACCCAACCTGATGAATATTGAGGAAGCAATGTACCACGGGCTTTAAATATGTTCATATCTTAGAGAGAGAATAGATATGACTAGGGCCTTTTGCCACTGACATGAACTCCAGACACATGTGCCACTTTGGGCATCTGGCTTTATGTGGGTACTAGGGAACCAAACCCCAGGCCAGCAGGCTTTATAAGCAAGCCTAACCACTGACGAATCTAACCACTGAGCAATCTCCCCAGCCCCATGGACTTTATTTTTATATTTTAAAAACTATTGAGGTTTTCACAGTTAAAGCCCCTACAACTGGGTTAGTACCCCCAGGATAGATCAGAAACTACAAATAGTTCACCTGCAGTTTCTGACACCTTTCTAGCCAAGCTAGTGACTTTCCAGGAGCTTCTTAACCAGGTGAGCCATCAGTGCACAGAAATCTATTTGCTGAGCCTAATGGAGTCAGCTGTGCAATCCATATACACCTAGGAAGGCCAGGTGTGCTTTAACTGAGGTTCCTAATGAATGAACGCAGGATGCTGCGACCACCTCACCCCCTGTGCTAAGCATGTTCCTCTGGGCTGACAGACAAGGCTTGGCCAACCCATGACAAACCACATGGATTTTCAGGGAGGGAAACACCCATTCCATGTGGAGACAGACATGTGTATACTTCACAGGGAGCTGGGGAAGTTCTCTGTAGGTATGGGGTTTTTTATTTTATTTTATTTTATTTTATTTGTTTATTTATTTGAGAACGAAGACAGACATAGAGAGAAAGAGGCAGAGAGAGAGAGAGAGAGAGGGAGGGAGGGAGGGAGGGAGGATGGATGCACCAGTGCCTCCAGCCACTGCAAATGAACTCCAGATGCATGTGCCACCTTGTGCATCTGGCTTATGTGGGTCCTGGGGAATCGGGCCTCGAACCGGGTCCTTAGGCTTCACAAGCAAGTGTTTAACCACTAAGCCACCTCTCCAGCCCTAGGTATGAGTTTTATAGACCAAAATATTTGTGAAGTTTCCCAAAGAAATGATGGTGCATAGGTAAGGTCTAATAACCACATATTAATAGTTCAAACCCAAGAGTGTTGGCTACCAATTGTAAATTCAGGAAGCATTTGTTTTCTTTCTCCAAAGGGCCTTACCTGGTATCTGGCCTGTGGTGGGAGGTTTGTAGCCTACTGGAAAGTCCTTGTGTAAACAAAGAGGAGGGCACTAGAGGCCTTGGCAGTGCAGAGATGGGGCTGCTCAGTGGATGGCCAGAGTTAGGGCAGGATACAGAGGGGAATATTCCAGAAAGACCAAAGAGCATATTACAGGCTTTAGACCTGCAATGAGCTAGGCAGGTTAGAGAGGCATTCAAACCCCTGTGTGTTACACAAGGGTAAAGAACAGTGGCATTTGGGCATTTAGGTAAGATCTCAAGTCTGTGCGCTGTCATTTGAAATTGAACCCATAGCCAAAGTTAAGCTCATTGTGGGTCTTAGGTTGACAAAGGCAAGTTGGGTTTTAGAGAGATTCCTGGGGGACTGAGGCTTAAATAGGGTGAAATGGGACAGCGAGGAGGTGCTGCCCAAGGAGAGACTTTCCCCGGGGAAGTGCTGACCACATGGGATTGGGATGGGGATTGATCAGCCTCTGTGTCAGGGACCCATCTCTCTGCCTTTGCGCTGTGGCCTTGCCTGGTGGTACTCCAAGTTAGCCCCAGATTCTCTGACCCATGTTTGAGCTCAGCTGTCTTCAAGCTGGGTTACCAGTGTGGGAGCTGCTGCAGTTCGAGTGGTCTGGGGCCTGTCGTCATGTTGCCCATGCTACAGGCAGCTGCTCAGTATTTGCTAAGCTGACGGCCCACAGAGCCCGGTATATGCTTCCAAGATGGGACAATGACAATAGCAGTCGAACTAACAGTTTGTTGCTTGGTACATCTTACTGAGTTCTTCCAGCTCAGAGGAGGAAGACCTCTATTCAGTGCTCCAGGTTGCAGGGAAGTGTCCTGCTGTCTTGTTCACAAGGGGCAGAGTCAGGATTGAGCCCAGGTTCCCTGTAGGCCTGAGAGCATCTTTACACTGTCAGGTCTTTGACAGCAAAGAGTGGCTTTTGGTTTGAAATTAGCCGCACTGTGAGGAGCCAAGCGGGGTTGGCCTCAGAAGGATTCTGACAATGTGGACTCTTTGTAAATTGTGCCCTTTTATGCAACACAGACTTAAAACATACTGCTTTACCCACAGAAACCGAATCCACTAGAAGTTCCTTATATACAGTGTCAGATGTCTTTAAAGGTGAAGTTCGTTTACAGGAAATGTCATTCTGATGAAATGTGCTTTTTAAAATCACAGAAACAGTTGCCGTAGAATTAATGATCCATTGCAAATATCAGGGAGAAAAGACCCATCCAGTGTAAAGATGATTAAAATTCAGGTCAGAAGTCTGACTTAGTCAGGCTAAATTTTTTAATGAGATTTCAGAAAATTAATTGGGCGAATGCATTTTCATTCTTTTAACATGTAATTTTATGTTCCTGTTTTGGGCTGGGGAGGATTGGTCGATGGCTGAGGCATATTGTGGTTCAAACATTTTAAACTCAAATTAGTGAAGGGTGTGGGGGGGGGGGTTGGTGTTTGTGGCCTAATTTGATCTGACTTAGAAAAGAGAACCTGGGTTTCTCAGAGTTTTCTAGGGTAGGTGGAGGTCCTGGGTGTCCCCCCCACACACTGGACCTCAGAAAGCTGGTGGCATTTCTGGAGGAGATGCTGTTGGGGGCAGCTGCCAAGGACCTCAGCTGTCCCCTTGGCTCCTGTCTGAGTTTGCCGCTCACAAAGGCTGCTCCAGCCTCCTTCTCAAGCTTGGATCTAGACCTTCCTTCACCTGTGGCAAGGGCCCTCATTCAGGGCCCACGTGATGGGCCACAGAGCAGGGGGAACATGCTGCAGGGTCACCAGCCTGATCCCTTATAATGCTTGGCCCAGCTTTCTGTCCTCCTCTACCTTTGAGGGAGCGCCAAGGGCACCACATCTTGGGGCAGGCACCTGAGAAGTCAGGAATGCCCCCCAAGGTATCATCCCATTCAGCAGCCCTGGAAGGGAGTGTGGGAAAGCCATTGTATAGTAGAGTCCTTTCAGCAATAGTCTCGGATAGGGACCATGAAGTCTCAAGGCTATGTCCCTTACCTGCAAGTCCCCAAGGTCACTGGTCCTTGAGGTCAGCAAACTCTCTTTGAGTTCTGGATAATGATTATCACCACAGCTCAGAGTCCCCTGGACTTGTCCACTGGTCCAGAGACAGCCTTGCCTCATTTGCCCCTGGGAAGTAGGTGCTGCCATTAGCCTATTCTATAGACAGAGAAATACCAGTAATGATAACCTCTTCCATTTCCTGTGTGCCTGGCCATCTCCAAGTGCTTCTGTTTGTTTCCTTGTCTCACCTTCAGCATTCATGTGAAGAGGACACCTCAGTTTACCTCAGTGATACAGATGAAGGGGCCAAGGAGTGGCCAAGTCAAGATTTAAACCACAACCTAGGCCCCAGCACCCAAGGACCTGGGGGTGGTTATTCCCCCTTTGCCATCCTGTGTCTGGAGGGAGGGTATTGTTTCCCTGGAAGCCAACAAAGTGTTAGCATGTCAGGGCAGGGAATAGTAAGCAGTAGGTGTCCACCTGAAAGGCCATCAGGAGGCCACTAGTTTACAGCTAGATCTCACCAATGCAGAAAATGTTCTGGGACCTGGATCATTTTCAGGGAAATTAAAGCCCCATGCATTCTTATCACCTGTGTCATCTCCTGGGACCGCCCCCCCCCCCCCCGAGAAACCTAAGGGGCTCTGTTCCTGTCCCTATAAGTGGATGACCAGCCCAGAGTCACTGGACTGCAGGAGCAGCAGTGAAACATTCTGGGGGTGACTCAAGAAGGGAAGCAGGCCTCTGAGGGGACTGCATTGAGGGCTGGTTGTTAGGGCTAGAAAGCATTTTAGCCTTCCCTCCTTCCTTGCAATTAAATCAGGGTCAGCATTCTGCTGCTCAGGAGCCCTGTATCCCAAGGTGTCCCACACCTGTGCAGAGGTCACCTTGGGGGCAAGACCCAGCCTAGCCCTTTGCAGGCAGTGATGGACCACAGAGTCATTGGACGTGCCCCCGATGCATGGTGCTGCCTGAGCTACACCATGAAAACTGGTGCTCTAATTAGGGTGAAGGGGTTGTGACAGAAAATGCAAATCTAGGTCATCCATATGTATATGTACAGCTGGAACCTCAGCCTTAGCCAGGATGTCTTCACCCATCCAGCTCACATCCAGGGAGCTTTGGGCTACTGCAGAATTGGGCAACGCAGCCTCTTGGGCTGGGCAGAGTGTCACTGGGGACTTCAGCCAACCTTCCACACCTCCCTGGGATAAAATCCCAATGTTCCTATAACAAGGACCCTTGGGCATCACCCCATCCATACCCATCATTATGCTAGGGGGAAGAGACCCATGTCCCCCAGTAGTATAGCTAGCCCTGGATCAGATTGTGAGTTCAAGTCCAGCTCCACTGACCAGCCTGAGTGTAGGGCAAGGAACCCTTGCTTCAGGGCTGTCAAAGAGGCTATGGCTCAAAGCAGCTGACAGCTGCACATAGTAGGTGCCTAATGTGTAGCAGCCTATTGTCACTTCTGTGAATTCGTGTCCTTCCACAGGCTCAGGAGCAGTCTTTGGCACTTTATGAGGGTATGTGATTTCAGTTGCACTCCTGCAGATGACAAAGTCACAGAGTCCTACTATGTGCCAGGTTGTTTAGCACTCAGTCCACTGTGTCATGCAGTGAATGTGCCCAGAGCACTCAGTGTTAGTTTAAGGGACATAGAGGGACCCCATCCTGGAGAAGCCCATGATCTGGCACTGGAAGGGGCTTAGGGGGCAAAAGAAAAGTACCATGCATGGCTCCTCATGGGGCCTTGGAGGAAAAGCAGAGGAGAATGGGAGCTTGGAGGTGGCCCTGCAGAGAGCGAATGGCTTGGGCTCCACTCTGCAGCCCACGGTTCTGGTCCAGTCCTAGCCCTGCTATCCTTTGTGAAGAATGAACACCATCACTCAGTTCCTGAAATGGGGGAGCAGGGTCACTCAGGGTCACTCTGAGGGCAGCATAGAGGCAGGTTCCCCATAAAGCTTATCCTCTTAGATAGGAGTTCAGCAGGTTGATCAAGTAATTGCCATTCCTGAAGGATTTACCCAACAGACATTGTCTTCCCTCTGCCCACACTTCCAGGCAAGATGTCTCCAAACCAACCACCACAGGAGGTCATCATGCCTCAGGACTTCAGAGTCAAGGTTGGCCCAACTTGCCTTCCTGCATGAGGAGGGCTGCTGGGCTGGGGCTTCCAACACACCCTCCTGCCAGTAGGATGTCCATAGTTCCTCTGGCATGACTGGGTCATATAGTGTGGCAGAAAGTCTGGCAGTGGGAACAAGAGTAGCAACTGGGTCTCAAGCTCCTTCCATCTGGCCCATCCATAGCTGTGAGACCTTTCAGTAGCCATGACAACAGTTATGCACACCCACTATGTGCTAGGCTCAAAGAAATGACATATGGCTACCTCATGTGATGATCCTCTCAGTGCCTCTAAAACATGGACACTTCTGTTGTCTCCTCTTGCAAACTGAGGCACAGAGTGTGTAACTGCTTGAGATCACTGAGTGGGTGAACCAGGGCTGGGATCCAGCTCGCCTAGCCCCATTGATGCTTAGTCACACCAGAGACTCCCTCCAGGCAATTGGTCTCAATGTCTGTATCCCAGGTGGGGTGAATTCGAGAACCCACACAACACAGTGTCTGGATTCTTCACTCTCTTGAATGGGGTCAGCCTAATGTGGATGAGGCATTTTCAGTTTAGAAGTCCAGCTGCTCATCCTGCTCAGGAGGGACTTTCAGTGCTTCTAGCTCTACCCAGACCCCTGGACTAAGCTCAGTAGGCATTTCTGTGCCCTTTTGTGTGCCAGCCACCACTAAGACCCAGTCCCTGCCCTCAGTCCCCACTGAGCTCCATGTTAGTGCCTATGTCTCATGGTGGCGCTGTGGCAGGAGGGTGGTTGGGAAGGCTATTGGGAGGGCTGGCCTCTCTGAGCCTCAGTTTCTTTATCAGTCAGATGGAGACACAATAGAGTCATCATGGCAGACCAACTTGGGGCAGATCAGAGGTGTGGCAGCAGCCTTGCTCTTCTTGCTATTTCTGTCCCTCTTCCCCAGGACCCACCTCTGCCTACCTCCCAAGCACATACTTGTACCATGGAATGGCCACTGACCACTGTGGTCTCCCTGGTAGCTCCAGCCCTGGACAGGCCCTGCAGCTCCACCTTAGGCTTCAGTCTTGGCCCTGAAGAGTCACCATGACATCTGGTTTTTTTTTGACACTTTAAAAGGGGCCGTTTGTCCCAAAAAGGAGCTCATACTATAAGACTGTACATTTTAAGCTCGATGTCCCCTCTCTGATGCAGGTGAACTTGCCATTGCTGACAGTGACTTTCAAGAGTTGAGAGGGGTCATGCACCTCTGTTTAAAATTTTTTATTGTATTTATTTGAGAGAAAGGAGAGAATGGGCATGCCGGGGCCTCCAGCCAACCGCAAACGCATTCCAGACACTTGCGCCACCATGTGCATCTGGCTTACATGGGTACTGGGGAATCAAACCTAGGTCCTTAGGTTTTGCAGGCAAGCACCTTAACTGCTAAGCCATATCTCCAGCCCAAATGTGTAGCCCAGCCTGGCCTCAAACTCCTGATCCTCCTGCCTCTGTCTCTTCAGCAATTTCCTACCCGTGTGCGCCACCACAACCGGCTATCATGCACCTCTTATTCAAACATTTGCACTGCTTGTCAGGCCCAGACCTAGGCAGTGCAGATTTGGGAATGAGTAGGGTGGGGCCACAGAGATAGTCTCTGGGATGACAAGAAGGATGTGAGAAACACAGTGGGAACTTGAGCGGTCTGGGCTCCTCACCACCATGGAGTTGCTGTGGAAGCAGATAGGGTCCAGGATAGAAAGCCCCTAGGGAGTACAGGGGAAGCTCTGGTATTGGAAATGGTAAATATAGTCCCTGTTCACCTTAAGAGGAGCTCTTAGGGTGTGGGGTCCTAGAAGCCATAGCTGTCTAGTCCCAGGCCCCCTACTCTAGCCTGCCTAGGCACCGATGCCCTATGTCCACCCCACCCCCACAGAGGCACTCCAACACTCTGTCTTTTCGCTGCTCACTGGCCGACTTCCAGATTGAGAAGAAGATTGGCCGAGGACAATTCAGTGAGGTGTACAAAGCCACCTGCCTGCTGGACAGGAAGACAGTGGCTCTGAAGAAGGTGCAGGTGAGCCAATGCCATGAGTCCACACTGCGTCCCAGGAGCTGCTGAGCCCCTGAACGCAGTAGTCGTGGCCCCAGCCTCCCCCCCCTTGCCCCCTTGACCCCACTTCCTTGGCAGAACCAGGGGAACTCAAGCTTAGGAAAGCTCACTATGAACCATAAAACAAAAGAAAGCTGTGCATGCATTGAGTACCTGCTGTATACAAGGACATGCTCAGAAAGCATGGAACCTTGACAGCAGCCTATGGCCAAGGATTATTGTCCCATTTTTCAGATGAGGAAAACAGAAAAAGACGTGACATTCCCAGGCCACAGGGAGAAAGATCCAGACTGAGCCTGATTCTGAGGGCCTATCCTACCCTCCAAGTCTTAAGCTGGGAAGTACATGAGCATTGAATCCTATTTGTCCTGCTGAGCAAGGTGGGCAGCCTGGGCCAGGTGACCCCCTATAGGTCCCAGTGGGAGAGGGCAGCCCATCCAGGAAGGCACCAAAGGGTGTAGAAGCCTCTGGCTGAATGATGTTGACCTGTGACCCTCATGTACTCAAAGACACTGGGGCGGCAAGTCCCTTGACCAAGAAGCTGTCGGCTTCCGCCCAGAGGCTGCTACGGGCTGGCTTGCCTCTCTCTTTCCTGCCTTATGGAAGGCAGCTGTGCTACCACTGTACCCAGTGCTGCACCACTCTCCTGCCTGCCATCTGTATGCTGTGCTGGGACAGCAGCAGTGGTCACCTTTGGTCTGCACCTGCAAGTCCTATTCTGCAGGTCTCTGACGAGGAGCTGGGAGTGTGAGGACAGGGTACATAACAGGGCATGGCCTCAGCAAGCCACAGAGCCTCTGAGCCTTGGCCCTTGCCCTGAGTTGGACACAGTGACTCCTGCCCCACAGTGTGGTCCTGGGACCTGTTTCATGTGAATGCTCAGTGAATAGACTCTAGCTTTTTCTCAGTAAGGAGGAGGGAGAGTGGGACTTGAATACTGTGTGGAGTTGGTTTTAACTACTCCATTTCTTGCTTTCTCTTGCCCAAGATCTTTGAGATGATGGATGCCAAGGCCAGGCAGGATTGTGTCAAGGAAATTGGTCTCTTGAAGGTGAGTGGCCTGAGCCAGGTAGGTCCTCACTGAGCCAGCTGTGTGGGGTGTATCGCGCCAGAGTCCATTCAGGGTAGTGTGCTTTGGGGTTACCACCTTTTTTCTGCAGGCTTCTTTATTGGTCTTTTCAGAGCCAGAGAGAAGAACTGTGTGGACTAGACTTGGAGATTCTACTCTACCCAAGACTTGAGGATCTCAAAGAATCTGGAATCTTGGGGGAACTCCAGTGGGGGCCAGAAGCAGCCCAGAGAGGAACAAAGGCCCTGGCTTCAGTAGCCTGGGAGCCTGAGTTCCAATCCTACTTTCACCTTTATTTCCAAGCCATGTGACCTGTTTAAACAAGCAACGTAACTTCCCTGAGCCTTCATTAGCCTATCTCCTCCTAGGCAGGGAACTCCTGCCTCAGGAGATTGCAAGGATTACATAACTAAAACCAGGGGAGTGCCTGGAAGTCAGGCAGCGCTAGACAGCCTCCTCCCTATCCCCCCTCCCCACAAACAGCTTGGCAGCTCCCAGCAAATCAGAGCTCTAAGCGATACTCACCAAAGGCAGTGCAGAATCCTAGACACTTAGTGCATCTGCCAGTCATGGCCCCTTGCTCTCAGTCCTGGGTCCTGCCTTTGGGAGTCTCAGGTCACGGAGAAGGCAGGTACTAGTTGGATCTTTCAGTCCCTGGCTTCCGTGGGAAGTGAGCAGGCTGTGCTATACAACAATAGGAAATGCAGTGCTCACGAGCCCCCCTTTCCCCAGTGCCATGGTTTTTATCACTCAGGCCGAGACCCCAAGCTCCAAATTCCACTTTACTGGCTGATGAGCAGCCGTCTGTGTGGGACTAGTCTCTGTTCAGTGTGGGGATTGAGCATTATCGAGTGCTACAGACAGGGGGTGCAGCCTAGTATGGCACACAGGCCCCAAGCAGTCCACATCACTTCTAGAAGGTCATGACCCTGAGAAAGCAACGAAGAGGGGGCATTCTGTGGATGGCCCTTTCGCCCCCAGCTCACCCTTCCTTCCCCCCTCTCCCATCCGTCCTCCATCCAAAGCCAAACAAAACCCACCTGTGTCACATTTTTGTAGCACTTTCTTGTCCCTCACCTAAGACCTACCTCCTGGGCTACAGGAGAAAGTGAACTTTGTAGACAAGGTTCTAGACTTTGCATGGGCCCAGCTTGCTGTGTACCTATGGCTAATCTTTTCCCCTCTCTGGTGGTCTTCAGAGGTTTGGCCCAGTTGACCTTGAGGGCCCCTTTTGGCCTGAGCCTTGGTGGATTGGTAGGGTGTTGGGGGGGGTGGCTAAATAGCCTGGCTTCAGATCTGCCCCTCACAGGAATAGGAGCCAGTACCTCCTTGACCAAAGCTTTAATCCTCTAAGCCTAACCTTTGCAAGTTGTTTGAGAAATTAATGCCTGGGTAATTTGAGGGAGCACCAAGAAGTAACATGGCCAAGTTCAAGAGGAGCCAAGGAATAGCAGTTCACCTTAGCACTGATAGACTTAGTAGTTAATACAGATAGATAGATGATAGGTAGATAGATGATAAACAGATAGATATATTAATATTAGATACAGATTTTAAAATATTTTATTTATTTGCAAGCAGAGTTCTCAGAAAGAATGGACACACAGGGGCCTCTTGCCACTGCAAACAAACTCCAGACAAGTAGACTTCTTTTTGCATCTTACATGGGTATTGGGAAATTGAATCTGGGCCATCAGGCTTTTCAAACAAGTGCCTTTACCCACTGAACCATCTCTGTAGCTCCTAGATATAGATTGTTTTGAGACAAGGTCTTGCTACGCAGAGCAGGCTGGCCTTTAACTTACAGCAATCCTCCTGCCTTAGTCTTCTGAGTGCTGGGATTACAGGTATGTGCCACCACATTTGGCTGCCCTGTACAGATTTTAAAGCTCATTCTCCTGGCTGCTAATTGCCTTGATCCCCTTTATCAGTGGAAGATACAGCACAGTACTGAGGCTTGCTGAAAGAAGCTGATGCAGTGGCCCATGTTAGCACACCACCTCCTGAAAGCAAAACCTGGCACGGGTAGTTTTTGACACAACCACCAAAGCAAGGAAAGACTTTGAACCCAGAGAGCTGGGGAAACTGGACCTGCTGATGGGAGAGGGCTACAACCCTTGTCTCCCAGCACATAGGTGGATGCAAAATTTATTCAAGGAAATGTTAGAGCTCATACTGTGTCTTCAGGGATCATTTCTATAGTATGTGAGTAAATATAAAATCCAAGGCTAACGTATACACAGCACACACATGTGATCCCAGCATGCAAGTTTGAGGAAGGGGGATTGTCATGAGGTTGCAATCAGCCTGGACTACAGAGTAAGTACCAGCTAAGGGGCATAATTCAAAGCTTGTGGAAGAAAATGAGGGGACTCTTCATAACTGGAGGATAAACAGAGGTGTCTCAGGATACAGCACTAGCCATAAAAGAAAGAAGTATTGACTCGACATTACCAGAAGGAATCATTCATGCTTATCATAGCCACCATTCAAAGCTGAAAGTTCAAGTCACAAATGGGAAACAATACTAGTGGTACTGTATCTGATAGATCTATGCATATATATTCTTACAAATAATAAGAAAAATACCTGGTATGACCCCTTATGAATTTTCAAAGCTCCTCATTGTTCTGTCAGGAGATGGCGTATCCAGGGAACCTTTAAGACTCAATATGGTATTCCCCTACCTTGTCCCATATGCACTACCCTTGGCTTTCAACCTCCCCCTAGCATGCTGACCTCTATTTAGCCCCTGAGATATGTCCTTTTCCTCCTACACAGGGCCTTTGCACAAACCATCCCCTCAAAACTCCTAGATGCAATAATTCTGTTGATCTTCAGAGAGCAGTTCAAAGTTTACCTCTAGGAGGTTTTCCTTGATATCCACTCTGTCTTGCATCTCAGTGGATTCTGTCAGCATGGGCCCTCCCAGTTTTGTGTAAACTTAACCAACTGTCCCCTCCTAATTATAAGTTTCATAGTTCCTTCTCCCTGTGCCTGGCCCTCACTGACCAGAGCAGGGAGTTTAGCATACAATGTGGGCCACAGGGCTTGGGTGAGTCAGTAGCCCTTTCCCTGGTCCAGTCCTCCCACTCATTATTGTCCACCTACAGTGAGTGTCCTCTCTCAGGAAGGGTCTGTGGCATTGACCTTACTCTTCCTGACAGACCAGACAGATCAGCTGTTCCTTAGGCAACCTGGGCTCAGAGACTTCCAGGCCTCTTAGGAAATATGCTGTCAATCGCTCCTGGCTGTCGGCCACACTGTGGCAGGACGTTGAAGTTCCCTCTGCTTCCCCATTGCCCCAGAACTTGTAGGTATAGTGCCACCAAGGGTTCTATCTGCTTGGCAGGGGCTGGCTTCCAGCAGCGGGGCACCTCCTTGCTTGGCCTCCACATACCTCAGCAAATGCAGGCTTCAGTGTGGAGACCAGAGCGGGTTCTCCATCCCAAGAGAATCAGTGAGCAGCACTTAGGTTGGGAATGGTTAAGGTTTCCTTGGGGTAGATGAGGTCCTGAGAGAGCAGAAAGAGTAGTAGTGATGCGGGCCCCACAGGTTGTGTCACCCCTTCACAGAGGCTGGCACAGCTCTGCTCTGGAGGAAGACCGGCTGGGGACAGGGGATCATTTCCTTGGTGCCCCTTGAGTCCCACTTAGCCCTGGGCAGCTGCTTTCAGGATCCTAGCCTCACCCTCATAGCTCCTCTTCAGAGCATCCTGCCTAATGGGCAGGTGAGGACACAGAGGTTCAGGGATGCTGCATCACCCTGGTTCTCTTGACCCCAAGTACAGACCTTTGCTCTCGTCCTGCCTCTCTATCAAACGTGAAGCCCCCCAGCAGGCGCAGGGGCTATGCTGCCCATCACTGGTGTGACCCTCCCCTCTCTCTCCCCCTTTGGTGCAGCAACTGAACCACCCGAACATCATCAAGTACTTGGACTCATTCATTGAGGACAACGAGCTGAACATTGTGCTGGAGCTGGCCGACGCAGGCGACCTCTCCCAGATGATCAAGGTCAGGGACCTGGGGTTAGGCTGACAGCCTTCCTTCAGCCCACACATCCCTCACCACTCCAGCCTCAGCCCATCCCCAGCACTGTTTGGGGTACCCTTGTCTTCTTTCAGGTACACAAAGCAAAGCAGAATGACACTTAGGCTGGTGGATAAACAAGGGCCAACTGTGCTGCCCCAGCCCGCCCTAGAACACATGGGCATTTCTCCCTGCAGTACAAACAGGCATGGATGGGCCGTATCCCTGAAGGTCAGACCCCAGCCCAGGGAATAGAGGGCCATGTCGAGCAGCCCCAACTGCTTTGTTCTACAGAAAGGGAAACTAGAATCCAGAGAGGTTGTCTTGCCTGAGCATACCCAGGATGTGGACACTCACCCAGGTCTCTGTCAACCATGGCCTGGGACTGTTCAGTAAGCATGGTCCCCAAGATGACCTCCCCAGCCACCATGGTCCCCTCCCAAGGCCCAAGAGCAGGTCCACCATGAGTTTGGCATCAGGGATGTGGCAACTCCACTGGTGGTTGCTATTGTGAGCCACAGGCATGCCCAGCATGCTTATGCACCCCACTGAGCCCGCAATCTCACCAACAAGGCTTGGAGAGGTTAGTCTCCTGTATAAGGTAGCGCAGCACGCACACAGAGGGACCTGCTCCTTGCTCTTCCCTCGAGGTCCTCTCACTTAGGATGGACTCCCGGCACCTCCCTCCTGTGAGCCAGTCCATCTGCCCTGAGTGAGAGCAGGCCATTTTCAAGCCCCCACTGGGCTACCACCACATTTGGAAATGAGATAGACATGGAGCTGCCTTCCCAGCAGGCACCGGGGACTGAGCAATTGTTCAGCACTTGCTCTTCTGAAATTCGGCCCCTAGGAATACAGTGTCGCTGGGAAGCGGCATTACTGAGCCGTTATCACCTGCTTTTATATTTCCGTTGACATATTAATGCATTTGCAGGGATGTTAATCTCAACGCCGATCCCTGGTGGGAACAGACGTGCTATATCATGTCTTAGGCCCCCCTTCACTAGTTTCTCCTTCACTTGTATCCTCCCCTGAACATACAACACCCCCCACACACACACACACACTCCAGTCCACCATGTGCAGCCCCTGCTAAGATCTCAGTGCTGCCATTGCAAGCCAAGGTCAGAGCCTGTGGAAATCAGGGGAGGCTTCCTAGAGGAGGTAACCCCTAAGCCAATATCCTGGAACAAAGACTGCAGAGACAGGCACAGCTAGGCAAGTACCCAAGGGGGTAGAATGCACTTTGGTCTAGTGAGAACACTAGACGCAATGGGAACTGCTGCTGTAAGGTCATATGGGGCCTCTCATCCAAGCTGAGGATTTGTGACTACCCTTGAGGTCACAGGAGCTTCCTAAGACACCTGGTGTGAACAAACATAGTCAGCCTTGTGTTCTGGAAACTGGTTACCAAAGCAGAGGAGGAGGAGGTGGAAACAGAGTAGGAGCAGAGAACTAGAGAACCGCTTGTCCTGTGTGCACCCTGCAGCTCATGGACACCAGGCCCTTGCATGGCCTGTCAGACTGTGGAGTGGGGCTAGAGGCAGATGGTCCCCTCCCTGAGTCCCAGTGTCCATCCTGCCTGCAGGCTGGCATCCACTCCTTCAAGCTAAAGGAGCGGGAGGAGTCACCAGTAGCTCTGCTTCACAGCCATCCTCCCTCCGGTGCCACTTCCCTCGGCCATCTTAGGCTCCGAGTGACTCAGACTTCCAGCATGGCTGAGCTGTCTGGGGTAACTTCTGCTGCCTTGGCGTCCATTCCCCCTGGCTAGTGTCTAGCCCTGCTTTTCACCTGCCTCTGTCCTCAAGGATCTTCACTCAGCAGGGTCCAGCTTGCTGTAGCCCCAGCCAGCAGGGGAGGCAGAATATGCCAGGTACTTCAGAGACCTGGCCTGCTCTGACACCTGCCTGAGGAGTGACCCCGTGTCTGTTTCCACATACCCGGCCCAATTCTTGATTGCTTTTCCTTCCCACTTTCTAGCTATCTCTGGGGTTCCAGAGGAACTTGGCCTTTCCAGGCCCAACCTAGGTCCACACCATGGTTGTCCCACTGCCCTTAGGGGTTGCTGGCCAGCAGGTCCTGAGTTCCCTGGTATTATTTATGGACTGGTGAAGCCCATAGCTGCCGCTACCCAGAACTCACCAGAGACTCTGTGCTTTCCTACTAAATGTCAGCCAGTGCTTATAGAACATGACATTTAGAAAAATCACTGCTTTCGGCTGCGCACATCCCCACATAAACACTGTAATGACAACCAAATAACATCACCGTGTAAATAACAGCCCACCTGGCCCACTACAGAGGCCTGGGGGTGGCTCAGGGCGGTGGCGGGGGGTGGGGGCTGCTGAGAGCCTAAGTCAGCTTGCCCACGAGGTCTGTCTCCTAGAAGGAGCCTTGGAAGAGCCTCAGGGGGCTTTATTTCCAAGCCGGCAACTGTCTCTTCTCTGGACATGCCCAGTTCTGGGTCCCAGCTCCCAGTTCCCCTGGTCAGTGTTGGGTACAGGCAGAGTCTCTCTTGAGCAGTCCCTCTCACAGGCTTCCCTGCACCATTGGAAGCTTTGAAGAACTCAGGCCAGACCGATCTCCCCTGAATGGCCTTCAGTTCCTCATCTGCCCCTCTGTGGGCCCAGTGCCATGGCCGACATGGCATGTGCTTGGCAATGTCAGTATGGGTCCTTCTTTCCACCTGAGCCCCTATCCCAGTCAGGGAAAGTATCCTGTTAACTTCCTGCATCACAATAGCTTCCTGGCAGTAGGCCACAGCGCCACCACTGGCTGCTTTGGGGAAACAGCTTCTCTGTTGGCCAAGGCATAAGCCACACAGCCTGCTGCCCTGGTAATAGGTGCCACCTGGCACCCAGCACCTCCCCACACACCTGGCCCACATGCTAATATCCAAACTGCCTCAGGATATGCTTCTGCATCATCCTTCCAGAACTTTTCTATTTCTTAAAGCTCTCTCAATATATCCTAGTTTTGGTTTTGCTTCCCCACCCTGCCCCTCCAGTACTGAACGTGATTTTCCAGGAAAGGGGCAGATTAGTAACTGCTCAAGCCAAAGGTCCATTTGAGAACATCAAGCCTATTTCCTGCAGGTTGGGTGCCCCCTTACCACACAAGGGGAGGCTGGGGACAGGGACACTGGAGTTCCCTGTGCACAGATCTGGACCATTACCTTCCTCAGGACCACACTGAGCCAGGCTGAACCCACACAGTGCTGACCTCACTTGGGCCGAAGCCTGTGGATGTGCACACCAGCCGGGTATAGCACCCAGAGCCTACATGGTATCTGACCACGGCTCCAGCCCCATGCCTCCTGCAGCAAGCACCCTGCTGCCCCTCCTGGAAGTTGCTCACCCAGCCTGTTGCCTGTCTGTCTGCTTCCCCCACAGTACTTTAAGAAGCAGAAGCGGCTCATCCCCGAGAGGACCGTGTGGAAGTACTTCGTGCAGCTGTGCAGTGCCGTGGAGCACATGCATTCCCGCCGCGTGATGCACCGAGGTGCGCCCTGCCGGCCCTGGGACCCCAGCACCAAGCTTCCCTGGCTCCTCTGTGCAAGTTAGGCCACTTTGTGTTCCCCACACTGGAGGAGTCCAGCAGCTGCACATGGGGGCAGGGGAGCCCCTGGTGCCAGATAGTTACATAAGTTTCAGGGACTGGGGCCACCCCAGCACACTGTCTCCAGTGTCCCCAACACCATTCCAGAGCCTGCAGAGATATCCCAGGTATGGCCAGTTCCAGTGATGCTGCCAGCTCTGTCCAGGGCAGGGCAGGGGAATTTTCTGTGGGCTTTGACATCTTAGGAGTTGGTAGAGCAAAGGCGGTGAGGCACTTACACAGGACTGTTTCCAGCAGACGTCCTAAGTTATGAGGAAGGAGTCCACTGCAAAGCTGCCTTCTCTAGTGTCTCTGGCCATTGCCCTGTATATCGGTGGACCTCTAATTGCTGGAGTATGGCACAGCTTCTTTTGCTGAGTTCTGTGTTGTTGCACAGATTGTCACAAAAGTGCCTGCCGTGTGGGCTGGGCCATTGTTCAGATGCAGGAGCTACAGCCTTACAAAATGAAACAATAGCACAGAAATCCTTCCCCCGAGCTCATAGCCACCCTGTGCAGTGGGTGAGGTTAGACCCATTTTACACGTGAAGAAAATAAGGCATAGGGAGTAAATGTCCAAGGACCCACAGATAGTGGTAAGCAGAGGCAAGAAGGCTTCCCGAAAAAGGGAACTTCCCTATGGGCTTTGATAGCTTAGTAAGAGTTAGCTGCCCGTAACTAAAAGGCCCTTCCTGGCTTCTTCCAGACCTCCTGCCTGACCCACATGTCCCTCCCAGGCCTGTTCTCCCCACACCAACCCCATGTCCATGTTCTTGCCCTGCAGACATCAAGCCCGCCAATGTGTTCATCACAGCCACAGGCATTGTGAAGCTTGGTGACCTCGGCCTGGGCCGCTTCTTCAGCTCTGAGACCACCGCAGCCCACTCACTAGGTAAGAGGCCTGTGCCCCTTGCCAGTGCAACAGACCTGGGTGACCCAGCTGGAGGAGCAGGCTTTCTCCTGGGAGCATTTTCTCAGTGTGGTAAAATGCCTTTGAGTCTTAGAGTTTACTCATTGCTTTAGGACAGACCAAGGAAAGAGGAAACTGAGGCTCAGGGGAGCCATTGGAAGCTTCCCTGCACCCTCATGTCTCCTACAGGCCCTTTCTGGAAGGTGGGCAGAGCCTGCTTTGTGAGGTGGGCTGTGTCTGGTGACCTGCTGCATTGCTTTGCGGTTCCTTTGTTGTGCCCCGCTGGACCCATGGCCTGTTCCCTGGGTGGACCTGTGCACTGTCTCTGTTTGAGGTTGTAAAGATGCAGTTTTGAAAGTGTGGGGCTAGGTTGCTGGACCTCAAAAGGGAGAAGGAACAGGTGGGCAGATAGGAAGAGAGCCACATCTGGGCGAGGGGACTGGGGGTCTCTTGTGAGACTGAGTGGGTGGCTGGGTATAGCTTCAGGCTCTGAATGCCACTGGAAGGCTGGAGCGATCCCAGGCCACTGAGGGGTAGGAAGCTCTGTCAGATGTGCTTTGGATGGAATAGAGCTGTGGCCGGCTTTTGAGCCCATATGCCTGCCATGTGAGTGAGGGTGAAGCTTGAGCAACGGCAATGGAGCCTGATGCCTTTACTGAGAGCTCGGAATCCAGCACAGCCCGGAGCTGCCGCAGAGACAGGGAGCCTGTACGCCCGAGCCACACCCAGCGGGCCTTTACCCATCTGCCCAGGGGGCTGTTCCCAGAGGGCTGTGGGGTTAGAAACCCCTTACTTCTCTCCCTGAAGCCAGTTGCCAGCAACCCCTAGGCAGCTACATCTGTGGAATAACAGGAGGGAGCTACGGTCTGCTTCCACTCATTTTCACTCCATTCCACACAGCTCAAGCCCAGGTGTCTCCTGGTCCCAACACCCTAGTGCCCACAGTCAGCCACATGCCCACAGCAACTTCTAGTGGCCGTTGAGGTGCTTTGTGGAAGACACTTTCCTATGGAAGCTGTCGCTATCCATTTAGGTTCCGGTGGCTGCGACTCAGGAGACTTGCACGAGCACTAATATGAGTGTAAAGAGGGATATGTCCTCATCCAAACCCTGGGGACACCTCGTCCAATGTTTCCCTGGGCTCCTAAGGGAGGGCTGTGCGGGGACTATCCTGGGGAGCTAAGAATGCTTCTACATGCCTCCAGTGGTTTTCAGGTTCTGCAGGATCACGGAATCTGAAGTGCAGGGCACTTGAGTAACTCCTCTGAGGTCACAGTGATGTCCCTCTGTGGCTGAAGCCCGTGCTCCCAGAAGGTCAGGGTTTGTGGCCACCAACTGGGACTGCAGCTGCTAGCTTTTGTGTCTAGAAGGAAGCCCTACCTCTCCCCTGGTCCTCTTTGGCCTGTATTGTACCTAGTGCTTTCTCTTTGTGGTGCTAGGATGGAACCCAGTCTCCCCACACGCTAGACAAGTGTTCCACTCCTGAGCTGCACCCCAACCCCTGTCTGACTTAAGAGCTTCAAAAAGGCCAGAACACAGAAGACAACTGTCAGAGAAGAGCTAAAGCACTGCCTCCTGGGCCCGTCAGTCAGGCCCGAGTCTCACTCTGTCCTGCTGCAGAGAAGACGTAGCGCTCGTCAGAGCCGGTTAGAATCGCCTCGTTAGGGACGGCAGCAACCCTTCTCCCCCGACATAGTGATTTTATCCACTCAGACTGCTGCACTTATTATATTAATGAGAAAGAATTGGGACTCAGAAGAGCCTGTCCTCACAAGCTGGATGGCTCCTGAGGCCTCTGAGCACAGACTGCGCACATGATGGGTGGAGGAGACCTCTCGGGCCTGTTTCCACTCCAGGCTGTGTGCTCAGAGTCACAGTTGAATTGAGGCTGGCATGGGTGTTCTATAAGACCCTATTTGTTGAAGTAGCTACTGGAACTTCCTCTGTCCTCACCTGACTCTGGAAGGTGACAGCACAGAGCTAAAGCCCAGGACTGAAAGTCTCCAAGAACCAGGAGATAGCACCCTTCCAGCACAAGGGTCTGCACACAGCTAACTACACACACACACACACACACACACACACACAAAGAAAGAGAGAGAGATAGTTGGGCAAGAGATTGAACTAATTGCCATCACACTGTGACATAGAAAGGACGCAGGGGCCCTTCATACCCCATGTGTGGGTATGAATTATGCATCCACCAATGTCTAATGTACACCTACTATGTGGGATGCTGTGGCGGCAGCCGCGTTACCCGGGCAACCACCTACCTCATCTCCTGAGGCTGCTGACCCGGGAGCCAGGCTTATGCAAATCCGATCTCCTCCACCTCCCCTTCTGGGCCCCTCCCTGTGCCTGTATTTGCTAACACAAGGCTGGCATGAAAGGGCATTAGTCAGTGCCATGGTCGGGCTGACAGGTGCGGTACCCAGCGGTGGCAGAGTGGCTGCCTCGGTGTCAGGAATAGGAGCTGTAATTAGAGCGCAGAACAGAATGAGCGTCAGACGAATTACCAGGCAGCAGATCATATTTGTCAGGAAGGATTGCATACATAAAAATTAAGTGACAGTACACGCCGGCATAATGAAAGAAAAATGAAAGATTTGCCTATACACAGCTCACAAGCTACAAGCAAGTGTCTCGCTCCGAGCCACGGCAGCAGCTGCAAGACAAATGGTGGGGCTGGAGAGCAGGAGCGGAGGCCCTGCCGCTCGGCCGTGGTGACAGGGCGCCGCGGGCTGGGGCCGCAAGGGGCCGGCACGGAGGCCACTCACATCCAGGACCTGTGTAGGCCTGTCTGGCCTTGCTGGTGCTGAAGGAGCAGGGCCAGTTGTGGACGACCCCATCACGGACAAGCCGTCAATATGCACTGCCCCTCCTGGGGCCTGGCCTAGCCACGGGCTTACACACCGTTCTCCATCCCTGAGCCATTTCTCCAGCCTGGGCTAGGCGCCGGGAAATGTGATTCCTCAGCCTTCTCTGCCTTCAGAGGAGCCCCAGCTTGGCAGAGGGATGGACACAGTCAGCCCCAGGTGGCCTGGTTAAGGGAACAAGTGGAGCCCTTCCCAGAAGGCCCACTGCATGCGGACAGGTGCTGGGTTATGTGAGTCTAAACTAGACTGAGGAGCCAGGGTCACTCAGGGTCTCCTAGAATCTGTAACCATCTCAACCCCTCCTCACCAAAGGCAACCTGTACTTCAGTGTTTAATCACCCAATTTATTGATCAGGCAAGTCATCAAAGATGAAGCTTAAAAAAAAAACAAAAAACAGGAAGCTGAGGAGATGGCTCACCAGGTAAGAGCACTTGCTGTAAACAAGAGGATATGAGAGGGCCTGAGACCGCCTGAGTTCAATTTCCCTGCACCCATGTGAAGAGCTGAGTATGGCCACACACATCTGTAACCCCAGTCCTGTAGGGAGCAGAGACCAGAGAATCACTGGGGTTTGTGAAAGCCAAAGGAAGCTACCAGTTGAGAGGGACTTCCTCTAAAGAGAATATGAGGGTGAACGATAGAGGAATGGCACCCAGCCTTCTCCTCTAGCCTCTGCACATCTCGAACACATCCACACATGCACTTGTATACATCCATGCACCTCACAGCATTTGGCTGTTTTTTTTGTTTTGGTTTTGGTTTTGATCTTTCAAAGTAAGGTCTCTCACTCTAGCTCAGGCTGACCCATAATTCTCTATGTAGTCTCAGGGTGGCCTTGAACTCACAGCAATCCTCCCACCTCTGCCTCCCAAGTGCTGGGACTAAAGATGTGTGCCACCATGCCCGGCCCCATTTTGCTTTTTTTAAATTAATTTTTTTGTTCATTTTTTTTTATTTATTTGAGAGCAACAGACAGAGAAAGAGGCAGAGAGAGAGAGAGAGAGAGAAAATGGGTGTGCCAGGATCTCCTCCAGCCACTGCAAACGAACTCCAGATGCATGTGCCCCCTTGTACATCTGGCTAACATGGGTTTTGGGGAATCGAGCCTTGAACCAGAGTCCTTAGGCTTCACAAGCAAGCACCTAACCGCTAAGCCATCTCTCCAGCCCCCATTTTGCTTTTTTGGTAAAACATCACACCTAGGTCTTTTATCGCCATTTGTATGGAAGCAGAAACTGAGGATAGGAGAAGTGAGGCCATATCCCTGCGGTCATCTGGCAAGTAAGCCCCCCAAAGAGCTATCCCATGTCCAATGGTCTTCAATGGCGTGCCAGTCCACAGCATGGCAGGAGGTGAGCTCAAGTGGTGGGTGCCCAGAAAAAGCATCAAGAAAGGGGGTGAGGAGCCCAACACCAAGTATGGACAAGGACATGGCAGGGCAGTGCAGTGCTCCCCTCCTTGTCATGTGCCAGCACAGTCATGTGGCATTGTGTGTGACCATGCTGGGCGGTGACAGCAATATGTGGTCTGTATGGTGATCAGAGAACCCTGGGGACATTTGCTCAATCTGTAAGAATTCATCATGGGCCAAATGCTGTTCTGAGCCACACTTTCTGTTGCCCAGAGAAGGAAACAAGGAGCAGAGGGCAGAGTGGGGAACACTCTTGGCAATGGGGAAACAGAGGCTGCAGGAGAGTTCCGGCCCTCAGCTAGAGAGTGGCGAGTGGGCCACGCTGCTACGGTGAATCCAGCTCCAAGTCCATGCGGTTTGCACACAGCTTTGCCATCCAGACTTGGTGGCTTCGGCTGCACCCAGGAGGGGGATAATTCAAACAGCTCATTTCCCCAAGCATTTGTAGCAGCGCTGCCTGGGGAGGGCAGCTTGCAGACGGCAGCCTCTCCTTCATGTGAGATCTGTCTTTTTCATATCTAAAGCACATGTTTCAAACGCAGTGAGCATTTCAAAACATGGCCAAGTTTGTTTTGACAGGAGTGGCGCATCTCAGGGAAGCCGGCTCTTTAATCAGCCTCCTCCTTTGAGGTCTACATTCTCCTCTGATTTCTGCGGGGCTTGAAATCCCCAGTTCTAGGTAAAGACTTGGGAAAGTCAGGGGTAGGTGGGCTCCACACATAGCCCCGTCCCCTACTGTGCAGTAGGGACCCAGAGGTGCTGCAAAGCGTACTGAGACCTGGGCAGGGCCAGCTCTGCTATTGCTTCTGCTCTTGCTATGAGACCAGGTGGCACAAGGTGAGCTATGTCTCCTGGGACAGGGCCACTGTTGGCAGAGAAACACCTCCTTCTGCCTTTTCCTCATGTTACCCTGGATCATTGCTCCCTGAAGTCTGGGGACACATTCTTCAGTGGCCCACTGTAAGCTTGAGTTTCTTTGAAGTCTCTCTTAATATGCAAGTCGTGCATTGTATTCTGTCACACCTCCATTTTTGTTGTCGATAGAAAAATCCAGGTGTTGCATGACACACTCCAAGATAAACTGACATACCAAGAAGAGGTGCTGGGTTCACTCCCATAGCTTCACAGTCCCCTGGCACAAACCATGGACCCCCCCAGGGGAACATAGAACCCCACCTCTAAGAGGCATAGACTGGGGAAGCAGTCCCTTCTCTGGTTGGGGTATCACAGGGCCCAAAGCCCCACGCAGGATGGGCCAAACCACCCTCATTTGGTTTTGTTCTTTGACTGAGCATCTGAAAGACCAAAGAGGCAGGTGAATGAGACTTAGCAGCTCCCTTCAGACTGTAGCACTCCTGACATGCTCCCAGGAGCTTTTGAGAAGGGTAGGTGGCCAAGCTCCATCCTTGGAGATTCTGACCTCATAGGCCTGACACAAGGCTGGAGAGCCAGACTTTTAACAAGCCCTTGCTGGTAGCCATGGTCATGACCTCTGCTCAGTGCAGGCTTGTCTTGATTCACAGCTGGTTCCTGCTGGACACCTGTGATAGTCAACACTTCCCTCCAAAGGGCACACTCCAGCACAGTGTCAGGGCTCTACTGGCACTGGGTGGAGGTGGGTGGGTGGCTAGGTGGATGAACTGACAGATGGGTGAACATATGCTAGTGGGCAGTGATGAGTGGATTGATAAGGACAGATGGATGGATGATGAGTGGGAGGCAACTTACAATACTTAGAAGAAAGTTCCTCACTGGGCATGGTGGTACACACCTGCAGTCCTAGCACTGGGGAGGCAGAGGTAGGAGCATCACAAGTTCAAGGCCAGCTTGCACTACCTAGCAAGACACTGTTTCAAAACAAAATCAAGAGCTGGCTGGGTAGATGGCTCAGTAGATAAAGCACTTGCTGTGCAAGTGTGAGTACCTGAGTTCAGATCCCCAGGACCTGCATAAAGCTGGACATGGTGGCGTGCATCTGTGATCGCAGCAAAATGGGAGAGGAGACAGGAGAAGCTCGTGGGCCAGCTGGCCTCACATACGCATCAGTGAGCAGGAGATCCTGCCTCAAACAAGGTGGAAGCTGTGGCACACATGCGCCTGCACTCACAAACACAAATGTACACACACACCAACAAAGGCTGGGAATGAAAGAGCATGGGAGTGGCATGCACAAGGGCCTGCTTCCAACTCCAGCACTGCAACAAAAGAAAAGAGAAAGGGGGTAGGGGACATAAAACCAGAAAGTTCCAGATTAACACGAGTGAGGCCTGAGAACAGCAAGGAGGTGGGGAAGGACTGGTGATCCCTCATTTTCCACTCCCTATACTCCCCTGGCTTTCACTGCAATTTGTGGCCAGGACCTACCTCAGAGCCCATTAGAGGGACGGAATGGTGGCAGGTACTTAGTGAGGACAGGGGTCTTGATGAATGGAGCTCTCTGGGGCACAAGGCTAGTGGGGCAGAGCACATAGGTAACTTGACAGCAACTGGAGTTGGGTTTGGGAGGAGGAATTGGGCCAGGGTCAGACACTTGAAACCCTCACCCTCAAACAGGCTAACTCTTACCATCTTACCCCAGGATCTCTCATCCTGAGGCACAGCTGATGTAAAAACAGCCTCAGGTGAGTGGGAGGAGCCATAAGGTCAGCCAGAGGGGTTGGTAGGGCATCGTGCCGCTGCACTGGGGTATGATCTATGACCTCCATCTCCCCAATCAGCCCACATCACCGCCCCCTTTTGTGGTGTCCCTGTAGGTCCATCCATCTGCAGCATCAGGTGCTAGAATCCACTAACACTTGTCCCCAGCTTCCTACTACGAACCAAGATCTGCTTGATTTCCATCCTGTGATTTGGCTATGTTATTTTAGTCATGTCACACCTGGTCATTGGTTTAGCTTTATGCCCTTGTGACCAGAATGTGCAAGATGTTGCTCCTGGAGGTTGGACTTGACATTCTCAAGAGGCTCACCCACAAATGCACATATTCACTGGAACATTTTCCTGATGGGGAGCCAATAGTCACTGATTCCAGCCAACTGGCATGCAGACAGGTCAGCAGGTTCTCAATGGCCCAGTTAAGCAGTGAGTTCCTATAAACCATGGCTCGTGGGCAGCTGCCAGGTAAATAAGTGGAAGATTGGGCTCCAAGGAAGAATTGTCAACATCGATGCAGTGCACCCATGGCACCTGGATCCATGGAGTGAGTACTCATGAACAGTCACCCTGAGCTGTCCTGCACAGGATGCTGCATCCTGGGAAACACAGCCCTGTCAGGCCCGGTTGTTTTTCACACGGCCTGCCTTCCTTGTTCCACTTTGTGGTTGTGTCTTGAACCCTTATCAAGCCTCACCGTGTTTCCATCTTGTGCTTTCCTCACGAGCAGTGAGAAAAAATGGCATCATTCTCATGTCTGCCATCTGTGTGGGTCTTCTTGCTCACTTGAGGGATTGTTCTTTGTCTTTTACTTACTGCTAGATAGAAATATAAAAATATATTCTGGGGCTGGAGGGATGGCTTAATGGTTAAGGCACTTGCCTGCGAAGCCTAAGGACCAATGTTCAACGCCACAGATCCCACATAAGCTAGATGCACATAGTGGCACATGCTTCTGAAGTTTGTTTGCAATGTCTAGAGGCCCTGGCATTCCCATTCTCTGTCTATCTCCTCCATCTCTCTCTCTCCTTGCAAATAAGTAAAGAAATATTAAAAATTCAAAAATAAAGACAGGCATGGTGGTGCACACCTTAATCCCAGCACTTGGGAGGCAGAGGTAGGAGGATCACCATGAGTTCGAGGCCACCCTGAGAATACAGAGTGAATTCCAGGTCAGCCTGGGCTAGAGTGAGACCCTACCTCGAAAAACCAAAATTAATTAATTAATTAATTAAAACATGCTCTGGGGAGCTGGGCATGGTGACATATAAATGTAATCCTAGCACTCAAAAGTCTGAAACAGACGCTGGCGAGATAGCCTAATGGCTAAAGGTACTTGTCAGCCTGGGGTTCAGTTCTCCAGTATCCATGTAAAGCCAGATGTTCAAAGTGGTGCATGCATCTGGAGCTCATTTGCAGTGGCAGGAGACCATGGCAACTCACACTCATTCTCTTCCTCATGTGTGTGTGTGCATACACACACACACACACACACACACACACACACACACATGCTCATAAATAAATATAAAATACCTACCTTTGATCCCAGCATTCAGGAGGCAGAGGTAGGAGGATCACTGAGTTCAAGGCCAGCCTAGAACTACAGAGTAGAATTCCAGGTAATCCTGGGCTAGCATGAATCCCTACCTCAAAACAAATATTTTTTTAAATTTTTTTAAATTTATTTATTTGAGAGTGACAGACAGAGAGAAAGACAGATAGAGGGAAAGAGAGAGAATGGGCGCACCAGGGCTTCCAGCCTCTGCAAACGAACTCCAGACGCGTGCGCCCCCTTGTGCATCTGGCTAATGTGGGACCTGGGGAACCAAGCCTTGAACCGGGGTCCTTAGGCTTCACAGGCAAGCGCTTAACCGCTAAGCCCTCTCTCCAGCCCCAAATATTTTTTTAAAAAAGCAAAGGCATGGGGGGAGGGAGGGTATTGCCATAGGATATTTTTTATAATCCTGGAAGTTAATAAAAATTTGGGGGAAAAAAGGCTAAGGCAGGGGGAATCATGAGTTCAAGGCCAAATCTGGGCTATACAGTGAGATACTATCTGGGAAAGAAAAGAAAAACACAGGCATACATATTTATTATTTATTTATTCATTCATTCATTCATTCTAGGACCTGGGAGTATTTTTTCTGTGCTGACAATGCATGATGCCCTGAGTTCTGTCCTATAACTGCAGAAATTCTATATGTGCTTGCTTTCTGACAGTGATTTAAAAAAAAATGAGAAAAGTCAGTATAAAAGGGGAAAGCTTTATGGCTCCAGAAAGCCCATGATTTTGGAAAACATAGTTTCAGAGGTTTTGGTCTATGGTCACTTGGGCCCATTGCTTTGGATCTATGGTAGGAGCATTGTGGTAGGCATGCCTGGTGAGCAGAGCTGCTCCGTCTCATAGCTATCAGGAAACAGAGAGGCAGAGACGACACCTCCTTCCAAGGCATGCTCCAGGACCTACTTCCCCTACGTAGGCCCTACCTCCTAAAGATCTCACCAGCTTCCAAAGATGCCTTCAGCTGGTGACCAAGTCTTGAGCGCGTGGCCTTTGGGGACATTTCAGACCCACACTGCTTATCAAGCCATGTCACAAACAGAGTAACACTCCGGTCTGCCCTTTAGCATTCAAGTGCCATTGGGGTTTGGCATTAAAAAAATATTTATTTATTTATTTATTTGCTAGTACAGAGAGAGTGAGAATGGGCACACCAGGCCCTCTTGCAAACTCCAGATGCATGTCCCACTTTGTGCATCTGTCTTTACGTGGGTGATGAGGAATTGAACCCAGAGCAGCATGCTTTGCAGGCAAGCACCTTTAGCCACTAAGCAATCTCCCCAGCCTCCAACTGACCCTCATTGGAATGAAGTCTGTTACTTTAATGGACTCTGCCCTTTACTGGTTAGTAGCATTTCTATCCTGTTGAAGAAATAGCCACCAACCCCAAGTCTGGGCCAGGGCTGGCTATAGAGGGTGGCAAACTGCTCAGTTTCTGGGGCATAGTTCTGCTGCCTTTTCACCTGCCTGAGCCTCAGTTTCCCCATTTGTAAAATGAGGAAGCCTCTTCATGGGGCTGTGAGAATATGGATGAGAGCCTGTGAACATCTTGGTCAATGTTGACAATCATTATTTTCCCTGTTGAATGCCTGCTCTGGAATCTTCTGGATGCACACTATCATATCAAAAGACATTTGGTCACTTGTTTCCTATCCCTGCAACTGGCAGTTACACTGCACCCTTGCTGCTCACCCTGGACTGATTTTGAAGTCTACAGGGTTCCTAAAAGCCACTAAAGGTGTCAGGGTCCAGGTGCAGTTCACACCCTACTGACATGGGCACCTCCAGTCTGGGCACTTAGCTCAACTGACAGAGGAGGAGACAGGGCCTGCCTCCAACCCTGAGCCCTTGTTCCTGCCCAGCCTGAGCCTCCCTACCCCCACTGTGTTTCAGTTGGAACACCTTACTACATGTCACCTGAGAGGATCCACGAGAATGGCTACAACTTCAAGTCGGATATCTGGTCCCTGGGCTGTCTGCTGTATGAGGTGAGCCTCTGGCTTGTGAGGGCATTAATGGGGGGCACAGTTGGGGCAAGTGCACCCTACCAACTCAGGGGGAACCTTGGGTAACTGTCCTTACCCCCTTAGCTGGTGTGGTCTAGTGAGAGGTTACTGGAGAGTGTGGGAGGTGGCAGACTTGGGTTGCTTGGCTTTGAGAAGGGGAATATGTATGAGAAGTACTTGCAGAGGATCCAACCACCTAGACCACGGTGCTCAGATACTCATGGCTCCACCCCATTCCCTTCGTAACTATATTTGTGCATTACTCATGGATAGATCAGACCCCATACAGCCTCAGGAGTCTGGCCTAGCTCATAGCTCTCCATGGCTCCCAGAGTGGTATCCTCATTCTTCTAGACTCACTTTGTCCTTCCCTTGAGCTGTGAAATCTAGCCATCCATGGCTGTTTCCAGAACTGGCAGGCAGCTGGGACCAATGCACAGGACAGTTGAGTCTTTGTGGGTTCACACATGAGGCACCAGAAGTAAACAGAAGTCTCGCCCAACTCAGCCAGCCATTAGGGTGCTGGGAAAGGGGCTGAGGGAGCCATTCTTGGCCAGGAATCTACTGGAACTACCAGCAAAAGTGAAACCTGGGCCCGCTGATATCTCCACGTTGGTGGCAGCCCATTCCTGCTGGATGCTCCAGGAGTCCCTCCACAGAGCCGTGGTGAGACTTTCCATTCATGAAGTGGGGTCGTTGTCACCTGCCTGCTTCAATGGAGCTGATACATGGGGTGATGCACAGAAGAGGATTAGAACTTTGTCTCCTGCTTTTAAGCTGATGGGTCTGGGGACAGTTTTGTAGCAAGGATGCTCAGAAAAGTGTCCAAGAGCTGCATCCAAAGGGACTCTTTCCTTTGCTTCCTGGGCAGTCCCTCTGTCGAGGTGTGTAAGGTACAGGATATGCCAGCTGCTGGGCCATGTGGGGCCTGTGGCAGGTCTGGTGGCTGGGTTCCTTTGGCAGTAGAATTTCCAACTTCTGCATTTCAAATGGACTGCCTGAGGTCAAAACTTTGACTCCTCTGCAAGGTACAGACTTTATAGGATCTTTCTTTTTGATCCAGCTTGTGATTCATAAGCTTCTTTTAAAAAAAAAAATTACATCGGGCATGGTGGTGCACACCTTTAATCCCAGCATCCCAGCACTTGGGAGGCAGAGGTAGGAGGATAGCCAGGAGTCCAAGGCCACCCTGAGACTCCATAGTGAATTCCAGGTCAGCCTGGGCTAGAGTGAGGCCCTACCTCAAAAAGCCAAAATAAATAAATAAATTACATATATGTGTGTGTGTGTGTGTGTGTGTGTGTGTGTGTGTGTGTGTGTATGTATATCTTATTTTTTAAAATTTATTTGCAAACAGAGAGAAATGAGAGAATGGGCATGCCAGGGCCTCCCCTCCAGCCACTGCAAATGAACTCTAGATGCATGCGCCACTTTGTGCATGTGACTTTACATGGATACTGGGGCATCAAACCCCTGTTAGGCTTTGCAGGCAAGCGCCTTAATCACTGAGCCATCTCTCCTTCCTCATAAACTTTTCTGTGGCACTGGGGGTGGAAATAGGGCCTCATACATTCTAGGGAGGCACTGCCACTAAACAGTACCCCAGCCCAAGATGATGCACTTTGAGCTTGGCCAAAGATGTGGCCCTTGTTATCGCCAGGGTTGCCTGGGTCCCCTTCTCCTAGGGCTCAGCAGATGAGTGTCATTTCCTAGGTTTGTGGGCAAATCAAGGAAGGACAGTCTACAAATGGAGCAGGTCCTATCCTGTTCAGAGGACCATAGGGCATGAGTTGCAGGAATTCTTTTAATGAGAAGCACCTGGCTGGTGCCTGGGCTCTGGGGGAAGGGATTCAGAACCTCCTCCAAAAGGGTGTCATGCATACATGTCAGATCCCTAGAGGGACAGCTGGAATGAGACTCCTGCCGCGCAGACAAACTTCTAGTGCGGGCACTGAGGGCCTGTGATTTGGACTTCATGTTTGTCATATGAACTCCAAGTCTCCGTGCCACCCAGCACTTGCCCACTAAAGGAGCAAGACAGCCCCTGTCCCGTCAACTCTAGTCCCCCTGTGTGTGGGAAGGAGATCACCACCTGTCTTGTTATGGAGGTGTGAGTGAGGAGCCCAGCTCAGAGCAGGCACCAGGCCTGTCCAAGAGCCCACTGACCAGGTGTGAGCCAAGCAGCTGGCACTTGCTGCCCGTCTCTGAAGGCGAGACCCTGCGGCTTGCCACATTTCTCTTTTTTGGCTTTGGCCAACAGGGAGCTTCAGCGGCTCAGCTTCTGTCCTCATAAAGGACTCCCCTTTGTCCTCCTATCCTTATGTATATTGTCCCCAGTCCAGATGGCTTCTCCTTTTCTTTTTCCATTCTGTGTTGTGTATTTTCAGAAGCTGCTTCCTGCCCCCTAAGAGCGGGAGGGTCTCTAAATGTAAACAAACATAAGCCAGCCAGGCTGGGAGGAGGGGCCAGGATGACAGCTGGCTCTCTCTGCTCCTGCCAGGGCTTCTGCTTAGCTGCAGAGCAAGCCCTGTTCCCTGCCTGAGCCTTTGTCCCAGCTCCTCAGAGGCAGATGCAGCCTGGTCCCTGTCCACACCAGGCCCACTGCCACAGCCTTGATGGATTCCCAGTCGGGCAGGCCCGTTCCAAGTCCTGACTTGGGCACCTTGCTAAACACATGTCTGATGTTCCTTCTTGGTGGCTGCCGACACTGCCGCGGCACTCAGCACCGCTGGGTTGATTTAGTCGTTGGTTACGCGGGGGCTGCCGCGTCTTACAGCCATACGTGGCAAAAGTGGCAGTGGGAAACCGATGAAATTGATCAAGCCCTGTGGGAATTGTGTCCTTGGGGAGAGGACAGGGTGCTAATGTAAACCTAGCCCAGTCCCCTAGAAGAAGACAAGCATGGTGGTCGGTCATGGCTGCTTGTGGCCTTGCCCTCAAAGGTGACAAAGCGGGCTCTGCCCAAGCTGGCACCCCTCTGCACCCCTGCAGTGCAACAGGGGAATAAGTGAATATTTTCCCAGCAGACAGGGAGGGGCTGTCTGGGCCCAGCACTAGTAATAATTGTCTGAAGACATCCCGTAGTCACGGCTGCCACCTCCCCCAAGCTGCCTGTGGTGTCGTCTCAGAGTGTCAGCTGGAGGAGCTGGGCCAAAGTCCTCCCCCCACCACCACACCCGCCTCAGACCACTACTGAGGATTCAAGTGGTCCTGGTAGAGCACGTGCCAGATCACCGTGCATCATGTATATGGAGGCCAAAGTATACACGGTCAGAGACCCTACGTCCATATCCCTCCCTTCCTGAGCCCTGGAACAGACTGAAGCTCAGAAGCACCTATGAAGTGTCCTATGGTGGATTTACCCAGTGACCACAAAGCTGATGATTTCAAGACACATGAATTTATTCCCCACAGTTCTGGGCTTCCCATGCCTGGCTTCTCCTAGAGGCTCTGGGGCAGATCTGTCTGGAAAGGCCATTGTACATGCCTTGGCCCTCTCATCACTCCAGCCTCTTGCCTCCACCAGCACATCTTCTTGACCTTCCTCTGCCCCCTTATTGTGATGCTTGTGATTCATAATAATTGTCCCCACTTCAGAATCTGAAGTTTCATACCATCTGTGGAATCCCTTCGGCCACATAAGAGATATTCACTGGCTCCGGGGATCTGGCTGTGGATGCCTTTGAAGAGACCACTGTTGAGCCATATTCCTTGCATCCAGATACCACCAAGCCCCTTCTGAGATCACTTGCAGAGGCTCATGTCGTCCCAGAGTAGTAAGGTTCTGCAGCACTGCATACCTACCTGTGGCCTCAAGGGTGTGTACTGTGTAAAGTCTGTCTGGAAAAAGCTAGCTTTACAAGAAAGGTGTCAAATGGCTCAGCAATGCTGCACTGGCCACTGGGGGAGCCGTAGGAATCTCCACCACTAGACTGCAGGGAAGCCTGCAGCAGGGCAGGTAGCCACATGCCCCACTCAGTCTGCAGAGAGAGCCCTAGGTATGAATGCCTGAACTTGACTATCTCAGTAAGCCAGGAGCTTTGTTTTCATTATCCAGAATGTCCCACAGAGGTGCCCAGTGGCCTACTTGGGTTTTGCAGAATTTTACGTTGGAGCTCAGCTCAGAGGACAGGACTGAAAGAATTGCCTCCCTCAATGCCAGGCCCCTCAGTGGCAGCCTCCTCAAGGGGCCCTTTTAGGACAAGCCAGCAAGAGAGCTGGCTTGGGGGAAGTTCAGCAGTATGAGTGCTAATCTGACATTCTGGCTTGAACAGCAGGATGGCTTAGAAAGCCCTCCCTCAGGGAACAGGGCCACAGACTGTGTAGCAGGTCGCCTCTGGGTCACCCTTCACTTCGTTCTGTGCTTAGGGGATACTGGGTGTCAGATAACATGGATATCTAAGGGCCCTGACAGGCTGGAATACGATCCAGTCACTCTGCTCGCTGAAGTTGGGTCCCCTTCTCCCTCTGACATCTCCAATCATATCGTCGATTCTCTGAGCTCCCCCATCTCCATTTCCTGGGCCATGTGTCACACCCAAAAACCCCAGAGAGAGAAAAATCAACATAAGAGGCAAAGGCAGATAGCCATGGACCTAGTAGTCCTGACAGGCAGCCAGTATCTCTTCCCCAATAGCAAGTCCTGTGCTCAGACCTGCCAGAAGCTGGCTAGCCATTGGCCCAAGGGGCTCAGCCATCTCAGCTGATGATGATCCTATGCCCAGTGTTGCTGGCAGCCCCACAGGTTCCTTCACAGCCTGCTGCCCTGATCTGGGTAGAAGGCCCAGGGCTGGCAGCTAGAAGCAGGGTGGCAGAGACGCAGCTTCCACTAGAACCTACAGCCTGGGCTTGAGAAGCTCCATCAGCAGGGAAGGCCAAGGGGGCCCCTGCCGCCCTCTGTGGACCTTATTCTGAAAGGCCATCTGAAACAATATATGAAAAGCTAGAGAAAACAGAGGAATAGTGTGAAAGGAGGGTTCATCCCCTCTCCCCATCTCTGGGCCATTTCAGAATCCCAAGGGGCCAGGCTTGTGACAATCAGATCAGATTGGCATGTTGAAGGGCAATCAGTCCCTCTCCCAGATCCACACATGAAACACCAGCACTAGTGTTAGTGAGGCTGACATTCAACAACCTGTCTACCAAGAACAGAAAGGTCTGTAGAGATGTATCTGGATGACGTGAAGGATACCAGGTCACTCCCAGTGACCACCCGGGAGCTTCAGCTGCTCTTCATTGCAATAACATGTCATTTTGTAACTGCCCAAGTTAACCCTCGGCAGCAAGGCGTTCATTCTAACTCTGGGAGCTGCATCCGCCTAGTCACACTGTTTTATGGACTCTATAGCAAGGCCAGCTCCTGGGCAGGTTGGAGGAATCTAGTGGTTTGAGGCCTCTGCATACTTCCCCACCACTGCTGAGGGCAGGGTCACCCCAGCCTTACTGAAAGGTTGGGGTTCATGGGCTAGTTGAATCCCAGGAATATAAGCCCTGGTTAGCTGCTGCCCTGCATATCCATCTGAAGGTGCTTGGTCAGGTTCTAGGTACACTTCTGCACTTGGGTCTGAGGAAACCCCCAATGTGTCATCCCAAATCATGCAAATCCAGGTTCTGTTGTCTCCCTGGACCCTTTTTTTAAAAAAAAAATATTTTTATTATCTAATTTTATCTATTTATTTGCAAGCAGAGAGAGAGAGATAAGAGACAGAGAGAGAATGGGTGCGCCAGAGCCTCTAGCCACTGCAAACGAACTCAAGACACATACTCCCCTTGTGTATCTGGCTTATGTGGGTCCTGGGGAATTGAACCTGGGTCCTTTGGCTTTGCAGGCAAATGCCTTAACTCTTGGATGGGGAAACCTGTGCACCTTCCAGGAAGTTCCCCCATGGGGTGAGAACCAGTTGCCATAGCCCAACAGACCTGTCACTCCCCACTGTTCACAGTCAGCCTGTGTTCAAGGTGCAGTGAGTGCTGAAGACCTCAGCTAGTGGTATTTGAACCTCACCACACCCTGTAGGCTGGGACCACCACCTTTATAGATCAGGAACCAAAGGCCAGACAGCACAGAGAGAGCTGTGGCTGGCTGCAGAGCAGGGCTTCTGCACTCCAGAGTTTCAGTGAAGCAGAGGGACCGGTTTGCAGACAGCATCCCTGCGTGGGCTCGCAGAATAGCCACAGTGCCTCCACTTCCTCCTCCACCCCAGAAGTGTTAGTCCTGAGGTTGTGATGTTCCCTGCAGGCATCAGTCAGGCAGACGTGCTTCCACTGGTGGCTTTGTGGTTGCTTTTTAGATCAGGTGAAGCCAAAAGTAGTGGCACTCGCCTATTATCCCAACACTCCAGAGATGGAGGCAGGAGGATTGCCATAAGTTTGAGACCAGTCTGGGCTAGACAGTGAGTTCCAAGCCAGCCCAAGCTAGAGTGAGACCCTGTCTCAAAAACAACAAAAAAAAATTAACTTAAAAAAAAAGAACAGGTATGATGGCATTTTAAGAGAACCTGCCAGGCCCAGGGCAGCTCCTGGTGAGCAGAGCCTCCATCCAGCTCCATCCAGTCCCCAGCAGCCGGGCTTGGGAGGTGGAGCCTAAGTGAGATGAGATGTGCTTTGAGGGATCAGCCGCCCCTTCCTCATTGTTAATGCAGAAATCACCGTGCCTGTGTGTTTATACAACTGCAGCTTCCTTGGGCTCCAGAAAGAGATCTTCATTAACAGTGGCTGCCATGGTGACGGCCAACCTAGAATGGCTCCCCTGGCCTTTGGAGTCCTGGGCCTCAAGGCTCAGGCTGATCCCTGTTGTCCCTTCTTGCAGATGGCAGCTCTCCAGAGTCCCTTCTATGGAGATAAAATGAACCTCTTCTCCTTGTGCCAGAAGATCGAGCAGTGTGACTACCCTCCTCTCCCAGGGGAGCACTACTCTGAGAAGGTGAGAGTAGAAGCTGGAGGCCGGGTCTCATGAGCCCCGGGTGCCAGCATGGCGCCCACCTGGGAGTGGCACTTCTGAAGTGCCTGGCTGGGCTGGGGCTGGGCAGACACAGTAGCAGGTACACTGCTGTGCTCTCATCTCAGTGTTCAAGTGTGAGGCTTGTCACAGGCCCAAGGCCAGGCTCCATGTGGTACAGATCTAGAGGTGAGAGGTGACTGGGCTGTGGCTCCCCAAGGCCACCATGGTGGCAGCTCCGCTCCCAAGGCCGGAAACTGCAGCCAGTGGACGGATTGTCTTCTGCTTATTGTAATAGACCTAAGTCACCCTTTGGGTTTTGGGGTTTTTTTTTGTTTTGTTTTTCGAGGTAGGGTCTCACTCTAGTCCAGGCTGACCTGGAATTCACAATGGAATCTCAGGGTGGCCTCGAACTCATGGCGATCCTCCTACCTCTGCCTCCCGAGTGCTGGGATTAAAGGCATGCGCCACCACGCCTGGCAAGGGTTTTTTTTTTGTTTTTTATTTTGAGGAGAGAAAGAGGGAGAATGGGCACACAGGGACCTCTAGCCATTGCAAACAAACTCCAGATTCATGCGCACATTGTGCATCTGGCTTATATGGGAACTGGGGAATTGAACCTGAGTCCTTAGGTTTCCCAGACAAGCATCATAACTGCCAAGCCACCTCTCCAGCCCCACCTCTTGGATTTTTTATTTTTACTTATGTGTGTGTATGTGGGGGGAGGGGGGAGTGCATCAGGGCCTTGTTAGTGCAAATGAACTCCAGACACATGTGCCTCTTTGTGCGTCTGGCTTTATGTGGCTACCAAAGTATTGAACCTGGGCCTATCAGGCTTTAGCAAACAAGTTCCTTTAACCAATGAGGAGTCACCACCCCCTAGATTTTTATTTTCACATTTTATCATGAGGACAGCTCTGGACAGATTGACATGCCTGGCATCAGGCCATGCCAGTTATAATGTGAATGTCATTCTCTTGAGACCCATGATTTTGTAGACAGGGCTAAAATATATCTCCTTCATCTGTAAACTGTGATGGGTAACTGACAGGTTTCACAGCCCAGTAAAGGCTCAAGGTATAGGCAGACTTATACTTCATTCACTGCCCTTGAGTGAACATCTAGGTTCCTTAATGGTAAAATGGAGACAAAGCTACAATCTCCTGCACTGACTCATTATAAGGATTGTGACATGCTCACTCCAACACCAGGCCAGCATCTAAAAGGTAGCTACTGGAAGTGAATAGGGCCTGGCCCTGTGTAAATACACACTAAACACTGCTGTCATCTGTTGAAGCTGTAGGTAGGAGTCTAAGGCCTTCTCAGGCCCACCTTACCATAACCCACACCATTGTCCCATGATAATAATAATCTCATATTTAGACTTGCTGTGTGGGGTTTTCTTTTACCATCTTCGCACTAAGGTGAAGGAACTTACCCACAATGACCTGCCTTGTAAGTGGGAAGGCAGGATCTTGACCTAGATGACTCAGACATAGGCACCATGCCGTCCTCTATTCAGTTCATCGTCCAGTGATGCTGAGACTTTACAAGGAGTACCTCGTGTGTAGGGGTGAGGACTGGGCAGGCAGACCACATGGGTTCCAAGCCAGTCTCCAGGCCCACTGTCCCTTACCTGCAGCCTATGCCGACTGCTGCCCCTGAGTGCAGAGAGCTGGGGTTGGGGAAGTTGTGCTCTTCTATGTGGATATTTGAATTCAGGCAGTCCCAGGGCCCCTCAGTCCCTCATGCTTATGCAGGAAGCCCACCTAACCACTGAGTCATCTCTCTACCTCCTCATTATTTTTTGTTTTACTTCATTACTCAAATTTCAAATATGCACTTAGTGATAACTGTGAGCTGCTCATAAATGACTTCAGGTCACAGACTTCACCATGACCTAGTTTTATTTTTGCCTGACAGGGTCAGCCTCAAGTGTCCTGAGTAATGTACCAGAAAAAAATCACTATCTCATCTGTCAGTAACCTTGAATTCCAAGGGTGTCCAAGCAGGCTACAGGTTCCTGTCATCTGCTCAGGGCTTCCCAATGTTGATCAAACAGTAGGATCCCAAAATGTCTCTACAGGTCAGCTAGGCCCGCCCAGTGTGGAGGGACCCCCATCTGCTAGAAGGTCCTGGACTCTCAGCCTGGAGAGTGGGTAGCAGCCCCCAGGTCTTTGAGCATCATTTGAGCCTTCCCCAGAATGGCTACTACTACTAGAGCTCTCTTGTCCAAGGCCTCCCATCTTTCTGCTTCTGGTGACCATTAGCCCCTCTAGCAGCAGGTGTTTAAGTGGAAAACATAGAAGCCAGCCCAGCAACACTAAAGTTAAGACACAAGCTTTTTAAGGTCATTATTTTAATTACCATTAAAATAATTGGCACTCAGGCTATCAGAATGTGAGGTGATCATAGGCTCAAGGCGCACCTCCCCCACCCTGGGAGGGCAAAGCCTTCAATGTCTGTATAATTAAAAGCGTCGTCTTTCATGAACACAATGAAGAGGCCAGGGGGTGTGCAGACTGCAGCCCTGCTGCATGTTAATGCATTTATTATGATCAATAAGCCCTTTCCTCCAGTTTCGTCCTCTGGTTTGGGCTTTGCATGACTGACAGCAGACAGACAGACAGACACACACACACACACACACACACACACTACCCACACCCACCTATTTGCACAAAGGTGTGTAAACATGAAAGTACAAGGTTATTTGGAAGGAACCTCTCTCAGGTTCTCAAAGCATATCCTTTGGAACCAGACAGACCTCGGCATGGTTCTGGGAGCTGTGTGACCATGTACCTTACCTCTGACAAAGCATTCATTACCTCCAGTGGGGACAACAGTACCATCCTGAGGGTGCTGATACAGACAAAAGTGCTCAATAGTTCTTTTTAAAATATATATATATATATATATATATATTTTTTTTTTTTTTTTTTTTTGAGGGGGAGGGCAGATAGAAAGAGAAAGAATGGATGCTCCAGGGCCTCTAGGCACTGCAAACTATCTCCAGACAAATGCCTTACTTTATAACATCATAGATACTGGGGAATCAAACTTGGGTCCTTAGGCTTTGCAGACAAGCACCTTAACCACTTGAACCATCTCTCCAGCCCCTCAATGGTTCATTAAAGACTAACTGGAACCATTCTTTCCTCACAGCTCCGGGAACTGGTCAGTATGTGCATCTACCCCGACCCAGACCAGAGACCAGACATCGGATATGTGCACCAGGTTGCCAGACAGATGCACGTCTGGACATCCAGCACCTGAATACAATTTGCAATGCCTGGTCATAGCCAACACCACTTTGCCTTACTTGAGTCCTCTCCCCAAGTGGCACCTGGAGCCCTATACAGCCAAGGCCAGGGGGGTTCAGCAGACCCCCAAGGGCAGCCGGACCCCCTGCTACTGAGCTCAATGCAGAGTGGCTGGGCAATGATCACTTCCTTTGAACACAATGTTGTGGACAATCTGATCTGGGCTGTTGGCGAGGGCAGGTGGCTCTGCAGTCCCTGAAGCCCCTTGTACTGACTGCAATGTGAATCTCTGGCTAGTTCCTTCCAAGGCCTGTCCAGGTCTACACTCACAGAAGATTTGCAGGAACAGGGTGACTGATGTGGTGAGCCTTTGAAAAATGGTTAGCAGCCAGTTCACTTCAAAGTTCTTAGCATCTTTCCAACCAGGTTGTGCTTTATCTGTTGTAAAGGGATAAAGTAGAAATAATTGTTTATAGAGATTTCACTGATGTTTTGTTTTATAACTTGATGAGTGACAAGAACGTGGCATTGTGCATGAAGCTTTGAGAAGCAAATGGCATTCAGGAAAGCCAAGAGAGCTCTATTTGCTCACCATTTTCTGAACCCCTGCTGCCTACTGGGCACTGTCACCAGCTGTAATGCTGAGGCTCCTTCAGTGATCAGTGTTAAGTATTTTCCTCCATTAAGAGGCAGGGGCCCACAAGAAAGATCTAAGGGCTTTGCCCTGAGGCTACTCTTTACAAATTCTGGCTTTGCAACTTCTTAGTATGACCTTGGGCAAGGTTATTAGTTTTCCTGAGCCTTAGTTTCCTCCTGTGCAAAATGGGACTAATCTAGTATTGACTTCCCAGGTGGGTGGCGCAATTGGAAATAAAAGATGCAAGGGCTTGGTAGCACATGCCTATAATCCTAGAGGCGGGAAGGATCAGAAGTTCACCCTCAGCTACATGAAATCCTGTCTCAAAAAAATAAAACAGCCATGGTACAAGTTGGCTAGCACATGGCAGGTGATCCAAAAGTATGTCCAGTCACCTTCCAGAAAATTCAAATCCATGGACCGTGCAAGTCAAGAATTAAAATTCAACTGTGCTATGTGTAGGAAAAGCAGAAATATGTTCATTTATTTCTTGTTCCCAAATAGGATTAACTGTGAAGACTATTTATAAATGTGAATTTAAGGAAACTCAAGCTCTGTAGGAGATAAGTTTGAATTTTGTTTCTATACTCAATTCTCAAAGGGTATCGACTTGGTGACAGGTCACTGTCCCTAGTATCTTGTCCCCATGCCTCCTGATGTCCAGACCTCCCCAGGATAAGGCCCCAACTGGTCAATGCCATCTTTGCGCTGAGCCTGTGTTCTACGTGTGGCCACTACTCGGTTGGTATTCTCCATGTTTGAAATAAAATGGGGAGAGGAACTACTTCTGTGATGAATAAATAGTTCAAGGATGGCTGTAACACAACATCAGCATTTCCTCAACTGGAACTGACAGCAGCATAATCTATTTTTGTTTTGGTGGTGGGGGGGGGGACGGTTTCAAGGTAGGGTCTCACTGTAGCCCAGGGTGACCTGGAATTCACTGTGTAGTGTCAGGCTGGCCTCGAACTCAGTGATCCTCCTTCCTCTGCCTCCCGAGTGCTGGGATCAGAGGTGTGCAACACCATAGTCGGCTTGCAGCACAGTTTTCTTGGGGTGCCTTTAGAAACAGTTATCAGGCCCCAGACATCCAAATGAAAGCTCCTCACATAATTCTGATAATCATCAGCTAAGCTCCTGCCCTCAACTAACTACTGTCCTCTCCTAAGCCTGCTCCAGCAGTCTTCACAAGCTGACCTCAAGTGGCTGGCCCTACAATGTTCTCTCTGGAGAGGATCAAAGTCCCTGTCTTCTGCCCAGCACCAACCTCTTCTTTTGCAAACACTGCTTCAGCTCCCAGAGCTCCTGCTGCATCTGCCCTTGGCACAATCAGCCCCAGCACACCAATGAACCTGCTTGCTATACTCCATCCATTTTCCACACCATGAGAACCAGGTGCCTAATAGAACAGGAGCTTCTAGAGGCTCATCATTTCCACCATTCACAACCCAAGGGGGTGTATGGTGGTTGGGATAGAACTCAGCATCTCGTGCACACTAAGTAAGCCATGCACCACCCCAGCCTATCTACTCTTTGACACTGCTTTCTATGTGACTTCTGGGGCACAGACTGTGCTGTACCTATATACCTTGTTAGGACACACAGGTGGGGCTACCCCAGCAAAGGGGAAGTAAGCCAGAATTGGTGGGTAATTGATGTTCACTTGAATAACCCAAGTAATCCAGTAAGGCTTCAAAGAGGCCTAGTCTGTCTTCAGAAGGCCACACTGCCAACACTCTCTGGAACCCAAACTGGCACTCATGGGAGGAGTATTCACTGCTTGGAAGGGTAACCAGGTGGGTGGAGCCCCAAATCCACAGTCCCCATACTAGAGCTACACACTATGCTTTTTTTCTGTTCTTTTATTGAGTTTTCACTCAGAGAACACAAGCCAAATACATGTCTTATGGGGGAGGGGGCCCTCTGGGGCCTCCAGTCTTCTAGAACAGTAAGCAGACACTCCTAGTACCATTCATGAAGTATCCATTGTCTGGACAGTCTCCTCAAGCACCTCAATCTCCAACGTGGTGACTTTCTCAGTGAGGACAGCTGTGGTCCCTTTCTCACATCTGTAACGGCCAAACCTAATGAGAAAACAAAAGGACAGTTAGGATTCTGCCAGGCAGACCAGAAGGGAGCCAGGCATTCTGAATAGGCAGGAGACAGGTTGGACTACAGTCCTGGCTCTGTCAACTACACCCTTGTGGTCTTGGGGTATCAACTTCCCCCAGGCTCCCTTTCCTTCACTTCCAAGTGCTGCAAAGATGGGGACATACATGACTTGAGAACAGAGAACAGGCCAATGCTTGGCAGGCATTCAATTTTCCTTCCCCACCCCATTATCTCCAGTACAGGCTGGATGTCACTTACTATGTGACTTCAGGCTAACCCTTCCCTCTTAGGAAACTTCTGAACAGCAACATGGATGACACAGCTATAGCCTTCTATTCTACGATCATATAAATATGGTCCTAATGGCCCAACTCCAGATATATCCCTTTAGATCACACTCAAGACTCAAGATGGCTATACCCTGTGGGGGTATGGTGGACTGCCACCAGGACACACCCAACACTAGCCTCCTTGAACACATGTGACAAGATTCTTGGAGCACGAGGCACTCCACCTAACCTGTATGAGAACTCCTAACTCTCACATAACCCAGAATCTAGAGACTGCCAAATGGCAGTCCCAAGCCACTGTTCCTCTGGTTTATCTCTAGCTAGGACAATTATGTCTATCAACCTGGCATGGACCAGTGCCATGCTGTGCCATGACCACATGCTTCTGGAATATTTGTCCTTTCAAATAGGCACTTGGGCTCCAAGAGAAAACAAGATCAGACAGGACATATCCAGTTCTGAATCAAAGTGAGTAGCTGCAGCAGAAGAGCCAGCCTTTACTTTTGTGAAACATTCCCACCTGGCCACACTCTTTGGAGAGACCCGAGGCTATACTCCCCACCATCTACCTCAGTTCTCTAACACTAGGCTTCCACAACACTGAGTGCAACCTGTAGTCAAGCCCTGCTGGCACTGACGGCCCACCGGTGGTTCCTCAAAAAACATTCCTGATTGGAAGTAGGGATCACAGTGGAGATGGAAGCAAGAGGTCTGTGTTACATGCCAGCACCCTGGCCTACCTACAGGACAGGACAGAGACCACCAAGGTCACAGATGCTCCTGCACTTTGTTCGGCTGAGTATGGCTGGAAGCAGAGCTCAGGAGCAGAAGAGCCCAAGCATCTGGACACCCAAGAAGATACCAACTACCAGGGTCTACTGAGTAACTCAATTACAACTTCACCCCACTGCCTGGGGCCTGTCCTGTATCACTGAGACGAGGCACCCATGTAGCAGACCACAGGTTCAGTAGCATGACTACTCCTTCCTCCAGCATGACAAACACCAATGGCTGCCAAAGCCAGTCTCTGGAGACCCCTAGCCACTGGTTTAGGAACTTTAGGATGTCTGGGACTATCCTGGGAAAAAGCGATGGGCTAGCAGCCTTGAAATCTGCACCTGCTCACGAAATTCCTCCTAGAATTCAGGGGCTGTTATTGATGCTGAAAAAGACAGAGTGAAGCCTCTCCATCCCAACTTGCAACCCAAGGCTCTCATGGGCTGCTCTACCTCTTCTACCAAGGCTTGCTAGATTAAGTCACCTCTCCATACCTATAGCAGCCTGCGGTCACAAAGCAGCCTTGGCTCAAAGTCCTCTATTGTTTAAGACTGCTTTGGGAATGCTGGCTTTCCTCTATGTGGCAAAGAATCCAGAAAGCCTAATCCAGGCCATGGAGATACCATAAGGACATGAAACATGGGAAAAATGTTATCTCTTTCACTCACCTGGTCCCCTTCTTGTTTGGCACTGAGTACGGGCGAAGAAAGTCCAGCTTGCTCTTACTGATGACACACAAATCAATGTTGCTTCCAGACCCCAGGTCATTCAAGATGCCAGCTGAGATGGCTTCACTCACCAGCTGCTTAGCCTCTTCCTCCTAAGAAAACAAGAAACAGCCATGGTTTGCTATGTCCACAGGACCAGAGACAGGTCGCCAAACTTCAGCTAGGCTCAGGAAGTTCCACTAGGCCTCACGCCTGGGCCTTTCAGGGCCCAACAAGCCATGGTTTGCTATGTCCACAGAAAATCACAGCCTGCTCATAAGTCCACAGGATGCTTTTAACAGTGATGTGCAAAATCTCCCAGGAGCTGTGCAATGTTTTCAATACCAACTTTTAAAGAAGTTCTTAAAGAAGCTCAATGGCTTGCCTCAAGTTCCTCAACTGATAAGTGGGAAGGCCACACTGTTCATGCATGTACCCTCCTTCAGTACATCATTTCCCATCACAAGGCTGATGGCATATCATCTAAAGCAGAAATCAGCAAACTCCTTGTATGAGGCCAGACGGTAAATATTTTAGGTTTTGTGAGCATACTAAGTATTCGTCACAACTACTCAACCCAACCACTTGTGGCATAATATAACCTCAGACAATGCATAAACAAAAGGAATTATTGTGTCCCAATAAAACCTAACACCTGGGCTGGAGAGATGGCTTAGCGGTTAAGCGCTTGCCTGTGAAGCCTAAGGACCCCGGTTCGAGGCTCGGTTCCCCAGGTCCCATGTTAGCCAGATGCACAGGGGGGCGCACGCAGCTGGAGTTCGTTTGCAGAGGCTGGAAGCCCTGGTGCGCCCATTCTCTCCCTCCCTCTATCTGTCTTTCTCTCTGTGTCTGTCGCTCTCAAATAAATAAATTAATTAATTTAATTAAATTTAAAAAACCCTAACACCTTTTCATTTCCAAGCAGAGAGAATGAGACAGAGATACGAAGAGAGAATGGGTATGCAAGAGCTTCTAGCCACTGCAAACAAACTCCAGGTGTTAGGCTGGACTTGAATCATGGGCCTAATTTGCTAAGAGACCAAAAATATTTCATAGTGGCTGGGGAAATGGCTCAGTGGTTAAAGGCACTTGCTTACAAAGCCTATTGGCACAGATGTAAAGGCACTTGCTTACAAAGCCTATTGGCACAGATTCAATTCCCCAATATCCACATGAAACTGAATGCAGATGCAAAGTGGTGCATGCATCTGTGATCCCAACATGCCTATGACAATAGGAGCTGGAACAGAAAGAATCTGAACCCAGAAGGCCCGCTAATCTGACATTCTTTTGCACTCTGGCAGTTTGTTTACAGTAGCAAGAGACCACCTCAAAGAAGTTGGAGCAAAGACATTTCAAGTTGTCCTCTGACCTTCACAGTGTACCATAGCATGCATACATACATACACATAAATAAACAAAAATTTTTTAATGGTTAAAAATTTTCAGCAATAAGCCGGCATGGTGGTGCATGCCTTTTATCAAACCAGCACTTGGGAGGCAGAGGTAGGAAGACTGCTGTGAGTGTGAAGCCACCCTGAGACTACAGCCTGAGCTAGAGTGAGACCCTTCCTCAGAAAACCGAAAGAAAGAAAGAAAGGGGGGGGAGGGGAGGAAGAAAGAAAGGAAGGAAGGGAGGGAGGGAGGGAGGGAGGGAGGGAGAAAGAAAGGAAGGGGGAAAAAACCATTCAACAATGGCTGAAAACTACTTCCTGTTAACATATGGAGAAAGACAGCATTGAAAGCTAGAGACAGACTAACAACCTACTAATGAGCCTACAAGTTTACTGAAGTGACTCACTTCTTTGAATCACTCTCCTTTGCTCTGCCCAGAAGCAGCAAATCTGGGTTCCCAACAGTTACTGGTAAGCAAGTGGATTAATTCCTTCTTATTCAAGAAGGCCATCATGTGCTAAGGTCTGTTCTAGGAGCGAGGGCTGCAGAGATGGAGGCCCCCGAGTCCCCTACCCTCTTGGGACTTAAGACTCCGCTGAGGGACTGGAGAGATGGCTCAGCAGTTAAGGTACTTGCTGTGAAGTCTAACCACCTGGGTTTGATTCCCCAGTACCCACGTAAATCTTGATGCACAAAGTGGCTGGCACATGCAACTGGAGTTTACTTGCAGTGGCTAGAAGCCATCTTTTCCCTCTCTGTCTCTTTCTCTCTGCTTGCAAATAATTTTTTTTTAATTAAAAAAAAAAAAAAGAGTCCACTAGGGCATCAGACCCATGTAACTGCAGCAAGGTGTGACAAGGGCTACAGACCAAGTAGGGGTTGTGGAACAATGGCTGGCTGAGCAAAGTCCAAGACTGAAGGCAGGCAATGAAAAGGCACCAAGGACACCAGTGGAATGCAGGCAACCAGACTGGGGACCAGAGAGCTTCAGTCCTTTATAAAACAAGCATAGAAATGTGCCAATTTCATCTAGCCTGTGCTGCAGCCACTTCCCCAAACAGAGCACAAGAGCACAGATAAAGGGTAGCTGAAGGAAGGCACTCATCCCACTAATACTTTTCCAGAAACGGACCTCAATGGACAGATTCACTGGCTTTAAGTGGTGAGAAAATCTGAACCCACTCAGGGCTAGTCCTCCTCTGCCTGCCCCAAGCCAACCTGGAATACATACCAGTGACAGGAGTGCCCTCTACAGATTCAGAAGGATAGAGAAGCATCTGCAAAAATGGGACCTTCAGCAAACCAGCAATTAAGACTAAGGGTTGTTTCAACATTTAGCCCCCAGGTTTTCTCACTTTCTCAGTGGCACCATGGAAAGGCCAGTGAAGCTAGTTATTCTCTGTACATGCACAATTCTATAAGAATTCACCCAACAGTTCATCAAGAACTGTCTCCTGGGAGTATTAACATTCCCACAAAAACTGTAGCAGAAACAAGGGAAGATGGTACAGGAGGTGGTAGCCACTCCCACACAGCCAGCCAACCACCACTTAACAAATCCAACTTTGTTCCAACTCACTTTGCTTATTGACCAAGCATACACACACACACACACACACACACACACACACACACACACACACGTATATATATGCATGCATGCATACTTACACTCTGAGCCTCTTGCTTGCTCCAATCCTCTCCCCCTTCTCTGCCATTTAACCCTTTCCTTCCTTTGTGTTGTCTCATCTCTGCTGCTGTTCCCCTGAGCAAGGCACAGTGATTACTGCAGGCAAGCAAGCACTTAGTTGCTGCAGAGCTTACTGTACCAAATGGTTTACTTTAAATCATTTGTGCTGTTAAGTGTAAAGGTTTTTAAAAATTGGAAAAATATTTAAGTTTCTTTTCTCACCACCAATTCTAGGGAAGACAATCCCTTTTGAGGGGAGGGGGAAATTTTTTAAAGAAGAAAATCTCATAACCCCCTGCCCATGTACACATAGGACTGGAGACGTTATAAAATGGAATGAACTTTACACACTTACTGAAAACCTTTGAATGTGTCAAATACTGAGTTAGCATTTTGATGACCTTATCCTGTTTCTTTCTCTCCCTTCTCAACTTCAGAGGCTGACACTAATCAGAAACCATAGCAGGAGCCCAAGGCCACACAACTAGCAAATAGTGAAACATGCCTCTGAGATTCCACAGCCACCAGTCACAGTACCATGCCAGTGTCATCCTCCATCACCAAGAACGTAACAGTGGGTACCAATTTCTCTTTGGGCAACTAGCAGCTCTCCTGAAAGTCACTTCCAGGACAGAGTAAGGAACCTTCTGTTTTAAAAAAAAAAAAAAAAAAAAAGGCCCACGAAAGGCCTCTCTACTCTCCACCACTCCTACAACGTCACATCAGAGATCAATGTCAGCATCAAAGGTCTTATTTCACATTCCTCCCCTCATCACCAAAACACAAGGTTGAAAATGACTGATGCTCTATTGTCTACCCATTCTGTTCCTTACAAAGTAACTTCAATAGCATTCCCAGAGACCTGCTGCATTTCAGGAACTGCTTTAATGTTGAATATGAGCTTTGACTATGGCACTTCATACACAGAATTCTTTTTTTTAATTTTTTTGTTTATTATTTACTTGAGAGTGACAGACAGAGAAAGAGGAAGACAGAGAGAGAGAGAATGGGTGCGCGAGGGCTTCCAGCCACAGCAAGCAAACTCCAGACGCATGTGCCCCCTTGTGCATCTGGCTAATGTGGGTCCTGGGGAATTGAGCCTTGAACCAGGGTCCTGAGGCTTCACAGGCAAGCGCTTAACCGCTAAGCCATCTCTCCAGCCCCATACACAGAATTCTAAGCATACATGTAAATACGCTACTGGGCATACTGATGGTGTATTATCTTTACAGTGAAATTTTACAATTAAACAACTTTTTTGTTCTTAACCTGTCCTACCAAATATTTAAGAAAACTATCAAGAAACCACAAACTAAAGGCAAAAGATAGGTAAAACACTACACTTTTATCTGTCTCTTTCTCTAGGCTCTCTTCTCCCTAGAAACCTGCACCACCCTTTTCTGGAAGCTACAGCAATCTGGATCCTGCCATCTGGGGACAGCTGCTACAGAGGGGCTCTGATCCAGGACCTGCAGAGCCTGTGCCCCCCAGCTAGCTAGGCCCTAGTGCTACCTTGTCCTCCTAACTGGCCACTATACCTCCCCCAATCAGCAGTTCATGGATTTACAGGGCTTGTTCCAAGGGAACACAGGAGACTCAGTGTGTTGGACCAGCAGGACACATCCAAGCTAATACAAAAATGGCCCTCCAAGACAAGAATAGTGCTCAAGGAAAAGACTACCACAACCCTAGTGATTCAGTGACAATGGAGGGACTTAGGTTCAAGGTCACCTGGAAAATGTAGAGGTAAGTAGATAGGACTGCATCTTTACTGCCTTCTACTTAATGCTGTGCAAACTTGAACAAGTAACTTCACCTCTCCGAGCTCATCCTCTTCTGCAGACATTATAGTACCCTACCTCACAGGGTTGCTGCAAAAACTAGAAATCCAGCACAAAAAGCACCTACTCTACAGCAGATCCTAATGACTGATAAGTTAGTTAATGAGCTCTTAAAGAGGAAGCTTACCTCTAAGCAGCAGCTGCCTGTACCAACTCTAAACTAGGAGAAGGTTCACACAAACCTGCTGACAAACCTGCACGTGGTGCCGCCAAGAAGTTCCTGTGTAATTACTCCAGGCAACACATGCTCCCTAAAAGTTCCAAGAATATAAAAGGAACACTTCCTGCTTTATGGCTACAAAGACCAAACTAACTGGGAATATCAGTCCCACGGGCCACAACTGCTTCTTAAATGAGATTACAATAAGAGTGATGTACTGTAGGACAAGTCAGCTGTGACAAGCAGCACTTTATAGAGCTATCTGTTTGTCTCCATCACCGCATCGCACAATGTGTCCCTGGACTCCAATGTGCAGCTCCATTTACCGCTACATGACAAATGGGCAGCACTTGTAAAAGGCACAAAGAGGGCCACATCGGCCACGTAATGGTCACCACAGCTGTACCCAAGTGCTTGAGGGGACAAAACAGACCCCCAAGTTCATTAAACTGACCAGTAATGGATCTTTCAAAAAGTGCCTTAGGAATCGTACAGAAAAGGCGAAAATAAATAACTCAGCATGGAAGGCTAATCTGAAATGGTGTTTGATAAATTATTTATACCACAGGCGATTGTCTGCATTTAATATTGGAGCTACTAGTAGCATCTTTAAAAGATGATTTATGTGTTGTAATGCTATTAAACTTTATATTGGCCCACTGCTAGCTATAAAGTCTGCTGAGATTTAGAGAATGAGTTTTAAACTGTCACTGCAACATCATAGGAGATGGAGACTGTATTAAATCTTTACTTTAAACCTGTTATCTAGAGAGTTGCATTTTGTAGACACTCACAAACTGATAGATTACCTCGGCATCCACTACAGTGTGGGTCCAAAATAGTACTGCAAAGAAACTTTTCCACATTACATCTTGTCTATAGCTGCAATTCAATTTTTCTTCTCACTAAAGTAATTTTCAGATTGGCAATCTCAGAGTGAAATGTAGGTATGCCAGCCAAAGGGCACACTGCACAGCTCAGCTTCAAATTAATCCTCTTTAAATAAAGCCTCCACAATTTGACAGTTTTGCTATGCATACTGAACAGTGCTTTACTTACATTGGGAGCCAGCAAAATATTAAATATGTATTTGACTAAAATCCTAACATACCATTTAGATATATTTGGAATGTGAAAATACACATATGGCCAGTCATTTGAAACAATACATTTGTAACTAAAAATTTTTAAAGAACTTGAAAAGAAGTAGAATTGGTTATTTGCTAGAATGTCTTCTGGCCTGCAGCTAGATGTAAGGGGGTTTGTCAGCCTGCTGTCATGAAGGACAGGCTCCTCAGGCTCCAATGTTTTTTTCACACCACAGAGGCACCTTTGCCTTCTATCCCCTCCACAGCAGGAACTGGGTACAGTTGGCTTACCTACTTTTATTCCCCTAGGGGAACAAGAATGTGGATGGCATGGTAGCTCAACTCATAAGCTTCTATGCTATTCTATCCACTTCCCTATTTGCGACCGAATCCATATTTAGTCTCATTTATTTCATAACAATTTACTTCTTTATTGACAACATAGATTTAACTCCTTACCAACCCAAGCATGAGAGGGCTAGGAAGATGTTGGAGAAAGGATACAAAAATTCACTTGGAAGGGATGGGTTCAGGAGATCTACTGTGTAACACAATGACTACAGGTAACAATGGACAGCACTCTTGAGAACTGAGAGTAAGAGTAGGTTTTATATGTTTTTAACCAGATTAAAAAATACATAGGTGAGGCAATACATGTCAGTCAGCTTGATTTTATCATTCCAAGACATGAAATTCTAAGCATCATGTTGGATGTATTTTTGTCAATCAAAGTTTAGCTAATTAAAAAACCTGAAGCAGTCCAAGTTTGTCTTATGTTACTTTGATTGGAAACTGCTCTAAGTTTGAAGTATGGTTCAGTGTTAAGAGTGCTTGCCTATTATATGGAAGCCCTGGTTTCCAAATGGAGCACTATGCCCTCAAACATGCACAAGCATGCATGCATGCACACTAGCAAGTTTTATTGTTCTGTTGATCTGCAGCAGAGTAGGTAAGTTTAAGTGTGATACAAATTTGGACTCCAAAAAATGGAACCAAGCGTCTGCAGCTCAGCAGTGCACCTCACATTTTCTCCTGTGTCCTGGGTACTCAACACAGTACACAACCTGAGTATCAACCAATGAACAAAGCACCTTAATTTCAATGCATGCACAGCCTTGCCAAACTCAAAGATAAAGCCACAAGACAGATCAAAACCAAATGGGCAATTCCAAAATTACATCAGTCAATCAAAGACAATTAGCAGTGGGGAAAAAGAAGCCTGCACATGACATTTTGAGTGGCCTGTTGATATGTTGAGGTTCTAACTATGCCACTGATGTAGCCTGAAGGAGTAATTAATGGATGACGGTTGAATAAAATTTAAAGAGCTCCCAGCAGCAGGCATCCTGTACAAATCTGTATGTCTCATGTGTGGCCACATCTTTTACAGTGGAAAAGCTAATTTGTTTGTTTGTTTGTTTGTTTGTTCCCAAACTGGGCTGTGTGATAAAAGCAAAGGCATCCAAACTCTGGACCCAATCTCTTTGGGTAAGTAATTCTGCCTGGGAATCACTGTGCCTTTAAAGTCAACTGTGAACAAGTGCATCAGCACACCCGTAAGCCAAGCACTTGGGAAGCCGAGGCAGAGGCAGAAAGATCCACAAGGCTAACCTGAGCTACACAGCAAAACACTGTTTTAAAAAAAAAAAAAGTGGAATGTGCCTTCAAGGTGGTGGTGGTGGTGGTGCCAGTTTCTCCATGGACAAGCTCAGTGTGCACACAGCCACCAGGATGCAGGCAATGCAGGAAATAAAGAAAACACATACTGTGGGTGCAAGCGTGCTGCCAGGGAGACTCAGCTGTCCCAGATCACCAAAGGACGAAATGCCTGAGTACAACTAGAGGCCAGGAATGAAGATAATCAAAGGCTGTACAGTTAAGGTGGTCTAGAAAAGGCCAGCAAGAGAAAAGCTCTGGAGGGCTGGGTCACTCAGGAAAACAGCTGTCAAGAGCTTTCTGAACCACAGGTCTTAATTTACAAGAATGGAATGGAACACTGTTTCTGTTCACGGTCTATGAGGGGGGATAAAAACAAAATAGGAATGTCTTGGGCACACAGGTTTCACACATCTGTTAGCAAGTTCTGGGGTAAAAGAAAAAAGACAAGCATGAGAAAGAGCTAACACTGAGTCATCCTACAGTCCTAGCTCTGAGTCCTATCCCTACCCCTTTACCCCACCCTCATGTGCTCACACAGGTGAGGCACAGCAGGCTGATGCACCCAAAGACACTCAGCTATGTGAGTGCCAGGGACTAGTGCCAACTGTGCCTGGCACCACCAAAGCCTAGTTCCCTACCTCATCATTAGGAGAAATGGTGACGAGCAAGTAGTTTTGCTAGAATCTGCAATGGCGAATGGAAGGAAAAATACCTAAGTTTCCAGAGAGAAAAAGACCAAAAGAGACAAGAACATATTGCACTCCACAAGGAGAAGAAATCAGTGTTCACAGCAAAGTATACACAAATGTACATTTCCAAGGCTGCACTAATTGAAAAAAAAAAAAAGAAAAAGAAAATTGCAAGAAAGACTAGGTTTTTGTTTTGTTTTGTTTTGTTTTTTTAAGTGAGAGGGGTTTAGAATTTAGCCTTACGGGTACATGTTAGCCTAGTGTGCAGAAAGCCCTGGGTTCAGTCTATATCTCTGCATAAACCAGCCATGGGAATGGGCACTTGTGATCCCAGCACTCAGCAGGTGGAGGCAGGAGGATGAGGAATTCAAGGTCCTCCTCGGCTACACAGCAAGTTCCAGGATAGTCAAGGTTATATGAGATCCTGTCTCAAATAAAATAATTTAAATAAAATAAAATAAAAATTAAGCTGGGCATGGTGGCACTTGGGAGGCAAAGGTAGGAGAAGCACTGTGAGTTTGAGGCCAGCCTAAGACTACATAGAGAATTCCAGGTCAGCCTGGACTAGGGCAAGACCATAACTCAAAATAACAAGGAAGGAGGGAAGAAGGGAAGGGAAGGGAGGGCAGGGGATAGGATGGGAGAAGGAGGAGGGAAGGAGGGAGAAAGAGAGAAAAAAGAGAAAGAAAAAAAAAAAAAAGAAAACGAGGCTGGCCCAGGAATAAGATCTTACTGTCTTTTTCTTTCTCTTTTGCCTCCCTCCCTCCTCTCCTCTCCCTCTGGGGAAACAATATGGCAGTGATTGCGGTAATAGATTCCAAGAGAGCTGGCAAGGGCTTATCACTTGAAAATGGGTAGGGAAGGAACTCAGTAGTAGAGGACTTCCCTACCAATGGTTGGGCTACGTAAGTGATCACAGGAGGGTACTGATTCCTGTCAGGGTTCTCTTTCTCTCTAATTAATAATAGGAATTAATGTATTTTCTAGACAATGGTACTACAATAATATATCCCTACAGGAAAGGGTCAAGATAAAGTTAGAGCCACTGTAAGCCTATGTAAGTTATTTGGGATGAGAGGGACAAACATGTTAAGAGTCAATATATAAATGCTGTTTCCCATTTCATGGGTGGCAGGACTCAAAAATATCTCTCTGGGGACAGAGAAGATGGTTCAGCAGTTAAAGGCACTTGCTTGCAAAGCCTACTGGGCCAGGTTCAATTCCCCAGCACCCACATAAAGCTACATGCAAAAAGTGATATAAGCATCTGGTGTTCATTTGTAGCAGCAAGAAGCCTTGATGTAATATCCTCCCCTCTCGCATGCAAATAAATGAAAATATTTTCTGCCGGACGTGGTGACACGTGCCTTTAATCCCAGCACTCAGGAGGCAGAGGTAGGAAGATTGTGGTGAGTTCAAGGCCACCCTGAGACTACATAGTGAATGCCAGGTCAGCCCAGGATAGAGCAAGACCGTAGCTCAAAAAAAAAAAAAAATATTTTTTTTTTCTAACATACTCTGCCAGGCCTTTAGCATACAGCAGAACAACCACATGGGACTAGTTAACTAAGAATGCAAGAGCTATAAACATGTAGAAAGAAACTCTAAGGGATAATCATAGGCATGAGGAAGCTGGCCCTGGGAAAGGTCAAATTATAAGAAGTGGCTGGTCCAAAGTATGGCAGGGGAACAAGACAACCACAAGGAGCTAGTAATTCAGACCTCTTCCATACAAGCCCTGGGTGATCAACTTTTCCTAGGCCATAGTCTTAGATAAACATTTTCTTTTTAAAATATATTTTATCTTTTATTTATTTATTTTGGTTTTTTGAGGTAGGATCTTGCTCTAGCTCAGGCTAACCTGGCATTCACTATGTAGTCTCCTACATGGCCTCAACTCACTGTGATCCTCCTACCTCTGCCTCCTATTGGGATTAAAGGCATGTGCCACCACGCCCAGCTAAACTTACAATTTCTTAAAGGGGTGGGAGGCAGGTGTACTTCCAAAAAGGGCACAATGAAGCTGGGTTTTGGTGGTCTTTTCCTGTAATCCCAGAACTCCTGAGGCAGAAGGAGGAGGATTACCTCAAGTGTCAAGCCAGTCAGGACCGTAAAGCAGGAACTTCTCTCAACAAAAGTACACAAGGCAATTTACAGAATCTAGGTCTGATGGAGATATTCAGTGTATTAACTGTGGCATAATAGAGGGAGGGAAAATTTAAGAGAATAAAGTTCCAGATAAAAATTCAGTTCAATTAATGACTAGCTGCATGACCTTACTAGTTTCATCAGTCAGCATTTTTAGGTCCCAATTTCCTCATCTACAAAAGAAGGCCTAATCTAGCACGCAGCCTTTCAGTTCCTCTCTGTCCTGAGCAGATGCTAACTAGACAAAATACTAGAGCACAAAATAAACTGTATACAGAGTCTTGGATGCAGGGAATCCCTGACGTGACTCTCCCTTTCCCTAATGTTCACAGAAAAACTAGAAGGCAAAGCCCCACTCTTCCAGAATTTCTAATGCGACAAGCAACTATTCAACTCCCAGTTCACAGCACATCAATTACCAAAGTAACCATTGTATCATAAATGAAATTCAACAGACATAAAAGCTTAGCTCTCCAGGGCATGGCCCCTTCACAGGAAGTGGACTAAGGAGCACATTTTCACTCATCTCTGTAGAGTACTAGGAGGCAAGAAAATTTATACCTATTGCAGGCAAGCTCTAGGCCAACGGGTTATCCAACTTTCTCTTCAAAACCACCATTTAGGGCTGGAAGACAGAGTTCAGCAGTTAAGGCACTTGACTGCAAAGTCTAATGACCCAGGTTCAATTCCCTTGTACCCATGTAAAACCAGATGCATAAAGTGACGTATGCATCTGAAGTTCATTTGCAATGGCTGAAGGCACCCATATTCATTCACATTCTCTCTCTGTTGGTTTTTCACCCATGAAAACAGAACCTCTTAACAGTATCCAAAACTAGCAAACTAGTTCAATCATTTATGGTACTTTTCCTATAAAACTATTTCACAGCTGCACACACGCAGCTTTAAGAGTACCACTCTTAACATTACACCTTCAAGGTTAGATTTGATCAAACTGAGAATATCTCCATCATTTTGACTCTATACTCATCAAATCTCAAAGAGAAAGCCTGTGAAATTCCTATCAATAATACTTCAAAATGTTTACATTTTCCTAAAGTACAGATACACCTTCAGAAAACAAAATGAGTCAAATTGTCTTCTGACAACCCTATATGTCAATAGAAAAGCCACCATTTAACTTAGTTTTCCCACCAGGCAATTTGTTGATTATAAATTTTAACTAAAACTAAGACAAAGCCAAGAGCATTGACATTTTCTTTACAAGTTTACTGCAGGGAGAGGCAATCAAGAGGACAGAGAAGAGACTTTGATACACCTGACATGACTAGCTTCAGCCCACATTAGGAGTAAATGTGATGCTTTATTCATGGGGCACATAGCACAAGAGCCAAAAGCTCAGGGCCAGAGCCAAACCTCTTTGAAGCCCAAGTACTTCCGTTCATGCTAGCTCCAATTATCTTCACCCCAACTCTTCTCAGCTGATCTAATATACATATACATTATATACATACACACACACACATTACATTACATGTGTGTGTGTGTGTGTGTATACATATACATGCATGCAAGAAACCCAAACTCAAGAGAAAGTTTACTGTCAAGCAAGGAGGTAGATTTGAGTTACTAAAGAGACGGATGTGGTAAAAGAAAACATAAAGGTTCAAGAAAAAAAATTATTTTTCAAAGTGTTTTACTGTATTGCAGGCTGTCTTTGAATTTGAGGCAATCCTTCTACCTCAGTCTCCTAAGTGCTACAATGATAAGCATGTGCCACCATACCTGGATTTCATCTGATTTTTACCAATATACTTGTCAAGGAATCAAAGTCAATAGACCTTTATACCTTTTCTGCTTGTTTCTGAGGTAGGGTCTCACTCTAGCCCAGGCTTGGCCTCAAACTCACAGTGATCTTACTTCTGCCTCCCAGGTGCTAGGAGTAAAGGTGTGCACCACCACACCCAGCCCTTATACTTTTTAATCTTTTCATTTTCTGTTATCAGTTTCAATTTTAGAAGAACTATATTCCAATGTGATGACTATCAGAAACAGCTGCACTCTATAAACACAGTATTTTCAAAAACCTATTCTAGGAAGTAATATTAAACAAAAATATCTGTTTAGGCTGGGCATGGTGGCACACGCCTTTAATTCCAACACTTGGGAGGCAGAGGTAGGAGGATTGCCATGAGTTCAAAGCCACCCTAAGACTACACCATGAATTCCAGGTCAGCCTGAGCTAGAGTGAGACTCTACCTCGAAAATAAATAAATAATCTATTTAGAACAACTTCATTATCTTTTTTTTTTAAGGTAGGGTCTCACTCTAGCCCAGGCTGACCTGGAATTCACTATGTAGTCTCAAGTTGGCCTGGAACTCACTGTGAGCCTACCTCTGTATCACAAGCGCTGGGATTAAAGACCTATATCATCACGCCAGGCTTTTTTTTAATTAGAGAGAGAAAGAGAATGAATTGGTGCACCAGGACCTCCAGCCACTGCAATTGAACTCCAGATGCATGCACCACCTTGTGTGCTTGTGCGCTTGCATCACCTTGTATGTCTTGTTTATGTGGGATCCGGAGAGTCAAACAAGGGTCCTTAGGCTTTCAGGCAAGCATCTTAACTGCTAAGCCAACTCTCCAGCCTAGAACAACTTCATATCTTTTTGTGCTATTTGTTTCTGCAGTTTCAGGGTTAGGAGAGAGTAGTATAAATTGCCTTATGGAAACCCACAAATAACATTATCTATGAAGGTTAAAACTGTAACTACTTTCCTGAGGTACGCTGCTGGGGTCTCATTATAGCCAGTAATCTCACATTCCACCATGCACAACACACTTAAGTACCAGCATCTCCCAATTACATGCTGCATAATCTCAAAGGATATGTGAAAAGTCTACACAGCTTCTGCACCCACTGCTGAAGCACAGCCACCTCTAATGGAACGTGGCAGCTTTCTAAACTAAATATTCACACATAGGGACAGGGCTGCTAAGCTCTAGCCCTAACTCTTGGATGATGAGCCGATGCTAATTAAAAGGCCATAATGCCTCAAAAAAATGACCCCTCAGACAACTTTAGATACAATTGAGATCTGTTTTCCTATTTCCAAATGTGTTCTGCTGTCCAAACTTCTAGAGTTACACACTTGGCCCATACCAAATGCCTTTGTATGAAATGATCTTTTCAGGCTCCAGTCCCATCCTTCCTTAGACACCAGGACAAGCAACTCTAGTGACAAGCCACATGCCCTTTGAGACTGCCTGAAAGTCTCCTGGGAGGATTTCTTCAGTTCCCCTCTGCCTTCTCTCTACAACCCCCTCCCCTTTGCAAGTGGTTTTTCTCATCCTTTTTGAATCATACTTTGAGTAGTTCTTTGTGTGCCTGTAACACCAATGGGTTGTAACTGTTACAAAGAGTCACAGAGCTTCATCAACAAACCTTGGCTGAACATGAGCCTACCTTGTACATGTCTGGAAGGATCAACCCTTGTCAAAAGCTCAGAGACCTTAACAGTGACCCCAAAAGCCACTCACCTACTCAATTGTGTTTTTGTTATTTGTTTCTGAGGTAAGGTCTCACTCTAGCCCAGGATGACCTGGAACTCGCTCCAGGCTGGTCTTGAACGATCCTCCTACCTCAGCCTTCTGAGTGCTGGGATTAAAGGTATAAGCCACCAGGCTCACTCCATTAAGCCATTCTTCAGGTGCTACAGGCACCAAAGAATAGCAGCCTGCTGGCCCTGCCTGTGCCATTTGCAGTGCCTAAGGAGTTTCAGAGAAGAGTCACCTTCTGTAAGTTTCCTCAAAAGTAGAAGATATCCAGGGTACATCCACTCTTAACATAATCATTTGACTATTTTAGGAATTACTTTTACTTCAACTAGCAATAATCAGCAGTTGCCATAATCATTTGGGTAGTTGGTTTTTTTTTAAGCTATTTTTACTTCAGCTAGCAAAAAACCAGCACTTGGTATAAGCAGTCATGTGCATTTAATTAAAAAGAGGGGAAAGGGTTTAGCAGTTAAGACACTTGTCTGTGAAGCCTAAGGACTCAAGTTCAATTCTCCAGTACCCATTTAAGTGGCTAGACTAGAGCTTTGGTGCACTCATTCTCTTTCTCTCTCTCTCAAATAAATAAAATAAAGCCAGGTGTGGTGGTGCAGGCCTTTAATCCCATTACTTGGGAGGCACAGGTAGGAGGATCACCGTGAGTTCAAGGTCACCCTGAGACTACATAGTGAATTCCAGGTCAGCCTGAGCTAGAGTGAAACCCTACCTTGAAGAAAAAAAACAGAAACAAAAAACTGTCACAATAGTAATGGCTTTGAAATATCTCATCTAAATCAACTTTATTCTCATCCCTCTCCATTTTAAGAATTGCCAGCCCCTTCAAATATTGGTAGTTTTGTTTATTCAGATCTTTTTTTTTTTTTTTTTTTTCAGGTAGAATCTTCTCGCTCTAGTCCAGACTGACCTAAATTTAACTATGTAGTCTCAGGGTGACCTCAAACTCAGTGATCCTCCTACCTCTGCCTCCTGAGTGGTGGGATTAAAGGCGTACGACACTGTTCCCGGCTTCCAGAACGTTTTTTAAAATTTTTTTAAAACTTCTTATTTATTTATTTGAGAGCGACAGACACAGAGAGAAAGACAGATAGAGGGAGAGAGAGAATGGGCGCGTCAGGGCTTCCAGCCTCTGCAAACGAACTCCAGATGCGTGCGCCCCCTTGTGCATCTGGCTAACGTGGGACCTGGGGAACCGAGCCTCGAACCGGGGTCCTTAGGCTTCACAGGCAAGCGCTTAACCGCTAAGCCATCTCTCCAGCCCCCAGATCTTTTTGATAAAAGAATTTTGCTGACTTTTCTTCCTTGAGTTGATTTATTTTATATATATGAAAACTGTGAAGTTGGTTTGTCCGTCCGTCCATCCCGTTAGTCCATCCTTCCTTCTTCCCTTCCTCCCTACTTTTGGCTAGAAATGAAGTATCTCTGACTGTGTAAAATACAGGAGTATTTTAAAAATTACCATGTTTCAGATCAGAAGGTTAAAAACAGCAGAGAAGCAATTTAAAGCTTTCCAGCCCAGTGATTCAGTGAAGCTTAGCTCAAGCCCACCAGGCCCAACTCTTGAGGGTAGTGGCCCCGCTGAATGCATAAATGCCTGCTATGATGTTTACCTTTTTTGTTAAATGTTAACTTGCACGTAGAACGTAAACCTACAACAGGAACCACATTTAAATATTTAGCGCCAAATGTTAATCTAAACTTAATTTTTCCACAGAGCCACTTTATTTTTTTAAAAGAATGAAACTTTCCTAAAATTCCTAATCACACTTCAGTGTGTATTAGTGGATATGTAATGTCGGGCTGCTTGCACACTCACATGCCCACCACCTCCCCCTTACTGATATCACGCACCACACAAGTATAATAAACCATGTTAATATTTCATACCACTGTGAAATATGCTGGAGTATCAATTCAACATCTGCTGTCTTTAGGGCCTGGGAGTCCCGCAGAGACACTTTCAATTTGTAATTGAGTTCTATGCTGAATTAATCAGCAGTTTATCTTTTTTACGAAAATAATGTCTTCACCACTAACCCAGATTTACATTAACAATTTATGCCAAATTACCTGCCAAGACAAAACTTATAAGATTCTAAGCTACCATCCAGGAACATTCGGTCTTATATTTCATTTCTTGTTATTTCTCTAACCAATATGTAAGAAAAGTAGAAATCCATTGTTCAAGAGCTCGTGGGCCTTAAACCATAGACAACATCTTGGATTTGTAAGACAACCTCAACCACCAACCTGACAATAAAATTCACAGGGTTCCCTACCCCTCTGGAAACTGCTATTCAGGAACAGTTATAATTTGCAGGGTTTGTTTTTTTTTTTTTTAAATAAAATAGATGTCTAGAATAGAAAGAAACAAGAAGGGCAATTTCTTTTATTTCTTCTTCCAAGGAATCCTGGTAATTCAAACTTGGCTTGGGCTGAGTGCCAGAAAGACAACCCAACTAAAAGGAGCATTTTAAGTGCCTTCAATTATGTACCTGAGACCCAAGTTGATAAAAGTGACTCAATGAGGTAAGAGGGAAGAAGTCTATTTTCTTTTTGATACACAATGCCTAACATTTGGTCAGTGATCTCTTCCCTTTAACTCTACCTACCACATTTGGAAGATACTAGACATCCCATTCAACACTATTCCCGAGTCTACCTTTGCCTCCCTCTCAGCAGTCCCTGGTCATAAAAAAAGTCACATTGCTTCCTGGATTTCTGCCTCAGGTGCAGAAAGCAACATACTTAGTGAAATATTTCTCTTATATGGTGGTCTACTTCTCCCCACATTTCAGTTACAGGATAAATGTAAAGAAAAAAGTTTCCAAAGGAACACCTGCTCCAAAAAAATGCATCATAAATAATTACCTATATACTACATAGTAAAATAATCCCTTCTTTTCAATCTGCTTTTGTAATAACTGTGTAGGAATTTTTCACCACCATTCGGAAAAGCCTTTACCAAAATTACTCCTAGATACAATGAGAATCTACTGGTTATGAAAAAATATGAAACTAAGCACAGGAATATGTTTGGCAGAATTTTTTTTAAGAATCAATAGTTGCCAGAATGTTACTTGCAAATATCCTTTTGTTACTCCTCAAAGATTCAATCTTGAATTTGAGATTTGGCCCAAAAGGAATAGATTCCCACCTCATGAAGATTTAAGTAAATTACCTTTCCTCTTGGCCACCTATCTAGAACTGTCATTTCAAAACTTTCTTTACCACTTCCCTAAAATATCCTATTTGCAACCTAGCAGCAAGAGTGAAATGAAAACTAGCCCCACCATTAACTGAAGCTCTGGAGACAGACAAGAAAGACACCAACTAGGTCAGAGAAATGAACATCAAAGTGGCCACTTCTAAGTTAAAACTATCCCAGAGAACCAAAGGGAGAAAAACAATCACTTTTAAAACCAAATGCTATTGTGGCAGAAGTCCTACTCTTGAATCATCAGGCAGAAAACCAAAGAAAATGTCCTCTAAGTCCCACAAAATTCAAATGTTAACAGGGAGACAGACCCAAGAGTCCCTTTCTGCCTCTCTAAAGTGAATTGCTGGCAAGTTGTAATTCAATACAGAAATCTTACTTTTTTTAAAAGAAGAGAAACAACATATCAAGTCCCAGTCTCTTCCTCTTCCTCTTTCTTTTTCTCCCTATGCCTCTTTTTATGGTTAGATTACAGCCCTTTTCTCTTACCTATCTTTCTCCCCTTCATTTAAAGCCCATGCTTAAATCTTTATCAAAATAAGCTTTCTTGGGCTGGAGAGATGGCTTAGCGGTTAAGCACTCGCCTGTGAAGCCTAAAGACCCTGGTTCAAGGCTCGGTTCCCCAGGTCCCACGTTAGCCAGATGCACAAGGGGGTGCACGCGTCTGGAGTTCGTTTGCAGTGGCTGGAAGCCCTGGCGCGCCCATTCTCTCTCTCTCCCTCTGTCTTTCTCTCTGTGTCTGTCGCTCTCAAATAAATAAATAAATAATGAACAAAAAATATTAAAAAAAATAAGCTTTCTTAATAAACTACAACTTTGATTTATAATCTAAAGGGGAAGGGATAGTTTAAGGTATCTGATGCTGGCAAAAGAGGCTTTCCCCATCAACAGTGTTTCCCACTATCATCTATTCAGAGATTTAATGGGAAAATTCCCCTCCCAAATCAACTCCTGTACCTATAAATGCCTATTCATTGCTAAGATTAATTAATTAATGCCACTTAACTCACTACTACAGATAGCTCTATAGGGGCTTCATCTCAAGGTTCTAATACCTCTAAGACCTAATGCTTTAAGTTAAGTAAAGCCAGAAAGAAAATTTTTGAGGTAAATTAATACTTTGGCCAACCAAGAGAGATACAATTTTACTACATATAATGCTTCTGGACAATCAGTGAGGAGAAATTATGAAAGGCAAATGAAAACAAGCTGGGCATGGTGGTACATGCCTTTAGTCGTGGAGGTAGGAGGATAGCTGTGAGTTCTAGGGCAGCCTGGGACTACATACTGAATTCCAGGTCAGACTGGGCTAGAGTGAAACCCTACCTCAAAAAGAAAAGGGGGGGGGGCTGGAGAGATGGCTTAGCGGTTAAGCGCTTGCCTGTGAAGCCTAAGGACCCCGGTTCGAGGCTCGGTTCCCCAGGTCCCACGTTAGCCAGATGCACAAGGGGGCGCACGTGTCTGGAGTTCGTTTGCAGAGGCTGGAAGCCCTGGCACGCCCATTCTCTCTCTCCCTCTATCTGTCTTTCTGTGTCTGTCGCTCTCAAATAAATAAATTAAAAAATTATAAAAAAAAAAAAGCAAATGAAAACAGTCTCAGGGAGATTATCCAAAAGGGATCTTTCAATATATAAACAAACATGCAATCAACACTGCCCAAATCCAGTGTATATAAGAAACATGTCTAGGCTGGGTGTGATGGCACATACCCTAATCCCAGTCCTGGAGGTAGGAGGATCACTGAGTTCCAGGAAACCTGGAGACTACAAAGTGAATTTCAGGTCAGCCTGGGCTAAATTGAGACCCTACCTCAAAAACAAAAATAAATAAATAAATTTTAAAAAACAAAAGCATGTCCAATGCTCTAATCTGTTTGTTCTATCTAAACATTTCCAGGTTACACTAATCAGTAAAGGGTCCACAGTGAGCACCATTCACATCCATTTAGCAGATGTTAAGTGTTGGAGAAGATGTGGAACACAAAATCTCCCTGCACAGCTAAATGCACAGACACTATAGAAAGGTCTGGCAGTGTCACAAAAAGTTCCCACAGACTTACCATGTGACCCACCCAACAATTCTGCTTCTAGGTATATACCCAAGAGAAACCACAACGTAAGTCCACAAAGAAATGAACATTCACAGCATATTACAGCCAAAAAGTAGAAACAATCCAACTTATCCAACATCTGGGTGGACACATAAAATGCAGTACATCCATACAATGGAATAATATTGCAATCATAAAACAGAGCTGAGCACTGACACATGCCACACATGCATGGACTATTACAGAAAGTCTGCCATAAGGCCATGTATTATATAACAGCATTGGTGTAAAATGTCTAGAGTAAGTGGGGTGACAGAAAACAAGCAACCTTTTTTGGAAGAGGTAGAGTAAGGGAAATGTCCTAAAATTGACTGGGGAGAGACTTGCCACAGCTGGTATCAATCTACTAAAAATCACTATATACTTAAACTAGGTGAACTCTATGGATGTGAATTATATATCAATGAAGCTGTTACTAAATAATAACCAGACACCCAAATTTCTACAATAAATGAGCTAAAAAATTTAAAAGATGTCACAAATCAACAAATCCACATTCTAGTAACTGAAAAGCATAACCCACAATAAATAAAGAGAGTTCTGATTTGAACTGTACATTTTTCCCTCAGCCATACAAGATACCCTAAAAAGATGTAGTATTATACAAACATAACCTTAAAATCTACAATCTGGAAAACGAAGACAAGTTCAGCTCATTAAGCTAGCATCTATTAAAGTGCCACAAGAAAAACAGTCTTAAGCACCACCAAGACACGTAAGAAAACCACTGTTTGCTGTATTTGTCAAAGGTCAGAGTTTTCTTTAAATTTTGCATTTACTTAAAACCGTATTTGATGCCAATGGGGCTCAAGTTACACAGGAAGGTGCTTCGGCTAAACACTGGTAGTCTTCCTTGATCTCCATTGTCTGCTGTGTGGTTTCTGCCAGCAAACCTCCCAGCAAGTGGTCACCTTCCCAAGGAGTCATTAAACCTCTCAATGTCAGCTGGTGGGATGAGCCAGCAGCTTCCACACCTGAGCCCCCATGGCAGGGACAGAAACACTTGGATCAAGATCACTAATGAATACAGAATTCATATGCCACTTGTCAGGGCTCCTAAGCTCTGAGTCCACAGATGCAACCTAAATAAGATGGAGGACAGAACAATTGTTGACAAAGATTAAAAAGTTTTTGGCAGTTGGAAAAAAGGAGCAGAACTCATTATTCAAATGATAGTCTTATTTTTTTTAAGTTATTCATGCCATGCCTCAATGGACAAATGTCATTCACCAGTAAAGATGTCTTGGTCTTATTACTAAGTCTACACATTTGTAAATAGGCTAAAGAAAAACAACTCTTTTTAAAAGCATATTTAAGAAAGAGAATGAGAATGTGTGCCAGAGCCTTTAGCCACTGCAAATATACTCCAAATGCCTGTGCATCTGGCTTACGTGGGTTTGAGGAAACAACCTCAGTCCTTAAGCTTCACAGGCAAGCACCTTCACCACTAAACCAGCCCAAAACAACTCCTTTACAAATAACATTAGAAAGATTTGGGGAAAAATTAAAAACAACATATTTAGGGTGGAAGACACTCAAAGATGGAAAAAAAAAAAAACAACACTGGAACCAGGTGTGATGATTGCATGCCTGAATTCCCAGCACTCAGGAGGCAGAAGTAGGTGGATTGCTATGAGTTCAAGGCCAGCCTGAGACGACCTAGTGAATTCCAGGTCAGCCTGGGTTAGAGTGAGACCCTATCCCGAAAAAGCAAAACAAACAAACAAAAAAAAACTAGAACTTAAGAGAAAAGGCATACCCAAAACCAAATTACCACCTCCTCTCTTCCCCACAGCTTCTCATTTCTTTACACATTTCTGTTCTGGACTCCTATTACCAAGCTTACACAAAGGATGCTGAAGCTGATTCTCCTCCTCTGACACACGTGGCTTTCTGCTGTCTTCACAAAACCTCACCAGAGAAGAGGAGCAGCCCAAAACACTGGCACCTCTACTGACCTGGAGTAAGATGCTGTCTTAACTTTGTTATGGAATTACAGGTCCCACAAAGAAGCAGAACAGGAGAGCAACAAATTTTATCAACTCTAAACTACAACTCATGAGAGTTCAAATCCCAACTGCACCAGTGACCAACTATGTAACCTCAGGCACACTGGATGACCTCCCCATACCAATTTTCCTTTCTTCAAAATTAGGGTAACAAAGTACTGACTTGCAAAATTACTGAAAAGTGAATGAGAAAATAAAGAAAATGCTTTCAGAAGGGGGCCTGGCACATTATAAACATCCATTATGATGGTCGCTGTTTTCACTCTCTACCCCATACTAAAGCAGCAAATACTTTCATGGTCTGCACTATATATTCCAGACTTTATCTGCTGTCATCATGGCCCCACTACATGGGTCTGTCTTTCATATTAAGCTTTTGGATGGCCAAATAATCACAATAATTGTTGCTATGTGACATTTCCATTCTACTATGTAGTATAGAAAAAAGCAACCACAATATTTTAATCAATTTTGTGTGCATCACCATAGGAATTACACTGACCACATCTAATTCTCTCAGCACCGAACAGGTACATATCTGAATGCTAGCCCACAGACAAGTACCCCCACATGCTCAGAACCAAACTATGAATATAATGCAAACAAACCAGCAGCCGCATACCCCTTTCTGCTGGCCATACTGACCTCATACTATCCTCTTCTGAGACCATCCTTTTGTGCCAAACTGAAGAGTTCTTAAAAAGCAAAATCAGGGCTGGAGAGATGGCTTAGCAGTTAAGCACTTGCCTGTGAAGCCTAAGGACCCCGGTTCAGGCTCGATTCCCCAGGACCCATGTCAGCCAGATGTATAAGGGGGCACACGCATCTGGAATTCATTTGCAGTGGCTGGAAGCCCTGGCGTGCCCATTCTTTCTTCCCCTCTCTCTCTCAATCTCTCTCTCTGTGTCACTCTCAACTAAATAAAAATGAACAAAAAAATTTTAAAAAAAAGCAAAATCATGCAGATTTCTGACACTACTGTCCATCTGCAGCTTTAGTGCCTGTTATTAGATGATACAAACATATCATCACTAAGATTTTTCTGTAAGAATACCATACTGGTACAACGTCTTTCATTATTTAAAGCATATCTATAGCTGCCTGCAATAACAGATTCTGTTTTCTTGGTACCTAGGTGTTTGGCATCACATATGCCAGGTAACCACAAGCCTTTAGTGTAATGGCTACCCACATCTTTAGCAATCTACAAGAGCTTCTCTAGAGGACAGCACTGGCAAAGTAATGAAGTACGACTCCATAAATCAGACAGCTGAAGTAGCACTTGTACACTTCACCATCTATCTTCAAGATACCTTCTTTCTGAAGGGCACAAGGTAAGAGCTCATCACTGGGTACTGCAGCCAGAAAAAGGACCATCATAGTAGGCACTGACTAACCATGTGCTACTTAAAACTGCAGCCACACTAAGACTGGGGTGTGTGGGGGTTGGGGGAGAGAATCCTACTGGTGTTAGCATGCCTCAGGCAATGGTAGAGGCTTCAGCAAGTCATCTTCAAAAGGCAGGGAGCCAGAGCTCTAGAAACCTGCAAAAATTGGCTAAGCCTGCAGTCTTCATTGCTTTAAGTTGAGCATCTTCAAAGTCTAGAATTCTAACTGTAGGGCACAGCAGCTGCCACTGCAGATCTGATCCTCTCAGCTTTTGGCAGCTCTCAACTTGAGATTCTAGCAAAAGAATTTTTCAAGTTGCTATTATTGCCTGTCATGGATTTATAAATATTGTGCACTATCTGCTGTGGCATGGCTCTCGGGGGACACCAGAGCATGCCAAATGCACAACAGAATGAAAAACAGTTTCTATTCTTCAAAAAAATGCTAATTTTTTAACTGTACTCACACGATGTGTTTGGTGAGCAACTTCAATAGTACAGAATATGTATCAGAGAGGGAAAAGCTGATTGTCTTTTCCAGCAGCATTCAGCTGCTACTTTCATTAAGCTTGTTTAATTAGATTCCAGATGCTAATTTGCAAGTCGATACCAGAGGGTGCAAGACAGTTTGCCTTTGAATCATCTCTCTGTGATGTGAGGGTCCTGCCGCACACCACTACCCTTCGGCAGCCTTTGCATGGTATTCTGACAATTAGTGCAAAGAGAGGACAGTATTGATCTTGACAGACTAAATATTAATCTTCTACCTATTTTAATGAATTATAATCTTCAAGAGTTTAAATTTCTCACTAGGCTAAATAAACTATTCCTTCTTACAAAAAAATAAAATGGAAGAAAAACTAACCTAAGTTATCTATTTAATTTCTTAATTCCCTCCCACCCAAGATAAAACTGTACTTTTGGTTAGCAATTCCTGTGATTTTCAAGATACAAATAACACCATATTCCCAATTACTATGGTCACATTCCTCAAAATTACCTGAAGAGACCACCACAGTGTGATAAGCATTAGCACTACCATCCAACTAGCCTATGGGTAACCACCACCAAGGACTTAATTCTTAGAACAGCCTCAATGAAGAAGAAAAAACTATAAAACTATAATTTACCATCACCAAAATCATTTCTCAACACCCCTGTCATTAAGTCAACTCACCACATTTTAAAACCCACTATTCAAATACAAAATCTGAATAAGCACCTTTGTTTATTAAAAAAATAATAAAGCATGAGACTTTTCACCAATAAGAAATACACTTTTAGGAGCTGGACACAGTGGTGCATGCCTTTAATCCTAGAACTTAGGAGGCAGAGGTAGGAGGAATGCCACAAGTTCTAGACCACCCTGAGACTACATAGTGAGTTTCAGGTCAGCCTGGGCTAGAGCAAAACCCTACCTCAGAAACAAAGAAAAAGAAAGAAAGAAAGAAAGAAAGAGAGAGAGAGAGGGAGGGAGGGAGGGAGGGAGGGAGGGAGGGAGGGAGGGAGGGAGGGAGGGAGGGAGGGAGGGAGGAAGAAAGAAAGAAACAAACAAACTTTTAGGTACTAGGAAGATGGCTCAGCAGTTACAGGCACTTGCTTATAAGCCTGGCAGCCCAAGTTCAATTCCCCAGCATCCACATAAAGCTAGATACAAGGTGGCGCGCACACACCCATGATCCCCAATATACCTAAGTCAATAGGAGGCAGAACTAAGGAGAGTCCAGAAGCTCACGGGTCAGCTTGACTAGCACAAGGCAAGTTACTCGTTGACTATGCAAATACACTTGGAAGCTTGGTAGCAAGGATTAAAAAGAAAAAAGAAAGAAACTAAACATTATGAGACCACTGCAGTCAATACTCAGGCCACAACTAGCTGAGAATTTTTATGTGGGCTGGAGAGATGGCTTAGCAGTTAAGGAACTTGCCTGCAAAGCCAAAGGACACAGCTGTGATTCCCCACAACCCATGTAAGCCAGATGCAAAAGGTGGCACATGGGTCTGGAGTTTGTTTGCAGTGGCTGGAGGCCCTGGCATACCCATTCTCTAAGTGCCTCTCTCTTTCTTTCTCCCCCCCCAAAAAAAACAAATAAGTCAATATTTTTAAAAACTGTTTTGTGTCTTAAACCCACCATTTACTTGGCAATTTCTCTGAAACTATGAACAAGAATTTTGCAGGGCATGGTGGCGCATGCTTTTAGTCCCAGCACTCGGGAGGCAGAGGTAGGAGGATCACAATGAGTTCGAGGCCACCCTGAGACTCCACAGTGAATTCCAGGCCAGCCTGGGCTAGAGTGAGACCCTACCTTGAAAAACCAAAAAAAAAAAAAAAATTCATTCAAACAAGAATTTCACTCAAGGCAAGTCACTGGCCCAAATGATCTGAAACAGCAGAGGAATCCTAACTGGGATGCTGTTCTGGTCTACCCTTCCCCAATAAGCTTCTGCTCTGTGCTCCATCTTTTTTCACCTGGAAACTTCATGGGGTGTACTGCTGTTTTAAAGATTCAGCACCTATCTCCACACCTAGCATATTGGAGAAGTTCAAAAAAGTGTTGCTTAATGCATAATACAGGCGTTTAAATGAGCACTTGCGAGGCACAGGTAGGATCGCCGAGAGTTGGAGGCCACTCTGAGACTACATAGTGAATTCTAGGTCAGCCACAGCTAGATTGAGACCCTACCTTACAACAACCACCCCCCCCAAAAAAAAAAGGCTGGAGAGGTGGCTTAGAGGTTAAGCACTTGCCTGTGAAGCCTAAGAACCCTGGTTTGAGGCTCGATTCTCAGGACTCACATTAGCCAGATGCACAAGGGGGCACACGCATCTGGAGTTTGTTTTCAATGGCTGGAGGCCCTGGCACGCCCATTCTTTCTCTCTTTCTATCTGCCTCTTTCTCTCTCTGTCACTCTCAAATAAATAAATAAAAACAAAACAAAAGAACATACAGACTTGATATTTTCCTATTTACAATATCAAAGCTCCACCTTCATTTTTCAAATTTCAAAAAGCAGTAGTAAAGTTAATTTCACTTGTTCTACTTAAAATGTGACTATTAAAAAGAATGTAACTCTGTTTTCTTTGCTTTTAACCTCTTTCCAGTCAGTTCCTTCCTCTTTTTAAGTATAGTCTTTCTACAAAGTTCTGAGTGTTAGGGTGCTCATTATAGTGTTCTCCAAGATAAGGAAAATGGGTGTGTGCTATTAATGAAAATGTATCACTTTTGTGTAACTTTACCACTGCTTTTATTTAACAAATACATTTTTAAAAATCCTATTTCAGGGCTAGAGAGATGGCTTAACAGTGAAGGCACTTGCCTGGAAAGCCGAAGGACCCAGGTTCGATTCCCCAGGACCCAAGTAAACCAGACACACAAGGGCATGCATGCATCTGGAGTTGGCTTGCAGTGGCTGGAGGCCCTGGTATGCTCGTGCTCACTCGCTCACGCTCTCACTCCCTCAAATAAATAAGTAAAATATTTTTATAAGTCCCATTTCAACATGAGATCCATATAATTTGTATGTATATGTGTATGCACTGATGATCAGAGCCAGGGCCTCATGTATGACAGGCAAGTTCTCTACCACTGAGGCATACTCCCAACTCCCAAGATTTTTTTTTTTTTTTTTTTTTTTTTTTGGTTTTCGAGGTAGGGTTTCACTCTAGCTCAGGCTGACCTGGAATTCACTATGTAGTCTCAGGGTGGCCTCGAACTCACAGCGATCCTCCTACCTCTGCCTCCCGAGTGCTGCCAAGATATTTTTAAGTATCTATTTAGAAGGTAGGTTTTTAAAATATTATCCAGACAGGTATTAGACAATTATTTGCCTCACATTCACAGTTAAAACAGATTCTATATTAAAAAAAAAAGATTCTGCCTTCACTTAATATTGATTTTCACTATCAGTGTCAAGTTTTTTAATAAGTAAAAAAAAATCCTAACATGATAAATGTACATAATCAACCTAAACTGGACTTGAATGAATCTATTTCAGGTTTCATAGGTTACAAAACATCAAGTCCTCCAAGTTACAGATGTGATCAATCTAAAACTCACATTCTTCAGATTGATAGCACAAGTTTTATTGGAGGGAGGCTGACATTTCCCTTTTCTCCCCAAAATCACATCTAGATTAAATTATCAGCCTCTGAACCATTCCAAGGGTCAGACTTGAAACAGTATAAAATTACTTTAGCAGTATTAAGTCACTTTTAATATGCTTCATACTTTCAACTTTTTCTGCAACTCCCATTTTTCTTTATCACATGGAGGTTCCAATCAATTCGAAATAAACAAAACTTTCACAAAAATTTGAAAAGATTAATGTGGTTTAAAGAAGACCTTGACATTAAAATTCCTCTATACTTAGGAAATGAGAGAACTTGGCTTTATTTTTCTTTTTAAGTAACCTGTACCTATTATATTTTCTCTGTGTATTTAAGAACCCCAAACAGAAAATGCTGATATGGGAATAAATTTTTACACTGAGAAATGAGAAAAGAATCCTAATTTAATTTATACTTTTATAATTAGGCATATGTATTCTTAATTGGAGAATGTCACTATCATTTTTAGTAGAAAATATCTATCTAGATTCTATACATTTTAATTATTGCAGCTAAAAATGAGAGGAAACCAATTTTACTGACCATATTACCAAAAATCACAATAGTTTCTGACAGAAATCTGTCCTGGCTGACCAGAATCCCCAACCATAGGTAATCTGGCTTTTACAGCACTTGACCCAAACCTAAAGGACAGAGACCTTCAGAGCTCCAAGGGCCCTTAATGTTCCAATGACAATGAGATCATGGAAGAATAAAGTATCTTTAATTTTGTTTAATTACTCATTTGTTGTTAAAATTTAACTTAATTTTTCTTCTCTCTCCAAAGATGATTAGGCATAAGACACTGTAAAAAAAAAATAATAATTCCCACCAATATCCTCTAGTATTGAAACAAAATGTTGCAAAGTCAGAAAGGACAAAAACCTATTTATCAAGAAATGAGGTAAAACACTCCTAAACTGCCTACAAATTACTGAAAAGTTGACATTCCCTATCAAAAAATTAGCCATTGAAACTCCCAAGCGCAAACAATGAAGGCTGCCCTGAAGAGTTATGTGCCAATATGGTACAGATGCACTGCAGTAGAGGAGTAACGTGGTACCATAAGCACCCAAGTATGCTTAACACGCTTCAGAAACAGCAACAGGAGATGAGCACATTTGTCAGTGGATGGATGACTCTTTTTTGGGGAGGGGTGCTTTATAGAAGACATATCTGTAATTAAAGCAGACAGGGACAATGTCTTTCACAAGACATTTTGTGTAAGAATTATAATAAAAGAATCTCATATAAAATATTTGAGACATTAGATCCATTACACCCTGCGAAGACTACTGTCCCTTCTTTTGTTAAATGCTGAAAGATCTTATAGGGAGTTTTAAAAATTGATCCCATTTTTTATAAATAAGGTCTGTTTATCATTTAAGACATACATAATTGCTCTATTCTTAGTGAACATAAAAACAGGTTGTTCTGATATTTGCTGATACAGAAATCTTAGTATACAAGAAAATAACTCATGCTACAACAGCATTTATAGCCAAGAAGAGTTCTTGACAGCCCACAGCCAGAGCAAAAACCTGAAATATTCTGGTTCCTCAAGGCCGAGGGAAAATACAACAGGGCTACCATAAAGGACGCTTTCTCAAGTAGCAAGTCTCCTAGGCAAACATATGTGCCAAAGAACATTCCAAATAACTATGATACTGTATAAGCTTTGAAGAAGGAATCAATTTGTAAATGTCTGGCATACAACTGGAAAAAGAGCTGACAGAAGAAAACTTCAGGAACTTACATACCTCCATATCTGGCCTAAACTTATCTTCAAACACAGCCATAGCTGCCAAGGAACCGGAACCTGTAAGAACAAGATGCACTTTTAGTACACTTTACCACCTCCCAACTTCTCCATCTCAAGTCTACCTCAAGGCAATAAAAACAGCCAAATATGCCCAATGTCACATTCAAGTACAAGGTAAATATCAATCCTAGAGGCCAAATCAACAAGGGGAAAGGCAATGCTTCCCAAAGCCTGGATGCATACATTAGCTCAGGTAAATCTGCCACTGACCCTGCTTCTACTGCTGGCAGATTTAATTATACACCATTCACAATGAAATGCTAAAGCATGAAAATGAGGTTATGGAGAATTTGGATTTCTTTTCAAAAAGTGAATGCTACATAATTTCATTTGTCCTGTGCTGTAAGGCTTGTACTCCATATTGTGCTTTGGCGGCTGCTGGGCACAGCACTAAATACCAAATGTGTTAAAAAGAATACATTGCTTTAATGAGCTGGCCCTGGTGGAGTCACCTTGACACACAGGGAAGAAACTACCATACCAGTAATGGTAATAGGACTGCAAGCCACGGCCACCAGGTTATCCCAGCTACAACTGTAAAATACTTTGTTACATGGCATTTATTTGGAGCTATTATTTTTAGTTTGTACTTTGAAAAGTAACAGCTGAATAGTCAAAATGACAAAGACACAAAAATTTATTATTACAATAGCAAATGGTTGAAAGGTTATGCTGCAGATATTAGGAGAGCAAATTTATCCAGACCAAAGTAGAATGCAAAGGCATTACCAACAAGACTGGGCCCCTTTGAACGGATGCAAAAGGCAGCTCAGCACTATGTGAACATTTAAACTTGCTTTGTTCAGAAACCAGAGAATCTTCAGAAAATTGTCATCCTATCTGTACAGAGTTCTGGCAATATTTCAGGATACTCCACTTTTGGAGAAAGGATACAGTTGCCCACATTTTTTACTCCAATTAGAAGATTTTTTGGCATTTATTACTTTTTAACTTGTTTTGCATAACACTATCTATTTAGCTGGGTCACAGAGAAAACCATATTTTCTATTTAAAATGATTTGTGTACATCGCTTGACCACCTCAATGGTTTAGCAAAGGAAAAGGCAGCGATTAAACAGTTTCAAATGAGGTGTCCTGCTGATTTTATCAAGTCTGCTGAATGTATAATGAAAAAGGAGAAGCTGACAGCAGCGCTGCACGGAGGAAATACAGACTACCTTCTCTGAACCATTTAAGGAGGTCCAATTATAGATCAAATTTAAAGGGTAGAAACGGCAGATTTATAGACACAAATCAATGAACATGGTAATCCCAATGAATATGACAGATACTCCTGTTAGGGAATATTGCTGCAGTTGAGGATCATTACCTTCACAGCACTGGATACATCACATCTAAAGCAGTGGGAAGCGTCAAGTGTAGACCAGCATTACAAGCAATGACTATTCATTTAGGCTCTGGGAGCAAAAGGCAACCCCATTTCCCCTCTTGCCTCCTCCTCCCTTAAAAAAAAAAAAAACTAAACACTAAAAGCCCTCAGGAAAGGAGACAAAAATTAAACATATATAAAACCAGCACACTCCCCAAAACCCCAACATAACATGGAGGGATAATTTCACCAAACCAAACTTCTGAATTTCAAAATAAACATGTCCTTGAAAAATATGGAAATAGAATCAAATTCTACCAATGGCTTTGTGAATCACCAGCTCACCCTAAGTAACCTAAGTTTCTGCTTTAAGGCACAGGTGAGAACCAGTCTTCGGTCTCCCTAATAAATGATGAGCTGGTTTTGTGTGGAAAACAAAGGGTAGCTGTCAGGAAGAAATACGAAAATTGTAAATGAGGAACTCTCAGAGCAAAAAAAAAAAAAAAAAAACTTCTAAATACAAAATATTCTGCATCATGGCCAAAGGCAGGCATGCCTTGCCATTGTGTCCAAGATTATCTATCCTAGGGAAGAACCCAAGGGTATATGGACTGACAGGCTGGAGACCCACATTTAAAAAGGACACAAGAAGGCAGGGGGATTCACCTAAAAGCTAACAATCTTGTGAGGATACTAATGGATTATTGTTAAACAGAAAAACAAGCTTACCTTAAAGGTATTTAAAAACAAAACAAACCCTGGCCATGTTTTCTGCTGGGCCCTCCTGTCTTTGGCATGTTCACAGTAACACTTTTACTCCTTTCTCCTAGGCATATATTTGCGCCTGCTCAGCTGCATTCACTATGTTAGAATAATTTTTCCTTTAACAGAATTTTTTTTTTCTGCTTGTCAGCAATACTATGGACACAATTTCTCTAAATGGAAGTGCCAGACTACAACACCCAACTTCTTGCAACAGAATGTGGGGAGCACTCTACAGTAAAGAGGTGGTTTTCAAGAGCTGGCAGGTGAACACAGGAATGACATAGGAGTCTGTTGCCTTCTCTGATTATACATCTACCCAACACACAGTGTTGAGAAATGTTCTGAAAAGTTTCCTAATTCCCCTGAAATCAAAGATAAGGCAGCCCCAAAATAAAGCTAAGAAGAAAGGGAATTTCAAGTCAAGATCATTTCTAAATCACTTCCAAATTACTTCCTAGTCCCAGCTTTTCAGGAGAGGACTCTGGCGCCCCCTTTTCAGAAGTACAGAGAAGTGTCAGGAGATGGCACACACTAGTCAACAGGTTTCTAGGTAACTCTGAATGCATCCACTAAGTAGCAAATTGGGCTGAGAATTCTCATAGGATGATAACTGCCCAGAACCAGGAGACCAGGAAGAGAATACTCATAGAATTTATCCTCACAAAATTTTAAGTTGGTGCAATGGAGACACAAGGAAAAAGGAGCTTGTCATCTTTTTTAAAGGCAAACTCAAAAAGAATGGTATTCTCAAATATGTTATTCAAGTTTTCTAGATTTCTGTCCAATGCCCAAATCAATACAGGAAAAATCATCAGACATATGCCATATTAATACAGCGGCCATGTGCCCTACCAAAAAATTCACTTTCCTTCTAAACTATTATAATACCCTGAGCCATCCAGTATTTCAATGTACCTAACCTGACATTATCACACAGAAAACTAGAACAAGCTCTTTAGAAAGATCATTTATTGATTTTTCTAATCCAAAAACAAGCACATCTTCAAGTTTAGAACTATCTGGTTTCCCATTAAGGAACAAATGTATAGAAAATCAGGACAGTATGCCCAGTACTAGGGACTGAGTTCCATATGTGTGTCCAGTTATGCAGACAGACGCTTTCTACACATGAAGGCTGAGCTCTGTGAACACAGGATTTGCAGCCTGCACTCCTCCATCTTCCACCCCAGTAGGAAAGAGGGGGCACCTGAGAAAGCAATCAGGGCAGTGCTGAGCTCCATCATGCCCCACATCATAGTTTATGTCATGCAGTCATCATTATAGCAATCCACTGCGATGATAACCATCTAGATTACAGGATAGCAAGCACAGGGGCAGAACTCCCACCTCAGCTGTGACCACATGTGTCTCTCTCATAGAGAAAGTTCTATGTGCTACAAGACAGTTCAGAAAGGGTATACAATGCTTCCTATGAGCATGGCCTGGTCCCCTCAGCTCCCGGCCCCTCCCCCCAATACACAAAGAGACTTGATCCTCCACCAGTACCTCATTACCATGCCCCAAAAGCTCATGCCATTGAGCCTTCTCACCTTCACACCTTGGTTAGTCCCTTGACCTCTTGAGAGTACACAGCACTCCTAGTCATCTTTAAACTCCGGCTTCTTTTTAGGACCCATCCTTGATCACCCCCCACCCTACAAGAGTTTACCACTCATTCTTATGACCTGTCCATCTGCTCATAGGTACAGTATAGCCCCACACCTAGCTGACACTCAACAAATACAAGCAGATATGTGTTGGATGAAGAGTGAGTACAGTTGGTCCAGTGGAAGAACAGGAGGATATGAGATGGCCCTGAAGGAGTGAAGACAGCAATCAATGCCTTTATAAAGTATAAAAGAACATTCACAGCCAGGTATGGTGGTACACGCCTTTAATCCCAGCACTTAGGAGGCAGAGGTAGGAGGATCGCCATGAGTTTGAGGCCACTCTGAGACTACATAGTGAATTCCAGGTTAGCCTGGGCTAAAGTGAAATCCTACCTCGAAAAACCAATACAAACAAAAAACATTCATGGGCCAACACCCTATTCACCACACCAGGCTGAATAAAAGACAAACTTAAATGTAAAGCAAGTTCTATTTACTAAAGATGCTTTAAAGCAACAAAACCATATCCTATTCCCTAATCACCTTAATCTCTGTCCTAGCCTGGCCCAAAGTTCTCCCTTATCAGAAGAGTGAACTACCCTTCTTGAATTTCTGCAATCTACTAGCAAAACTCTATCTCATCAGGAATTCTGTAATTGCTCCTTAGCAACCTCCACAAGCCTGCCTTTTTCAGCCCACCCAGTTACCAGTGTTGCTTTCAGAACAAAGCTCTTTAAAAGAGAAAAACAAGGTGTCCTTCAATGACCATCATTAGAAAGATGCTCCTGTAGGCTGGTGAAATGGCTTAGTGGTTAAGACATTTGCCTGTGAAGCCTAAGGACCCTGGTTTGATTCCCCAGAACCCATGTAAGCTAAAGCACAAGGGGGTGCATACATCTGGAGTTCATTTGCAGTGGCTAAAGGTCCTATTGCACTCATTCTCTCTATCTGCCCCCTCTCTCTCAAATAAATAAATAAAACATTTTTTAAAAAAGAAAGATGCTCCTGCAAGTCCCCAGAATGACTCCTACTCACTCTCTGTCTTGCCTCCCAGACTCACTGTCCTCCCCCATGTACACTCATTCCATCTCTGCTGGCTCCTCACCCACTGAGGAACCCAGCTGGAGAGACCAGGATGGGGGAAAATATACTGTTCAGGCACCAGCAACACCAGAAATCTGTGGCAGCCACTCAGTGGATACCGCCCTACCTCAGCTTCCCTAAAGACTCTTCTTGTAACTGACACCCTATAGAATCTTAGGAAGCCATGGCCTCCCCCCACTACTGTCCCAACCAGACTCACCCACAACCTTTGAGGTGACACTGGCGTTCAAAGAAGAGGCCCAAGCTGGGCATGGTGGCGCACGCCTTTAATCCCAACACTCGGGAGGCAGAGATATGTTCACCATGAGTTCAAGGCCACCTTGAGACTACATAGTGAAATCTAGGTCAGCCTGAGCTAGAGTAAAACCCTACCTCAGGTGGGGGAGGGAGACAAAGAGGAGGCCCAAGCGCCTATGCCCAAGGGCCACACCTCCAGCCAAGTTTGTAAATGCAGAATCTGTTCTTGGGAGTCATAAGTCAATGTAAAAACAAAAAAAGGAGGGGGGCTGGAGAAATGGCTTAGCGGTTAAGGCATTTGTCTGCAAAGCCAGGTTCGATTGCCCACTAGCAATGTAAGTCAGATGGACAAAGTGGCACATGCATCTGGAGTTTGTTTGTAGCAGCTGGAGGCCCTGGAGTACACATTCTCTCCCTCCCTCTCTCTCTGCCTCTCTCTTAAATAAATAAATATTTTTTCTTTTAATAAAAAGGAATAATAGCCAGAGCTGACAAAGCTGATAAACAGACACCAAAACACTGGGAGAGGTAAAAGAGAAGGAACTTTTCCGATGGGAACTTAGAAACATCAACAGGAAATCAAAAGCTGCACATACCCACAATCTGCATTCTACTGCTAGGAAGTTACTCTAAAGAAATGAATTGACAAATACCCAAGTCATGCATTTCAAAAAAGGTAACTGAGCCGGGCATGGCAGTGCACACCTTTAATCCCAGCACTAAGAAGGCAGAGGTAGGAGGACTGCAGTGAGTTCAAGGCCACCCTGAGACTTCACAGTGAATTCCAGGTCAGCCTGGGCTAGAGTGAGGACCTACCTCGAAACCCCCCCCCCAAAAAAGGTAACTGCTTAGGTTAGCAAAGTACCACCACAGATTCAAAGGTCCAATAATCAAGAGAGAAAATAAAAAAGCAAGACATGGGCTGGAGGGATGGCTTAGTGGTTAAAGTATTTGCCTGCAAAGCCAAAAGACCCAGGTTCGATTCCCTAGGACCCACGTTAGCCAGATGCATAAGGAGGTGCACTCATCTGAAGTTTGTGTACAGTGGCTAGAGGCCCTGGCACACCCATTCTCGCTCTTTCTTTCCTCCTCTTTGTAGATAGTTTCTTTTAAAAAGCAAGACACTATGTATACAAGTCAATTAAACATGACAAAGCATTTTTATCTGCATTAATTAAATTAAAAGGTGTCCATAACGAAGTCTTTAGTGGGATAAAAGCATTCTACAAATAATATCAACAGATGTGCTTATGTAATACACATGATACACCTGGAAGAATATGAATCAAATATTATGCTTATTTCCGAGTAGTGTTATTTTCCTTTTGCACTTGTATTTTTAAATTTTTATCCAAAGAGCATGCATAACTTACAATTTTTTTTTTTTTTTGAAGCAGGGTCTCACTTTAGCCCAGGCTGACCTGGAATTCACTCTGTAGCATAGTCTGGCCTCAAACTCATGGTGATCTTTCTACCTCAGCTTCCCAAGTGCTAGGATTAAAGGTATGTGCCACAAAGCCTGGCCACGAGCAATTTTAAGATTTAAATTTACAGAAAACCAAAAAAAAAGCTGGCATGCTAGTGCATGCCTTTAATCCCAGCACTTGGGAGGCAGAGGTAGGAGAATCACCATGAGTACAAGGCCACCCTGAGACTCTATAGTGAAGAGAAGATTGAAGCTCAGAGGGAAGGAACTTACCTGATCCCATGGATATAAATCAAAGATTTCAAAACCAGATCTTTCTTTTAATCTTTTTCTTTTTTGGGTTTGTTTGTAACAAGGTCTTCCTATGTAGCCCTAGGTGGTGTGAAACCCACTGAGATCCTCCTACATCAACCTCCCAAATGCTGAGATTCCAAGTGTATGCTACTATATCAGGCTTTTTCCCTATGCATGCTTCCTTGCTCCTCCTATCACGCTTTTTATCAAATTCATGGTACTGGGGTGGCACCCAGGGCCTAAGTGTGTGATGTTCTTTCCCTTCCACCAAATACTTGAAGTCAAGGTCAGAAAAGCCTGGAAAAAGCTTAACTTCTGTGGTGGTTTGACTCCAGTGGCCCCTTAAACTTAGGTGTTCTGAATGTGAGGTTCCCAGATAATAGAGATTTGGGAATTAACGCCTCCTGGAGGCAGTATACTGTTGGGGGCAGGCTTATGGGTATTATAGCCAGTTTCCCCTTGCCAGTGTTTGGCACATTCTCCTGCTACTTTTGTCCACCTAATGTTGGCAAGGAGGTGATATCCACCCTCTGCTCATGCCATCATTTTCCCTGCCATCATGGAGCTTCCCCTCCAGTCTGTAAACCAAAATAAACCCCTTTTATTCCCAACAGCTACTGTTGGTCAGGTGATTTCTGCAAGCAATGTGAACCTGACTCCAACAACTTCCTACCACCCAAGAATCATGCTTCCAAGCTTACTTTTTTCTTTTTTCCCAGATTTCAGCAATAAAATTACTACACACATGGATATAATCTGTGGTTTTGCTTGGAAATTAAAATGAGACTTGAACTTTAGTTAAATGTTTTAAATGATTAAACATTTGCCATGCATTGTTTAACAATGCCACTCAAGTATCCATTATAACAGCATTTATAATAATATATCCACTTTTTTAAAAAAGCAAAATTAATCTTCATTTTCTAAAATGTCAGAAAGGACTTACCAGCATTAGAACAGGTTGAATATTCTTTATCCAGAATGCTTGGTACCATAAGTATTTTGAATTTCGGATGTGGGAATATATGCATATATATAGCCATAATGAGATATCTTGGGATGGGGCCCAAGCCTAAACATGAAATTCATTTGTTTCATATGCGCTCCATACACATAGCCTGAAGGTAATTTTATACAGCATTTTCAGTGTGCCTGAGTTCTGACTACGACCTGTCACATGAGGTCAGGTGTGGAAATGCCTAGCTGCAGAGTCATGCTAAAGCACAAGTTTCAGAATACAGAGCATTTCAGATTTCAGACTAGGGATGCTCATAGTTCAATTTGAACCAACATTTTCTGAAGGAACAATCCAGGACAATATTTAAAATGCAACATGAAAATAATCAAGATATTGTTTTAACTTGCTCTATTTGTTTATAAACATGTACATTAATATGGTCCAGGTTGTTTGTTTAAACGCATTCTTTCTAAATATCAATTTTCACTGAAATAGTAAATCAAACAGCAATGCTACAATCTGTTATCAGATATGCTAAATACTTTTGAAATACTCTTCTAAAACCTACTGCCCAAACTCCAGGAAGGATATTAAAAACTCTAGAAAATGAAAATTTCTTCTTCTAATAAGACCTCTGCTCATAAACTTTCACACTGGGGAAGGGGGAAATACTTACTGAGGTCCCAGATCCTAAAATCAAATGATGGAGACAGTTCCTCGCTTTACACACTAGAAAAACTGAAGCTTGGCTGGGCATGGTGGCATATGCCTTTTGATCCCAGCACTCAGTAGGTAGAGGCAGGAGGATCACTTTGAGTTCAAGGCCAGCCTGAGACTACAGAGTGAATTCCAGCCTGGGCAAGAGTAAGACTCTACCTTGAAAACAAGTGGTAAGAAATGGTGGGAAGATTGGGCTGGAAATGGCTTAGCAGTTAGCAAAGCCTGTAGGGCCACAGTTCAATTTCCCAGTAATACCTAAAGCTAGATGCACAAAGTGTCCCATCCACCTGGAGTGTGAAGCAGCAAGAGGCTCTGGTGTGCCCATACATTCTCTCTAATAAATTAATTAATTAGCTAATTAAAAGAAAAAGAAATGGCCAAGCGTGGTGGCACATGCCTTTAATCCCAGCACTTGAGAGGCAGAGGTAGGAGGATCACCCTGAGTTTGAGGCTACCCTGAGAATACATATTTTAGGACAGTCTGGACCAGAATGAAACCCTACCTCAAAAAAAAAAAAAAGAAAGGGGAGGGGAGGAGAGGAGGAACAAACCGAAGTCCAGAGACTGGGAAGCCCAAGCACTACTCAGAAGCAACTTGGGACATGCCAAACTGGCCAGGCTCTGGGAACACACAGCTGCCTGAAGGGGTACAGCTGTGGGTTCCTTGCTAGTTTCTCTGGGCACATAGCTCTTGACACCACAGGCTGTCATGATGCTCCAGAAGGCAACCTCTCTTCCAGCAGAAGGTACCACTGCCTCACCAACTGAGGTGTTCAGTGCAGCAACTGCCCTGGCTTCTTGTCCCCAAACAAACAGGGTGACAACAGCTTGTATCTTCTTCAATCAGTAACTGCGTAAGGACAGAACAAGATGCTACACGCAAAGCTGAAGACTGGGGACCATAGTCAGTGCTGAATACAGATAGTTATTGTAATGACTCTAGGACAAGCTCCCCATCCTCCAAAAGTGACCTGATGCATTCATTCTCAACAAGACCTTGGAATGGCAGCTTTAATGGGAACTAAGGTGTTGAAAATTTCTTTTCTCAAAGTCATAAAGTTCTGAGAGGTAACAGGAAATGGATTCTCACTCTTTTCCCCAAATCAATTTAATCAGATCTTCACAGGGGAAAAAAAAAAAAAAAAAAAAAAAAGCTCCTTCTGCTAAGGAGCAGTCCACTTTAAGCACCCAAGGACCTGTTTGCCACTGTGCCTGCCAAGGTGGAAGATGTATGCAGCGATAAAGGAGTCCCCGCAGCACTTCTAATCCATCAGTGTCGACTCCCTTGACAGAGTGCTTACTCACACTTGCTCATTGTTAGTCAACTGGCCACTTTTTCTGAGGAAAATTTGGTGCTTTCCATAGACCTATGGATGGGGGTCATTTTTCACTCCATTCCTGCCTACAAGGCCTCGTCTTCTGGTACTGGTGCTTACTGTAGATGCCAACAATGTCAGCGTGTGAAGAACTGATTTATGAATAAAAAACAATGCTGGTGCCGGGGGACGGCACTCAGCCACTAGAGAGCAGTGGAGCACTTCTCCAAGCTCAGAAGACTGAACCAGACTTTAAAAGCTTTAATTGTATGCATGCATTTCATTATAAACCTTGGCCAAAAGCTTCCGATGAGGCTCGCAGGCCAAGCAATCAGACAATCTTGCATGGCTTGCTGAAATCCAGATTTGTCCTTTGTCAGCATAAACAGTTTAATTTGATGTTTTCACTCCTGAGTAAGCACTGAGTATTACATTTAAACCCTCGTGAGAGGAAAAATGCTTCCTTTTTATCAGCAAATGTACTTCAACATCAGTCTACCTTTAATTCTCAATGAATTTTTTAAAAACATATTCCATTTAATATGCTTAAAATTCATATATCCTTAATCATCCAACATTTTTTACTGAAAAACTAATTTCTCAAATAATGTGGTTCCTTCTTTAAATGTAATAAATATAGTCTAACAATTTCACTATAAGTAAATAATTTAATACACCTCTTGAATGGAGCAGGATTTTCCTTATAATTACAACCATTAAGGCCTCTTGGACATGAAAGGCTATAAGTACTATTCCTAAGACAAAACTTTAACAATCAAGGGTATCTAGACCTCAAATGTAGAGGTTTTGTTCATGCGTTTTGTTGAAATGCCACAAGGTATAGAGGAAGCTATTCTTTTAAAACAGAGGCATGATCTAACCCCATGTTTATAGGCGAAGACAGAAGTGACAATCACCTAGAGATGTGCTTGTCCACTTGGTCATCTATAGGCAAGCACCAGAACAGGAAGTCTCACACTACAAACTGAATGGGCCACACACTGCACTCCCCTGCAGCAGGAGAAAAATGCAGGGAGCTAGCTCAGAGGACAAGTCTCTCAAAGGCACCCTTCACTCTGGACCACATTTCCAAATACCTTGCAAACTGCAGGTTAGTCTGCTTCACAAGCCTTATCCAGTTTTTCATGTCTCTCAAAACCCTCGAGAACAAAGGGAACAGAGGTTTTAGTAATTCATAAGGCATGCTTAGTTTTAATAGTAAGCATATGTGCAAATAAGAAACACTTCTTACTAAAAAAAAAATGGACAGTTATGCATATTTTTTATTTAACTCATGTGTAAGATATAGTACTATCTCCTTTTCAAAGATGGAAGCAGCCTAAATTCAGAGAGGTAAAGTAACCTACAAGTCACACAGCTAGCAAATGGTAGAATGGGTACCTGACCCCAGATCTTGGTGGTAGCATAGCCCTCATTCTATGAACTGCCTAGTGAAGCATAAAGTGACTTTCCACTTAGTTTGACCTAAAAAAGACCAGCAAATGCTAGGTTGTGAATATAAAGACTCATATTCTGAGAAAAAAAGGTAAAGAAGGATTAGTAAGCTTCTCTCTCTGAAATAGGGTTTAAAACAAAGACCTGAAACCTGTGAGCATTTCATTTAGCTGATTTAAAAGTACTTCTGGGAAAGGGACTTGGGGGGGGGGGAAGGGTTGCGTTCTAGCCCAGGCCAACCTGGAACTCACTATGACATCTCAGGCTGGTCTCAAACTCACAGCAGTCCTCCTACCTGTGTCTCCCAAGTGCTGGAACTAAGGGTGTGTGTCACTATGCCCAGCCTTTTTCTCTTCTTTTATTTTTTTCCCTCACAGAACCAAGGATTAAGTCCACTCTGACTAGAATAAATTAATAACTGGCAAGGGCTGACTAAATTACATTCTCGGTAACAATATCCTGAATTTGAAAATGTTTTCTCACTTCTAACATACTGGTACCACCTATGGACTTAATACCACCTTTGCAGCAACTAGAAACCAAGACACATACCTTCATGAACTTCTGGTTCCCAGTGGTTTTCTTTCTGGTACTTCATTGGAGCTATAAAATGGAGCTATACTCCATTCTGAGCTATAAAAGGCATTTGCCAGCAAAGCCTAAGGACCCAGGTTCGGTTCCCCAGTACCCACGTAAGCCAGATGCCCAAGGGAGCACAGGCGTCTGCAGTTCATTTGCAGTGGCTGAAGGCCCTGGCGTGCCCATTCTCTATCTGCCTCTTTCCCTCTCTCTTCTCTCTCTCTTCTACTCCCTTTTAAAATAGATAAATAAATAAATTATATTTTTAAAAATCCATTATTGCTGGACCAAGTGAGACCCTACCTCAAAAAAAAAAAAAAAATCCATGCACTGAAGCAACATGATTCCAAAGATCAACTTTTCCTAAACCACACTACCTCAAAAAATGGCACCAAGTGCAACACATACATGTAGAAGTAAACAAAGCTTTCCAGAGTATGTTCACATGCACATGACATCTCAGCACCCTGGTAACCTTGACCATTCCAAGATTCCCAGCCCTGACAAAAATTAAAATGACACCACTGCTATCACTACCACTACTACCACAAAAACTATATCAACTTCGTTTTCTAAATAATGAACCAGCAGTTCCAAGAGGTTACTTCCAAGCAGAGATATGAAAGCAAAGATTTCCATGGTTCTTTCAGGTTCTAAGTTATACCTTGGGCATAGAAGAGGCCCTTCAAAGTGGCCACTGGCCTCTAAGAATGAGATTTCCTGGGCCAGCACAGATCCTCCCTGGCAGGGTACAGGGCCCAGACACAATCTAGCATCTATGGCAAAATACTTCTGGGAGCCCCAGTTCAGGAAAAAGAACTTCCAGAGGTTTTCAGCTATAAAACCAATACACCTAGGCTGGGCGTGGTGGCGCATGCCTTTAATCCCAGCACTTGGGAGGCAGAGGTATGTGGACCTCCATGAGTTTCAAGGCCACCCTGAGATTACATAGTGAATTCCAGGTCAGCCTGGGCTAGAGTGAGACCCTACCTCGACAAACCAAAACAGGAAAAAAAAAAAAAAAGACCATATACCTGTACCATGAAAAGGTATGTATGAAGGTGATGAACTAACCACAGTTCCATCTAACTTCATGTAACAGAACAGAAAAAATTATTTTGCCATCCTCAGGCATGCTAATTTAATCCAACACCGGTAACTGTCAAAATCAAGTTTATGGCCAGTCGTGGTGGTGCACGCCTTTAATCCCAACACTCTGGAGGCAGAGGTAGGATGATAGCTGTGAGTTCAAGGCCAGCCTGAGAATACATAGTGAATTCCAGGTCAGCCTGGGCAAGAGTGAGACCCTACCTCGAAAACCTAAACCACAAATAATAGTAATAATCAAGTTTATATGGAAATATCAAGTGTGCACAGTGGGTGTGGTGACACTTGTCTGTCATACCAACACTCAGGAGGCTAAAGCACGAAATCAGCCAGCTTGGGTTACATATGATGACCCTCTTTAAAAAAACAGAAAGAAAAGGGGCTAGAGAGATGATGGTCTAGCAGTTTAAGGCACTTGCCTACAAATCCAAAGAACCCAGGTTCAATTCTCCAGAACCCACATAAGTCATATGTACAAGGTGGTACATGCATATGGAGTTTGTTTGCAAAAGCTAAAGGCTCTGGCATGCCCATTCTCTCTCTCTCCCTCCCTCCCTCTCTCTCTCTCTCTCTCTCCCCCCCCCCACCTCCTTCTCTTCCTTTTTTTTCTCTCCTCTCTCAAATAAATAAATATTTTTTTTAAAAAGAGAAATGTGTACATAAAGGATGTTTTCTATAAAACATAGAGAAAATGATAGGCATGAACTTCCTATCTATGTTCCAACTTAATTCTAGTATTCTTCTGGCCACAAGGTGAGGCACCCTGGTTCGTTTCCACCTCTGTCAAAAGCCCTGTAAAAGCTGGGTGTGGTGGTGCACGCCTTTAATCCCAGCACTCTGCAGGCAGAGGTAGGAGGGTTGCCATGAGTTCAAGGCCACCCTGAGACTACATAGTGAATTCCACGTCAGCCTGGCCTAGAGTGAGACCCTACCTTGAATAAACAAAACAAAACAAAACAAAAAAAGCCCTGTAAACTGGGACTAAGAACTGCATTCCAGTAATTAGGAAAGTGTATATCCAGCTTATCTGCAGATAGACTCTTACCTAGAGGGCCCTGGAAGTGACCCCAAGTCTTCCCTAATGGTGCATACCAATATTTATTCCTCAAGTTAGTATTCCTAAATTGTCCAAGGGCCTCATTTCCAAGAATGTCATGCTTGAAATTTTATTCATGTTAATTCTCTGTGTGGATAAGCAAGCAAAAATGAAACTTTTATATACCTTGCCAATGCTACTACAAGGAACACTGCCAAACTAATAGCAAGAGATGGTCCCCAAGCTTCTTCTGACACTACTTCAGTTTGCCTAATAGGGAAAAGCTGGCAAGTTCAATGAATAAGCTAATTAATCTGAGAATTAAAAGAACCCACGTTTTTTGTCTAGTAAAAAATGACTAAGACCTGTCTTAATAAAGAAAAGTCAGAGAATCTTGCCCAGCTTCCAACAATCATATCAGCAATCTCTTCCAAATTCTCCTAAAAGGGAAATAATTGAAACCTTAGGGTTCCTATAACTACTTGTGTACTTCTTTTCTGAGTGACCTTGGCAAGAAACTTCTAGGAGCCTCAGTTTCTTCATCTATAGGGCAAAGAAAGGAGCAATAAAGCACCTGCCAACATTGCTGGTGCTGCAGCAGGAAAATGCTACTGTCATTGGTCAACTTTCTGTCCATGAAACAGGCATCAGGATAGGGCCTGGTCACAAGTTGCCTCATCTTCTCAGTAGGTCCTCTGGAAGGCCAGTCCTCAGAGAGGAGACTCTCAGACCAGATGTTTGAAGCAAGATCACTTGTGTCAAAGGTCAAAATGAGCATGAAACAAAACCAGTAACATCTGAAGAGAAGCCTTCAGATTATCTAGCTAGTTGCCCACACAGGCCCATGGGTAAATAAATTCAAGACAACCTTTCTTCGGGGTAATTTCTATTTTTTTAAATAATTTACTTATTTATTGAAGAAAGGAAAGAGAGAGGAAGATAGCGAAAATGGGTGCTCCAGGGCCTCCAGCTACTTCAAACAAACTCTAGATGTATGTGCCACCTTATGCATCTGGCTTATGCAGGTACTAGGGAATAGTACCAGGGTTCTTGGGCTTTGCAGGCAAGAGCCTTAACAGCTAAGCCATCTCTCCAGCCCTTATGAGTAATTTCTAACTGCTAGCCCTTACTGTTAAATCATTAAAACCAAAAAATAAAAAAATTAAAAATTAATTACAAAATTTTGCTTTTAACTCACATAATTTAAAAAAACTTATAATTCAAGTGAATCATGAGAATTCAGATGAAATATTCATTTTTTCCCTTAAGCTATCCTTGCACAACACCTCAACTCCACGGTGGACCCTGAGGCTTTATGGAGTATAACAGTGTTTTGTTTTGTTTGATTCTGTAATTTGAGGCGTGGTTTATAGCTCACCCAAAATAAATAACATGAATTGAAGTGAAACTCACCAAACTGGCAATATTGGAGTTCTTTCTCAACAGCCAGTTCCCATGCCCTCATAAGGACGGAAAGAGGAGGAAAGGGACGCAACAGAAGGAAAAGACAAGACAAAGCCACATAAATCTAAGCCAAATTAGGAAGGAAGGCAACCCTGCACAGCTCCTATCAAAGAACAATGGCTAAAAAAACCTAAAGAGCAACAGAAACAATGCCCAGGACACTTAAATATACATTTCTACATTCTCTGCAAATCCTTCCTCATCACAATGCACTGGGACAGGAAAGAAAAATCATGTTGTCTTAGGGTTATAGAATTATGGACACTTGAATTTTCCTTGATACTACAGACCTGTTTCAATAAATACTGTTTTGTCTTTTTTTTTTTTTTAACATTCAGGACAGAAAAACTACACAGGGGGCTGGAGAGATTGTTCAGTGGTTAAAGACATTTGCAAAGCCTGATGATCTGGGTTTGATTCCACAGTACCTGCATAAAGCCAGAAGTAACGTGACTGGAGTTTGTTTGCAGCACACCAATATTCACTATCTCTCTGTCTCAAATATAATTTAAAAAAAAAAAATCTAGCTGGGCATGGTAGCACATGCCATTAATCCCAGTGCACGGGAGGCAAAGGTAAGAGTATCACTGTGAGTTCAAGGCCACCTTGACATTACATAGTGAATTCCAGGTCAGTGTGGGCTATAACAAGACCCTACCTCAAAAAATCAAATTAAAAAAATCTACATAGAGCATTCAAAAACACAAGGCCAGGTGTGGTGGCGCATGTCTTTAATCCGAGCACTTGGGAGACAGTAGGAGGAGGATGGCAGTGAGTTAGAGGCTACCCTGAGACTACATAGTGAATTCTAGGTCAGATTGGACTAGAGTGAAACCCAGGGGTTGGGGGGAGGGGGGAGGAGGGGGAAGGGGGACCACAAAGAACAAATACATGCCCTTGGGAATTTTGACCAATATTTTTAATACTCAGAGGAAAGGCTTAATAACTTAATGAAACAACATCTGTGAGATAATTAAAATCACAGTAGCTAGCCTTAAATCCCAGCATGCGGGAGGCTGGGGTGGGAAGCTTGCAGTGAGTTTGAGGCCAACCTAAACTACATAGTGAATTCCAGGGCTAGAGAGAGACCCTACCTGGGGGAGGGGGAGAGATCACAGCAGCTACAACATACTGGGGACTGCTTGAGATGGAAGACAAAAGTTCAAATCCCAGCTTTGCCACTTACAGGCTGAATGGTAATAGCTAAATTGCTAAACCTCACTAAGCTTCAGGTTTCTCATCAATACAATAGCAACAACAGAATCATTTGCATGGAATTTTAACTGAAAATAATGTGATAGCACCCAGTAGACTCTGGCATAGAGACACAGCATAAATAAGCTTTAAATTTAAATACTATCACCTTCAACAACAACCAAAAAGGGCCTACCTACCCAATGCTTTGTGCTATTCTAAGCTAAACTAGACCCACACAAACAACATAATATAAATACTAACTCTACCCCAGTACTATGAACTGTTGGCTCACAGTGAATACCAATGAATAGCAGCTAAATTTACTAAGTTTCAGACATTCATTGGCACATAAGTTAGAGAAGCAAGAAATAAATTCATCATCAAAAATTCCCAAGACTCTAGGAGGATCTGGGAAAAAGACAGATTCCACTCTTACAAATCAGTTTGGCAGGGGCAGGAGGGACAAGCACAAGAGGGACAAAATCAGGGAAAGGGGAATTTGGCCAAGACTACAGTACTGGAAGTAGGACTTGCCACTTCAGCCTGGCTGCCAGGAGGAAATGGGAATGGCTTCAGGCTGGACTCTGGTGATGAGAAGGATACTCTGGGCACAAAGCCACCCTGCCAAAGCAGCTTGGTGGCAAAGGAAGAGGGGAGCCAATTATTCAGGACAAGGGGACTTTTGCCACATGGAAGTGGAACAAGAATGGGAGCTGGTCTAGGTGGAAGAGTTATTGCCACATTTCAGCCAACAGTTAGCATGTGCTGGCACCAAGAAAGAAAAAATAGAACCACACCAGGTGCCCAAAATCCAGCCGGTGGGTTGGCTGGTCTCTGAGTGATCTTCACAATGGCAGGGCCATCTCTACTGTCTCTATAGCATCCACATGTCTGGCCTTTCCTGCCACAGCCTCCCTCATGCCAATGTTCCCTTAAGCTGTAAAACTGGCTCCCACCCCCAAAGCAAATCTAATCCTATCACTGCCTGGCCAGGAAACATCAGCTGGGAACCTCCAGGACAAATCAAAACAGCTCAGCCTCCAGCATCTGGACCTTGTCAGGCCTGCTTTCAGCCTTGCTTCTACCCCATCCACCCAACATCCATTCATTTTCATTCCTGCCCATTTTTGCTTCTGCTATGCCCCCTAGGTATAATCCTTCCCCCAACCCCAGCCACTACTCCTGTACTTCAGGGAAGCTGTCGTTCATGTTCCCACAAATCACTCAAAGCCTGAAGAGTCTTTCCCTTGGGCATAGAGTGCCACAGCTAATTCCTACTCATCTATCAGGGATCAGCCAAAGAGTTACTTCTTCCAACTTTTGCCCTTATCACTGACAAATGCACCCTGTGTTGGAAAGGCAGCATGAGAAAGGCACACTTCACGTTCATAGTGGGAAAGTAAAATAGTGCCATCTTTTTGGAAGGCAATTTGGCAATAGCTCTCAAAAGGTAAAATACACTGTATGGCTTGCCATCTGTCACTTCTGGGGGCTGCATGCCCAGCAGCTGTACTTCCTTCCTCTATCTGAGGAACTCCACCTCCACACTCACAGAGGCTGTGCATCACCCTTCAGAAGTGCCTACCCTTTACTGAATGGGTCTCTCTGGTGAACAGGACTGCAGAATCAAATCAGAGGCCATCAGGGCCACAGATGTGGTAGCCAGGCAGACACATCTTGCATTTGCCTGCCACAGTCTATTCTTTAGTGTAGTATTTTTACACTGTTCTTGACCCCAAACTCTGTTCCTGCCCTCCTAGTTGAGAACCACCTACTATTAAAAAAAAAAAAAAAAAAAAGAGCCCTTCTTTCCTTAAATCATAAATCATTCTACTGCTTGTGACAGAATTCTGACAAATTTGAGTATCTTAATCCAGAAATTTCCTCACTAGAAATATATCTAGTTTATGTATTTATACACATAGATAAAAACAGATTTGTTGCAAAATTGGAAATCATTTAATAAGACTTGGTCATAGTATAGCCATATAAAGCAATTATACACAACTAATTCTGAAATGATACAGATACACTGATACAAAACCTATTCAAAACAAAGTAAGAGAGCTGAAGATATGGCTCAGTGATGGAGCACTTGTCTAATATGCACAAGGGCCTGGGTTTGTTCTCCAGCACAGGGAAGAAGGGAGGGAGGGAAGGGAAAAATGACAGTAAGGGAGAAGTATCATGCAATAACACAACTTCATTACATGTAGGGTTTTGTTTTGTTTTGGTTTTAGTTTTTTTGTTTTTGTTTTTCAAGGTCTCATTCTAGCTCAGGCTGACCTGGAATTCACTATGTAGGCCTCAGGGTGCCTCAAACTCAGTGATCCTCCTACCTCTGCCTCCCAAGTGCTGAGATTAAAGGTGTGTGCCACCATTATATGGTTTTTAAAAATGACAAATAGGGGCTGGGGAAATGGCTCAGCAGTTAAGGCCTTCTAAGCCTAAGGACTAGGGTTCAATTCCTCAGAACCCATGTAAGCCAGATGCACAAGGGGGACACATGTGTCTGGAGTTCATTTACAGTAGCTAAAGGCCCTGGTGCACCCCATTCTCTTTCTCTCCGTTGTCTCTCCCTCTCTCTCTGTCTCTCTCTCAAATAAATAAATAAATAAATAAAAAGTTACTTAGAACCTTTAAAAAAAAACGACAAATAGGGGTTGGAGAGATGGCTCAGTGGTTAAGGTGCTTGCCTACAAAGGCAAACATCCTGAGTTTGATTACCCAGCACCTACGTAAAGCTGGATGCACAAAGTGGCACATGCATCTGGAGCTCATTTGCAGCAGCTAGAAGCCCTGGCACACCCATTCTCTTTAGCTCGCTCGCTTGCTTGCTCTCTCTCCCTCCCTATTTTTTTTAATATTTTTATTTTATTCATTTATTATTTGAGAGAGACAATGGCGTACCAGGGCCTCCAGCCACTGCAAACGAACTCCAGGTGCATGCACCACCTTGTGCATCTGGCTTATGTGGATACTGGGAAATTGAACCTGGGTCCTTAGGCTTCACAGGCAGGTGCCTTAACTAATAAGCTATCTCTCCAGCCCTTCTTTCTCTTTCTCCCTCCCCATTCTCCTTGTAAATAAATAAATAAACTTTTTATTTTTTTAAGGAGAGACTGGACTTACTTTTCATGTAGTAGTTTGGCCCTCTTGAGTGATGTCATGTTTATAAATGACTTTCATGACACAATGTTTTTTAATGTCACATACTCAGAAAGGACTTCCCAAACACCATCATCCACATACTCCTTCCTACTACTCTTTATTACTATTCTCAACTTAGCACGTGTGTTCTCTCAGAGTTGTAAATATTTTTCTCTTCTAAGTTTTTGCTGGCCTTCCCTAGCTTAGATGTGACCCTTTCTCCCAGATGCTCCCATGACCTTTTTGTACTTTGTTGACATCCCTGTTTCCCAGCTAAGACTGCCTATTTTGAGGGGCAAAACTCTCCCATGCATCTCTGTGCTCCCTCTGCTCCAGTGTCTTCACACAGAAGGTACTCAATAAATAGTTGGTAAACAAATGAACAGATGAACAAACACAATCTCAAAGCAACAACTTATTTGCACATTACATCAGATGTTACTAATGGCTCATTCTTAATTTGGTCTTCTAGGACAGCATGTGCAGACTGCGTGAATAAGTAGTTTAAAAAAGCATTTGAGGGCTGGAGAGATGGCTTAGCGGTTAAGCGCTTGCCTGTGAAACCTAAGGACTGCAGTTCGAGGCTCGGTTCCCCAGGTCCCACGTTAGCCAGATGCACAAGGGGGCACACGCGTCTGGAGTTCGTTTGTAGAGGCTGGAAGCCCTGGCGCGCCCATTCTCTCTCTCTCCCTCTATCTGTCTTTCTCTCTGTATCTGTTGCTCTCAAATAAATAAATAAATAATTTTAAAAAATTTAAAAAAAAAAAAGCATTTGAGAGCCAGGCATGGTGGCTCACGCCTTTAATCCCAGCACTTGGGAGGCAGAGGTAGAAGGATCACTGTGAGTTCGAGGTCAGCCTGGACTAGACAGAAACCCTACCTCAGGGAAAGAAAGAAAAAAAAAGCATTTGAGCTAGGCATAGTGGCGCACACCTTTAATCCTAGTACTCGGGAGGCAGAAGTAGGAGGATTGCTGTGAGTTCAAGGCCACCCAGAAACTACATAGTGAACTCCAGTTCAATCTGGGCTACAGCAAGACCCTACCTCAGAGGGAAAAAAAAAAAAAAAAAAAAGAGAGAAGCATTCTATAAACTCAGAGCTATAGACCTATCAACTATCCCATTTTATTTTACTTTTTTTTCATGCATTTTTATGTGTGATACATATAGGTAGGCCAGAGGTTGACACTGTGTGTCATCCTCATTCACTCGTCATGGGATTTTTTAAATATGCATTTATTTACACATAAGTACATATATTTGGGTGCATATGCACATGTGTGTGCCAAAAGTTCTTGCTGCTGCAAATGAACACCCATCTGGCTTTATGTCGATGTCTGGAGAATTAAACCCAGGGCAGTAGGGTTTGTAAGCAACCACTTCTAACCCCTGTGCAATCTCCTCAACCTTTCCACCTTATTTTTTGAAAGAGGGTCTTACACAATGAACCTACAGCTCAAAGATTCAGCTAGACCAGCTAGCCAGCATACCACAGGGGTCCTCCTGCCTCTACCTCCCCCGTGCTGAAAACAGAAACATTCTGCCATACCCAGCTTTTTACCAGTGCTGGGTTGTCAAACTCTGGTCCTCATGCTTGTGTGGTAAGCACTTTACCCACTAAGCCATCTTCCCAACCCCTTATTTTCCCATTTTAGACATGAAACTGCTTTGTATCAATGTTAAATTTCCTGAACTTAATGACTTTATTGCAGTGATAGGAAATAAAGAAAGCAGCATGAAAGACTAGTGAGGGACTGTGATGTCTATTTTCAGATGGTACCACATGCACATATAATGGTAATAACAATAACATACATGAGAGACACAGCAAATGTCAACTGACAAAGCTGAGCAAAGAACACTACTGCTTTGTACAGTTACTTTTCTACAAATTTGAAATTTTTTTTTAAATATTTTTTGTTATTTATTTATTTGAAAGCAACAGACACAGAGAGAAAGACAGATAGAGGGAGAGAGAGAGAATGGGCGCGCCAGGGCTTCCAGCCTCTGCAAACGAACTCCAGACGCGTGCGCCCCCTTGTGCATCTGGCTAACGTGGGACCTGGGGAACCGAGCCTCGAACCGGGGTCCTCAGGCTTCACAGGCAAGTGCTTAACCGCTAAGCCTTCTCTCCAGCCCCAAATTTGAAATATTACAAATAAAAAATTTTGAAACCAAGCCAACTGTGGTGGCGCATGCCTTTAATCCCAGCACTCAGGAGGCAAGAGGTAGGAGTTCATGGCCACCCCGAGACTATATAGTGAATTCCAGGTCAGCCTGAGCTAGAATTGAGACCCTACCTCAGAAAATTGAAATATATTTTATATATATATATATAACATCAACTTTAGAATCAGAAACATCTCAATTCTTCCAAATACAATTTTGTCACTTTCAAAAGGAAAATGGTGTTTAGGGTTCTTTTAAATCTTATCTAGCAGTTAATGCCAAACCATAAACACAAAAATCTACTGGGAAAGATCAGCTACTGTTTACATAGCAGACACTGGAACAGAGACTCCCTGCTGCAACTAATCACAACTTTGTGCCCAGGTGCTACTGACAAAACCTCAGGTAGGAAACTGTTATTCTTTACAAGTTAGGTGTTAAAGAGGACTCCAAATCACTCAGCTTCAAAACAAGAATTTCTCTGCAGACACCAGGAATCTGCCTGGAGGGCTCTTCACTTTAAACCTCAGCTTATCCTGAGGCCTACCCAACCATTCTTCTTAACTCTCATTAGTTCCTGCCTGCCCACCACTCCCAAGTCCGTTTAGCCTACATGGATATTCTTAACTTTCTCTTTGAACATTACTGCAAATTCTCATACAGACATAAGAAATAGCAGAATCCCTACATAGTCTTGACTCAAATCTGGCCAAGATTAACACCTTGTGTAACTTTAGTACAGTGCCACCTGTACTGTCTTTTGAGTATTTATCACTTTCGTCTAACATATTATATTGACATGGGTTTATGGTTGTTTACTACCTGTCTATCTACTAAAAAAACTTACAAGCAAAAAGCTCTAGCTAAAATTTGTTCATTGCTATATGCTAAGTGCAATCCATGGAAGGCATTCAATAAACACTTGCAGAGTGAATCAAAGCACTGTAGAGAAGGGAGCAGCCCTTCAAAAGAAGTCTGAAACATTGAGAAAACATGACACTCACCCATGGTGACATAAGGCAATTTATCAGTTGATCCATGAGGATAGATGCTGTAGAGATGAGGTCCAGTAACATCTACTCCCCCTAAAACTAGGGCCGCACCAATGTAGCCTTGATACCTGGTGATCAGAGTATGCACAAGAAAAAATAAGTCTACATAGCATCACTGCAAGCTTAACCAAAAGCTGCATGAGAAGTCAGACAACAAAAAAATGTTTTTCTTACATGGTTTCATTAAGAAGTTATCATTTTAGTAAGAAACAAAAGGGGAAAGGAACTAACATCAAATGAACATCTATAATCATCCACTAAAACCCATAAATCATGTGAGGTACACCACGTAAGGTACACCTCAGCCTCACGACTTCCTCCAAAAGAGGAATCATTCTCATTTTAGAGGAAAGACTAACCCACAGACATTGCTAGGTACCCCTGAGACAAGTCTGGCTTATTCCAAAGACTACCTGCATTGTCCCTATTACAGCTCTCTGTGATGAGTAGATAAGCTACCTTCACGAGCATTAACAGCAAGAAGCTATTCTAATAATCAGCCTCAACAGAAAACTGACTCATGTCAAAATACCTCTTCCAATTGCATATATCCACCAAAATGATAATCAGATATTAAGTGAGATGGGAACATATCACACAGAGACGTGTATATTAACTCTTCTGTGACTTATGCCACCCTACCTCCATCCACATGATAAAGCTATTCCTCATCAGGAACATCAACAAGAATACATTTGCCACCCACCCCACTTCTATATAATTGTGTACAGTTGTTGCCCAATTGTTGGCCTACCTGATTGGTTTACCAGTTCTACAGACTGCTTTCCCTATATTTGACTCAATTTTTCACCAGTAGGACTACTATGCTAGCATACTGGATTTAAAATTTTCTACTCTTAATCACTCTCTTGTCATGCTGACTGCTGCACATGTCACAAGCTTCTGAGCTTTTGGGAAATTCTCTTATCTCTGCCTCCTATTTCAGTGAGACCACAGAAACCTGCCATAGCTTTCCTCCATAGCAACTGTAGATGGAACTCAGTACTTGGTTTGAGCACCAAGTACTTTATCCATAGATCCATCTCCCAACTCAACCTTTAGAAGAAAAATGAACCAACACACATTGAACTAGCTATATAAGCATTGAAATACAAAAACATAAAACACAAAAGCCAAAGTCATAATTTTAGACTGAAAAACATATCAAGAAGCACTCTCAGTAAACTGGGCATGGTGGCACACGCTTTTAATCCCAGCACTTGGGAGGCAGAGGTAGGAGGATCACCGTGAGTTTAAGACCACCCTGAGACTACAGAATGAATTCCAGGTCAGCCTGGGCTAGAGTGAAACACTACTTTGAAAAACCAAAAAAAAAAAAAAAAAAAAGAAACTCTCAGAAAACAAGTCCAGTACTTCCCCTGACACTTGATTACCAAACTGTTATTTCACAATCTCCCTGAAGGGCATGGTGGTGCACACCTTTAGTCCCAGCACTTGGGAAGCAGAGGTAGGAGGACCACTGTGAGTTCAAGGACACCCTGAGACTACAGGAAATATTAGGAAAGGACTTTAGAAGCAGCCCATAGAGGACCAGAAGCCCACATGATAGAAACATCTAATCCAAAGCCATGTGTTAGCAGCAGGGTGAAACCTAGAGGACACTGTGCAGAGAAGGCCAAGTCCACTGCCCTCACCAGTGCTGGGCCTCCTCCAATGCCTAAAGGTCATTTATTAAATAAAGTCAATTCAAAGCTAAAATACAAACTGCCTGATGCTGCTGGAGAACCTAAGATGTTTTGTCAAATGGTTCAATTCCTTAAAACCAGTCCAGTATAGATGTACTATAGCTCTGTGGCAAAGCACTTGCACTGCATGTTCAAGGGCCTGGGTTTGACCACCAGTAATGCAACAACCAAAAAGCATGGTGCAGGAATTCTACTTTTAGGACTCTAGGTAAGGACACATCAGACAAGTACAAAGAAATGTGTTTACAGAAACTATTCATAATGGTTTGAAAAACACTTGAAAAAAATGGTTAAACAAGCTGATACAGCTATGTAAGAGAACACTGCACAAACTCTAGAAATCATGTTACTTTTTCTCATGTCAACTGATATGAAGCGCAACTTAGTATCAACTCCTGGTTCTAGAGAGTACTACATAGCCAAATGTTCAATATGCCAGCATGAATTAGGTTTGTTGCAGTTTAATTTATTCTAGAATATAGCCTACACAACCACATAAAACAGATGCACAAGGTGATACAAGCATGCAAGGTCCCACATGCACACAAGATGGTGCACGTGTCTGGACTTCAAATGCAGTGGCTGGAAAACCTGGTATGCCATTTCTCTCATAAAATTAAAAAAAAAAAAGAATTTTGACCGGGCATGATGGCACAAGACTTTAAACCCAGCACTTGGAAGGCACAGGTAGAAGGATCACTGTGAGTTTGAGGCCACCTTGAGACAACATAGTGGATTCCAGGTCAACATGGGCTATAGTGAGACCCTACCTTGGGGGAAAAAAAAAAGAATTCTGAAATACTGTATCTTATTTGTGGTAATTTAAGTGTAAAAATAGCTTTATATGTAATACACCACATAAGCCACCAGAGGGAGCTTTGTATTTACAATTAATTTCCACAAATGTCTTCAAAAATCTCTATTAAGTATATCTTAATAATGAGATCATCTCACACTGTACTGGAAGAATGTTTTTGGTGGCAGTAATTGCACTGCATTTTATACACAAAGGGCTTAATAAATCCAGAGGAGGAACTGGGTAGGCTAGTTTTCCTGCTCACTTGGCTCTAAGCCTTGGTTTTCTCATCTGTAAAATGGGAACTATATCATTAGTCTTGCTACATATACTGAGAACCCAGTGCACTTATAGGTGATCTGTAAATTCTCAGGAAGGCAATGGCCACATGGACAACAGAATACAGACTTGGGCAGGGACTGCAACAGATGGGAGTACACTCCTAAGGTGACATCTATCACTCAATTCCAGAAAATTACTGCCATGTATTATTCCACCACCTTTCTTAACTTTTGCAAAAGGAGACAAATTCAGTTTTTAAATTCAAATCTCCCTATTTGTAATTATCGGCCACCACATATGCATGCATGTGTTTGTATATATAGTGTATGTGTTTGTATACAGGACACATGTGCCACCACACACATGGAGATCAAGGGAAAGGGAAACTTCCGAGAGTCTGCTGCTACCTCCTACTTGGTTTTAGATAGGGTCTCTTTGCTATTCATCACTGCATTCACCAGGCTAGATGGTCTACACACTTCTGGAGTTCTCCTGGTTCCATTTCCCTTCTTTTGAAAAAATATTTATTTGTATTTGTGTGTGTAATACCATGGGTATACTAAGGTTTCTTGCCTCTGAAACAAACACTAGACACATGCACCACTTTTTGTATCAAACATCCTTAACCACTTGAATCCCAGCCCTCCATTTCCCTTCTTGCCAACAGGTGATCAGGGACTATATATGAATGCACTACTGCACCCAGCTTCACATGGGTTCTGAGAGTCTGAATTTTGGTCATCACACTTGTATAACTAGTGGTTTGGGTTTTTTTTGTTTGTCTGTTTTGGTTCTTTGAAATAGGGTCTCACTCTAGCCCAGGCTGACCTGGAATTCACTATGTAGTCTCATGGTGGCCCTGAACTCAGTGATCTTCCTACCTCTGCCGCTGGAGTGCTGGGATTAAAGGCCTGTTGGGATTAAAAGCCTGCGCCACCACGCCTGGCTGCATAACTAATGTTTTGTTTTGTTTTGTACTTGAACACTGACTTTAAGACTCTGCATATACAACAGTGCATTAGTGATATAAGTTGTAAAACACAGTTCCATTCCTGTGGATTTACATCAGTCACTGCAGGTAGACTGAGCAAGCTTGGTTTTTGTGTTTTATTTTTAAACATGCATTCAACTATATATGATCCAGAATAGATTTAACACTCCCTTTTCATCTTTACAGTTAGCTAAAAAAATTGCCAGGCAGAAGCCGGGTATGGTGACACATGCCTTCAATCCCAATACTTGGGAGGCAGAGGTAAAAGGATCACCAAGAGTTCGAGGCCACCCTGAGACTACACAGTAAGATCCAGGACAGCCTGGGCTACAGTGAGACCTTTCCTCGAACCCCCACCCCCCCCCCGAGAAAAAATTATTGCCAGGCAGTCCACAAAACAGGACTTGCTTTAAGACCACAGTTAGTTGGAGACTAGTGGCGCTGGAACCTGCTGGACCAGGGCACAATCGTGTTTAGCTAAGTGTCAGCAGCATTAAGAAAAGTCCTGAGCCAGACATGGTGGCACACACCTTTAATCCCAGCACTCAGGAGGCAGATGTAGGAGGATCATGGAGAGTTCAAAGGCTACCCTGGGACTACATAGTGAATTCCAGGTCAGCCTGAGCTAGAGTGAGACCCCACCTCGAAAGAAAAAAAAAAAGGAGGTCCTGGGTGGAGGCACAAGGCCTGTAGCACCAGCTGTGGAACTCAGTGATGTCTACACAGCTCCATCCTCAAACATTAACTTGTAGGGTGATCACTGCTGAAGAGGCACGTAGCTGTAGGCAGGTGGTCCTGGGGTCCAGTATGTGGGCACAGTGACTGGGTGAGAGGCAACAGGAGCTGGAGAATGAGCAGTCAGCAGGGTGCCTGTTTGGAAGGTAGGATTTGCTCTAGGGTACATGTTACAATAGGCAGGAGCTGCTGCTGCATAGCCCACAGGGAAACCAGCTGGATAACCAATTCCTTGGGCATTTGCATAGGGAACCCCAGAAGACCCAGGGCTATAAACAGGATTCATGATGTCAAGAATGTGTCTCATGGCCTGGGTCTGGGCCTCCCTCGGGGACCAAAGAGTGACAGCACAGACTGCTTGGATGGGAGCCAAGCCGCTTGCCCCACTGAGGGCCCCACTCCCGCACTCCCGCACGCCTGGCCACAACCTGACCCGCACCTCACACTTAAAAAAAAAACATCTGGCCAGGCATGGTAGCACATGCCTTTAATCCCAGCACTCAGGAGGCAGAGGTAGGAGGATCACCATGAGTTCAAGGACACCCTGAGACTACCTAGTGAATTCCAGGTCAGCCTGGGCTAAGATCCTACCTCAAAAAAACCAAAAACCAAAAGAAAAAAAAAGAAAAAGAACAACGACACTGGACAGATGGCTTAGCAGTTAAGGTACTTGCCTGAGAAGCCTAAATCCCCAGATTCAATTCCCCAGTACCCACATAAGCCAGATGCAGAAGATGGCACACACATCTGGAGTTTGTTTGCAGTGGCTAGAGGCCCCAACGTGCCCATTCTCTGTCTGTCTGTCTCTCTCTCTCTCTTTCAAATAAAATATTTTTTTTAATTTATTTTTAGCCAGGCATGATAGCACATGCCTTTAATCCCAGCACTCAGGAGGCAGAGGTAGGAGGATCACCATGATTTCGAGGCCACCATGAGACCTCATAGTGAATTCCAAGTCAGCATGGGCTAGTGCAAGACCTTACCTCAGGGGAGGAAAAAAATTTTTAAAGAAATGACATGTGACCTAAATAACCTTCTATAGACTAGTTAGTGGCCTTCCAATAATCTTTAGGGACAGGTACTATGCTATATACATCACATACAAGGAAAAGGAAAGAATCTGCTAAAGATGAGTCAGGTCCCTAAAAGAGAAGACAGCACTCCAGTAATATCAGACTAGGTATCTGGGCTATTTCACTGTAATATACTGCTTCCCACTTACATAGAGCAAATGAGAAACTAAAGACTGTAAAATTGTCAAGAATTGACAATTGCCATTTGAAACACAATGATATGATTATTACAGGAAAAAAGAAACATGGGCTGGAGAAGATGGGTTGGCAGTTAAGGCACTTGCCTGCCTTAAAGACCCAGGTTCTATTCTCCAGATCCCATGTTAGCCAGATGTACTCATGGCACATGCATCTGAAGCTTGTTTGCAGTGGCTAGAGGCCTTGGTACAGCCATTCTCTCTCCCCCTCCGTCCTTCTGTCTCTAATAAATAAAATAAATAAAAATCAATTTCCTTGTATGAACTGTGTGTGGAATTAGCAGACAGTGAAGGTCAGATCAGGCAACTTACTATACCTCTTTAAGCCTCACTTGTTCACTTATAAGTCAGTTTCAGTAATACCCTTAACTCATCAGGGTCAAAAGGATGATGGGATTGTGAATAAAGCACTTTGCAAGGGTCTGGAATACATGAAGAGATAAAGGTATATTAATATTATTATACCCACTCACAGACAACTACAAGCAGCACTTCTCATGGCATCATTACTTTGTGCCTAAAAGAAAAAAAATGAACCCCGTGTGTTTGGGGGAGTAGGACTCAGAAAACAAACTCAAAGGTTCCCAAGCTCTTACTTTCTCATATGAGCAAAAGTTTCTCTTTTCCAGTAACAACTCTATGCTTTAAGAAATTACTCTACTGGCCCCAAGTGATTTATTCAAAGGGAAGCAACCTCCAAAAATTCATATGACTTATCAGATGCTTTACAAAAATTAAAAATTAAAAACTGATTTCCCAAATAAAATATGTACTTCAGAATGCTTTTGCCCTCACTTCCAGGCTCCCCTTGGCTCAAAATTTAAGATCTGAGAAAAGATTCTAAACAAACCCCTATCCTGGAACCTTACCTGAAAAGCATCTGCTTCAACATCCGATTGGCCGTCACAACTCTGGGAAGGCGACCAGTGGAAAGGGAATGGAGCTCCAAGTTGGAAGAAATGAGCTGGGTTGTCATGTCTGTGTCTGCAGCTGTCCCAGCACCACAACAACTGAAAAACATGATGAGAAATCTAGCTGACATGCAATTACCAGGGGGCTCAATTACAAGTGGAGTCTCCTGGATAACATCCACAGAACTCCAATACACAGAGATGATCTAAGTAGATCTGTAATACAACTGCTCTACCTAACCAATCTTAAGTAAATATAAAATTGAAGATGCACATCTAATTACATGTAAATATATTCTCTATTCAAAACATTAAGTCACTAGTTTCTGTGCCCCTAGCATGTCTTACTAATTCTAAAACTATATCCAAGTTGTACAAAAAAAGTAAAGTGTGCTAAAGCCTTATGATTTCATATCTACCAATATATACTACCAGGTTCATTCCATGAAGCACCAGGGAGTACAGAAAATATGGCACAGGCTTGGTTCTTCACTTTAGAATTGAGAAGACACGGTAGACAGAAATTCTAATACACCATACGACAATAACATAGGTACACACACATGCTATGGGAAACAATGGAGAGAGCAATTGACTCTGACCATTAAGGAAAGGATTCTTAGGAGCTGGATTTTTGGAAGGTGTGATATGCTTCAGAGTCTCAATTTTATCCTTATATTACACTAAGCCACCTCTCCACCCTTGAAAAGTTTGCAAAGAGGAAAGGAACATAATTAATAGTGTTTTACAAAGACATGGCAGAAGAATTAACAATAGTAAAGTGAAGAAACCAGAGACAGACATGCCAGTTAAATCACTGCAACAGACTAGCTGAGGGAAAACGTCTCAGCAGAAGGAATAGTAAGGAAAGGATTCAAGAAGCACACAGGATTGGAGAGATGGCTCAGCAGTTAAGGTACTTGCCTGCAAATCCTAATATCCAAGGTTGGATTCCCCAGTACCCACGTAAAGCCAGATGTGTGCATGTTTCTCTCTCTCTGTCTCTCAGAAATGCCTTTTAAAAAAGACAGAAAAGCCAGGAGTGGTGGCGCACACCTTTAATCCCAGCACTCGGGAGGCAGAGGTAGGAGGATCACCATGAGTTCGAGGCCACCCTGAGACTCCATAGTGAATTCTGGGTCAGCCTGGGGCTAGAGTGAGACCTTACCTCAAAAAAAAAAAAAAAAAAAAAAAAAAGACAGAAACTACAGGCTGAACAGTGGAGTGTAGTGAAGTCCAATTTTAGTCCTGACGTTTAAAAATCTAAGTTATTCAAACTCATCAGTACTTACTAAATATTAGGGGAGATGAAGTGAATTTTTGAACAGTTCTTGTCAGCCACAACCATCCCTTCAGTTGCTCTTGTATCTGCTCCAAGAACTATGCCATCCTATTTTTTTCAAAAACAAAATTTTTATTATTATATATGCACATACATCTCACAACCATTATGTTAGGAAAACAATTCCACAATCCCATAAATCCAGCCAACATTCCTACCAAGAAGTTCTACACTTTCAGAATCAAAAACACTTAATAGCTGGATTCTAAGAAGGTAATTAAAATTTATTCCCATTTCAAATGAGACCCAGAATTTCAGTGAATTCCTTACAAATCACAGAGCTAATCTTGGAGAAGAAAATGGACTAAGATGCAGATTCTTTCCATTAAAATACCACTTCTGTAATAAAACGAGTACTTCTGTCAACCATTATCCCTTGCAACTTCTTAAGGTAGAAGTTCCCTCTATTTGGTGGATAAAGAAGGTACAGTTCTGTGAAGGTATAAGTTGCTCAAAGCTGGATACAACATCAAAGTAGTAAGTAACAGATAATAAATTCTGTACTCTCCCACTACATCATCTGCTTCCTAAAGTATCTTAAGAAAAACATAAAATTGGAGGCTAGAGAGATGGCTCAGGGGTTAAAGACACTTGCTTGCAAAACCTGACAGCCGAGGGTTGATTTCCCAGTACCCAAGTAAAGCCAGATGCACAAAGTGTTGCATATGTCTGGAGTTCGCTTGCAATGGCAATAAACCCTGGCGTACCCATACTTTTTTCTCTGCTTCCTTCCTCCCTTCTTCCCTCCCTCCCTCCCTCTCTCTCTCCTTGCAAATAAACGAATAAAATCAAGAGATGCCTTTCAAACAAATTTTTTTTTAAGAAAAAGCAAATTGTCCTCCTGTCAAAAACTGCCAAGTGTCGGGCTTGGTGACACACACACGCCTTTAATCCCAGCACTTGGGAGGCGGAGGTAGGAGGATCACCGTGAGTTTGAGGCCACCCTGAGACTACATATTCCACGTCAGACCGAGCTAGAGTGAGACCCTACCTCAGAAAAACAAAAACAAACAACAACAACAAAAAAAAACCCTGCAAAGTGACTACCTATAAACGGTTAAACACATTTTTAAAAAGCGGCTTCTTCTAAAGGCCTTTTCATGCTGCACTCTGCCCTACCAGACCCAGCTGAGAGCTCATGAAGTCCAAGTCTGGTCGCGGCTCGTGGCCTGTGTCTGCTTACCTTATACACCACCCCCGCGATGGTCGTGCCCGTTTTCCTGGCTTTTGGAAGCTTCAGCCCCTTCTTTGCAAAATCAGCTTCCAAAACGGCATTCCTGAGGGCAAAGTGCAGAAATAAAGTGTTGAAGGACAAAGACCACAATTGTGCCCAGCAAGGATCTCCGGTATGTTTAATCGCTACCACCGTCAGCACCACCGCTCCATTTCTTTCGGAGTCTCAGAGAGAGACTGCAACTCGCCGAAAGCCACGGAGAGCAACAGGTGTCCACGTGCGCCAGCAACCGGAGGGCCGAGGCGGCCACGGGAGAAGCCCACGCTCCGGCCCAGATTCCCCTGAGTCACACGGGCGGCAAGACACCGTCATGGACCTCCCGCTCACCCTTTTCCCGGCCAGGCCGCAGCCCAGCTCCGACCCCGGCACCGCACTCCCCACTTTCGCTTAGCAGCCGCCGCCGCGCATGCACACACCTGCGGCAGTTATCAAAAGAAAAGCCTCCAACGGGCGCCTCTAACACAGACACGGCCGCCATCTTCCCAAGTTTAGTATTTCCGGGCCGGGGGCGGGGCAAACAAAAAGAGACGAGTACTTCCGGCGCCGTGGGCGAACCTGGGTGGAGAGGGCGGAGCCAACTCGGAACGGGAGCCACTGAGCATGGAGGTACGTGTTCCTAGAGAGGCTTCTGGAGTGTAGCGCCTCAAGTGGCGCGGAGGAACCTACGCGCAGTGGTCAATGGATTATACCAACCACCTGTTCAGAGCACACCTGTTCCTATTGCCTTCGCCACGCTTTGGAAACAATCACACCCAAGTAAGTCATAGGCACGTCCAGTCATTACTTCCTGCCACCGAGCCAGTCCCTTTTTCGTTTTTCTCCACTGTCAATTAGAACACACACCTTCCTTAAAAAGCCGATAAACGGTGTGAAGAGATGGATCAGCGGTTAAGGCGCTTGCCTGCAAAGTCTAACAGTTCCCCAGGGCCTGAGTAAAGCCAGATGCGCAAAGTGGCGCATGCATCTGGAATTCGTATGCAGTGGCTGGAGGCCCTGGGGTGCCCATTCTCCCTCTGTCTCCCTCACTATCTTTATCTGTTTGCAAGTAAATAAATAAATAGGAGATGGCTTACAGGTTAAAAAATGCTTGCTTGCGGAAAACCAGTCCTCATTACTCAGACAGACACACAAAGTGGCATGTATGCCTGGAGTATGCAGCAGCAAGAGGCCATGGCATGCCATACTCTCTCAAATAAATCAACAAAAATTTTAAAATTGAGAAGATGCTCATGAGCCATCTGGGAACTGGAATATGCAGTCCATAACCTCCATGAGGTCTGTTATGCACCCACAAGGATAGCTAGAAGCAGAAAAACAAAAGTCACAGAGAAGTTTTCTTTCATAGGTGGTAGGTGGGAATGTAAAATGGTCAGCTGCTCCAGCAAACAATTGGTGGTTGCCTAGAAAAACCAGTTTGTGGTCGTGGTGGCACACACCTTTAATCCCAGCACTCCGGAGGCAGAAGTAGGAGGATCGCTGTGAGTTTAAGGCCATCCTGAAACTACATAGTGAAGTCCAGGCCAGACTGGGATAAAGCGAGACCCTACCTCAAAAAAAAATAAAACAAAATAAAATAACGCTCTCTTAGATACATATCCAGGAAAACTGAAAATCTAGGTTCACAAAAACATCTACACAAATGTGAGTAGTAAAGTTATTCAGAATAGTCAAATATAACCCAAATGTTCATCAGCTGATGAATGGATAAAAGAAAGTGTGGTATATCCATACAGTGGAATATTGTTCAGCCAAAAAAGGGGATGGATGAACTTTGAAAGCATTATGCTAATATTGTAACAGGCCAGGCACATAAAGGCCACATGCTATATTTATATGAGGTGTCCTTAATAGATATATCTGTACAAACAAAGCGAAATGGTAGCTTCTAGAGGCTGGAGAGGATGGATGAGGGGATGACTATTTGATGGATACAGAATTCTTTTGAGGAGCAACGAAAATGTTCTGGGATCAGAGAGTGATACTGTCCCACAGCAGTATAAATATGCTTCAAAAAACAATTAAAATTGGTTTTCATGGTGAATTTTATGTTGTGTAAATTTTCTCTCAATCTTTAAAGAGCTATTTTATTGAACATTACATATGGCAAACATCCTTCATGGGTCTTCATGGCTTTTCATGGCAGGCAGCAGCCTTTCATTAACTGTAATTGTTTCTACATTCATTTCATCCTGTCAACAATGCTAGGAGGTTGTTCTACAACTCAATTTGGGTTTTTTGCTTGTTTGGTTGGTTTGGTTTTTTGAGGTAGGGTCTCACTCTAGTCTAGGCTGACCTAGAATTCACCATGTAATCTCAGGCTGGCCTTAAACTCACAGTGATCCTCCTATCTCTGCCTCCTCCCAAGTCCTGGGATTAAAGGTGTGCATCACCACACTCAGCTTTCAGTTTGGTTTTTTTAAAATATTTTTATTTATTTATTTGCAAGCAGAGATAGAGATGGAGAGAAAATGGGCGCAGCAGGGCCTCTAGCCACTGCAAGTGAACCCTAGACACATGTGCCCCCTTGTGCATCTGGCTAATGTGGTTCCTAGGGAATCGAACCTGAGTCCTTTGGCTTTGCAGGCAAATGCTGGAGGATCCCTGGAGCATGTGGAGTTTTGCTGGAGGAGGTATGTCACTGAGGGTGGACCTTGGGATTTTATAATCAGCCATACTACCAGTGAGGAGTAGCTCACTCTTGCTTCTTCCTCCCAGCTGATGTGGCAAGATGTGACACCTGGCTGTCTGCTGTCTGTTCTGCCATGCTTTCCCCATCATGATGAAACTTCTTCTTGAAACTATATGCCAGAAATAAACTCTTTCCTTCCAAAAGCTACTTCTGGTTAGGTGTTTTGTCACAGCAACAAAAAGGTAACTACTGTAGGTCCTAACCAGGCTGACCTACTTAAGTCCTTGGAAACAGAGAAGTTTGTAGACAGACAATAAAGTCAGTTCCTTGGCTTGTGATGTTTCCACAGCCAGTAAACACAAAGGTCACCATCAAAAGCCCAGAGGCAAGCTGGATGGATGGCTTAGTAGTTAAGGTGCTTGCCTGAAAAGCAAAGGACCCAGGTTAAATTCTCCAGGACTCACGTAAGCCAGATGCACAAGGTGGAGCATGCTTCTGGAGTTTGTTTGCAGTGGCTGGAGGCCCTGGTGTGCGTTCACTTGCTCGCTCTCGCTCTCTCTGTCTCTTAAATAAATAAATAAATAAATAGATAAATAAATAAATAAATAAAATGTTTAAAACTATATACTTAAAAATAATAAAATAAGGGCTGGAGAGATGGCTTAGTGGTTAAGCGCTTGCATGTGATGCCTAAGGACCCTGGATTGAGGCTCAATTCCCCAGGACCCACGTTAGCCAGATGCACAAGGAGGCGCACGTGTCTGGAGTTCGTTTGCAGTGGCTGGAAGCCCTGGCACACCCATTGTCTGTCTCTCTCTATCTGCCTCTTTCTCTCTCTCTCTCTCTGTCACTCTCAAATAAATAAATAAAAATTTAAAAAAATAATAAAGTAAAGCCAGGCATGGTGGTGCACACCTTTAATCCCAGCACTTGGGAGACAGACCATGAGTTCGAGGCCACCCTGAGTCTACATAGTGAATTCCAGGTCAGCCTGAGCAAGAGTGAGATCCTATCTTGAAAATCCAAAATAAGTAAATGAATAAATAAAATATTTTTTTAAAGGAAAAAAAAAAGCCCAGAGGTTTAGACTAGACTCTCCCTCACTGCAAGACCTCAGAAGAAGTTCACTCTGTCAACACCTTGCTCTTAGACTTCCAACTTCCTCAACTGTGAGACAACACATTTCTTTTGCGTACACCTACCAGTTTGGAGCACTTCACTGCGGCAGCCTAGCAAAGCAAGACACCTCATGAGTTCATAACTCAGAGGAGAGAATGTTCCCAGAATCGGTTTCTCAGGTAAGGGATCCCAGGAGGAGATGGGCTTCTACAGAAGCTTGGGGACTCTGAGGAGTGTGAGCTCATGGAGTAAGAAAGCAAAAGGAATAGGCTCAGAAAAGACAAAACCAAACCCCAAATTCTGGATACAGTTTTGGGAAATAGGGAAAAATCCTCTGCAACTTCAGCAGGGAGAAACAGCAGTGGCTGCAGGATGCCTATGATGGGAGCTATAGGGTCAGGGAAGGTATACATATGGTTTGTGACCTTCATTCCTTTGGTATCTTTTGTTTTATTTGTTTGTTTATATTTATTTATTTCAGAGCAAGACAGAAAGAGAGAGAGAGAGGCAGATTGAGAGAGAATGGGTGCACCAGAACCTCCAGCCACTGCAAACAAACTCCAGACGCATGCGCCCCCTTGTGCATCTGGCTTACGTGGGTCCTAGGGAATCAAGCCTCAAACCAAAGTCCTTGGGCTTCACAGGCAAGCACTTAACCAGTAAGCCATCTCCCCAGCCCTTTTTTTTTTTTTTTGGTTTTTTTTTTTTTTTTTTGAGGTAGGGTCTCACTCTAGCCCAGGCTGACCTGGAATTCACTAAGTAGTCTCAGGGTGTCCTCGAACTCACGGCGATCCTTCTACCTCTGCCTCTGGAGTGCTGGGATTAAAGGTGTACACCACCACACCCAGTTTTTGGTATCATTTTTATCCCTGGCAGAGCTGAGGATGTAAAGTTTCCTCCTCAAATGGCCTCTGGTCTAGCAGAGGCAGTCAGAGCCCAGAAGAGGGCAACCAAGAGCCTCCAGGAGGCCTAGGACTATTCTGTGAGTGGTGATGAGCCCCAGGGCCAGCCAAGTGGAGGCAGCCCCCCAGACAGGGTCAGGCAATATCCTCTGTACCTCCAGCAGACCCAGCACTGAGGGCACTGCTCAGTTTCCTTATCTAGCATAACTTCTACCCTCTGGAACTTCAGCCCGGTCCAGAATGCCTTTCCTTTGGCCTAGACACTGTCCAGTTTATTCCTTGGTTCCCAAGCCTGACTGACCAGTGAAGCCACTGCTTTTGTTCTGTGTGGCTGTGTGACCACAGAGGAATCATGAGGTTCTCTGTGCCTCAATACCTACATAACATAGTAACAATCAGCAGATCCTGTGAGCACACAGGGTCCTAGGCTCTGTCCTAATCTCCCTATAGATGGGTTATCAGGATCATCCCAGGCACCAAGAATGTACCAGACTGTGGGGAGGGGAGGGACAATCAAGAGACAGATAGAGGGTTGGAGAGATGGTCAGTGGTTGAAGGTGCTTGCTTGCAAAGCCTGTCTTCCTGAGTGTGATTCCCGAGTACACATGTCTACATGCATAAAGTGGCACGTGGGAGTTCACAAGAGGCAATGGCATGCCCATACTCACTATCTATCATCTATCTCTCAAATACATAAAAAAGCTTTATGTATTTGACAGAGAGAGAATGGGCATGCCAGGGTCTTCAGCCACTGCAAATGAACTCCAGATGCATGCACCCCCTTGTGTGCATGTGTGACAGTGTGCACTTGTGTCACTGTGCATCTGGCTTACATGGGACCTGGAGATTCAAACATGAGCTCTTAGGCTTCACAGGCAAGTGCCTTAGCCACTAAGCCATCTCTCCAGCCCCATAAAGATATTTTTTATTAAAAGAAACAGACACCATGCCTTCTTGCAAGGAGCTGACAGTTCCTAACAACTGGTCACTGAGGCCCAGAAAGGTAAGGTCATTGGCTCAAGGTCATACCACCGAGAAATAGCAAGAGTCATGATTAAACCATGCCCTCTCCTGGTCCCAGACCAGACTTATCACCCTCACTCTACTGCTGACAACTGCAACTGAACTAGAACCCATCCTCCTGAGTCCCCTGGGCTTTGACAGAACAAAAAGTAAGATGCCATTCTCCTGGTCTTGAATCCTGGCTCAGCTGCTTACTAGCTCTGAGACCTTAGGCACATCTTCACCTCTATGAATCTCCACTTCCTCATCTATGAAATGAGAGGGTATTACCTTACTTCCTCCCCAGCATGAAAGTGTGCACCATCAAGAGTAAAGTGCTTCATTCATTCGTTCATTCAACTCTTGATAACGCCAGGCTCTATGCTAGCTCCACACAGAGTCACAGCCTTGAGGGGCATTGCTCTGCACACTGTACTGTTCCAGATCACTGTGCTAAGTGACCTAAGGGACACATACAGGATAAGCATGTTCAAGGGTTAAGCCAGCAGCAGCCCCCACCCCATCCAAGCTACAAAGTTCCCCGGGGGACCCTGTGTGGGACAGGTGGAGAAGGCCCACTCTGGCCTCCGTCAGAATACACACAGTGGGGGGGCGCCTGGCTCAAGCAGACTTGGCCATCTTCCCGTTGCAGGGAGAGCAGTCTATGATGCGCTCCTGGTTTCCACAGCAACTGGGCCCTTGTTTTTCCTCCTTCATAAATAAGCTATAAATAGACAGGGTAACCTGTGTGCCTTCCTTTGCATGAATCAGTGCAGCTGCTCCAGACTTCAGGGTCCCTGGCCCAGTACCCAAGTGCCAAGCAGCCCTGTGTGGCAAGCAGAAGCCCAGTTCCTGAGGGAGGGGCATAGTGCCTTCAAATGTGGATTCCCTCCACCTGCTCCTGAGTCTCTCCTGGGGTATACCTGAGACTCACAGAATTCTAGGTACTAGGAGCAAGGCCTGGGCTAAGTGGGCCCTGAGTTTTCCAGCACAAGCTGATGGTGAACAAAAATGGACATCCTTCCTTCCTCCCAACCCAGCTTGTGAAAGCCACATGAAGTCGTTAGCACACTCCTCCCTGCTTCTGCAGCACCCTAGGGCTTGCCAATCTGATTTTGTCCTCCTGAGTGGAGTCTATAAAAACCTTTCTAGGTGGTCATGATGGTGCACCTTTAACCTCAGCACTTGGGAGGCTAAGGTAGGAGTTCAAGGCCAGCTTGGAGCTACCAAGTGATTTCCAGGTCAGTCTGGACTAGAGGGAGACCCTCACCTCAAAACAAACAAACAAGCCGGGCATGGTGTCACACGCCTTTAATCCCAGCACTCTGGAAGCAGAGGTAGGAGGATCATTGTGAGTTCAAGGCCACCCTGAGACTACATAGTGAATTCCAGGTCAGCCTGGGCTAGAGCGAGACACTACCTAAAAAAATAAAAAATAAAAATAAATGAGAAAGAGGAAAGCCCAGAAGATTCTGATAAGGGCTTCACAAAGAATTCCATTTCCTAGGGGAAGGAAAACCCTCAGCAAGTCCTCCAAGGAGAATAGGATCTTAGACAGAGCTGCAGTGTTGATGAGCAGGGTGTGGCTAGCTGGACCGCAGGGAGGATAGAGAGGGCACAGCAGAAGGGGATGGTCTGAGCAGACATCCGTGGAGCCATGGGACAGCTGAGCATGGTGGGAGCAGAAACTGGGAGGACTTCCAGAGCAGGGGCAGCCAGGAACTTAGGCAGGACCAAGGTCACAGGGACAGGTTGCCCATGGCAGGATGGGAAGCTGAGGATGAGGCCATTCTAGTGGCATGGAGTACGTGTGCTCTGGTATCAGTGGGAAGGAAGGCTGGACAAACAGGCTGTGGAAAGGCAGGAAGGAGAAGAAAGAAGCCTATATCAGGGTGAAGGCAGGGAGGACAGCAGGAGGGAACAGTCTGTAGAGGCTGTACAGAATGCCAGATAATCGCTTCTCGGCCTTTTGGCTAAGATCAAGTGCAGAATGCCAGATAATGAAAACAAAATCGGGGCAGCCTTAACTGCTAAGCCATCTATCCAGGAATCACACATAAATCCAATGGTTTTTGGGTTTTTTTGTTTTGTTTTTTTTTTTTAAGGGCTGGAGAGATGACTTAGTGGTTAAGGTGCTTGCCAGCAAAGCCAAAGGAACTAGGTTCAATTTCCCAGTACCTATGATACACAAGGTGGTGCATGCACCTGAAGTTTGTTTACCATGGCTAGCGTCCCTGGTATGCCCCCCCCTCTCTTTTTCTCCCTTCCTCCCTCCCTCTCTCAACTAATTAAATAATTAAAAGAAAATTTTAAAGTTTTTTTTTTTTTTAAAGGAAAACAAAGTTGAAGGTTGGCTATGAGGACAGAGAAGAGGTTCCCATTGTCCTCTGAATGGGGCCAGCTGTGAGTACCTTTGGGTCACGTCACACTGAAACTGAAAGCCAGTCTGGCCTGAAGCCAGGAGGCAGACACAGGGACTCTTCAGCAACTGCCAGGAGGATGTGTGATTCCTGAGTGGGAAGGAGCTGCCCCAGAAAGTGACCAAGGAGAGCTCAGGGCCAGAGACAGAGGCCAGTGGTAACTGGACTCAGCAGTGGTAAATGGACAGAAAGGCCAAAGTCTGAGCAGATCTGGAAGGAGACTGGAAAGTAGAGACAATGATGGCCCAATGCCAAGATCAGGAGCCTGGAAATGCAGAGAGAGAGGGTGGAGACCAGCAGTGCAGAGAGATGACACCGTGAGATATGACGCTCATTTGTGAGATTTGGTGCCCTCTCGCCTCTCCTGGTTCCATGATAAGAGCTAGTAGTCTTGTCCTTCAATGATAATACTCAATGTTCACAATGATGCACCAAGGCAAGAACTGTCCTAGCTGCCAGTGGGCATGCAAAGCCATGCACGCCTTCTGGAAAGCTGTTGGCCAAAACAGCTCAAGAGCCTTGGAAAATTATGAACACTTGGCCTCCAAACTCCCCTTCAAGGGATCCAGTCTCAAACAGAGGTGAGTTTGTAAAGATGTTCATTGGAGCATTATTTATAATAGAAAATGTTGGAATTTGTCATGGATTGTACACTGAGAATATATGTTGGATAATGTATCAAATATTTGGCATTAGAATGGATTATAGGTAAAATAGAGCTATATTATGATGATAATCTAGAAATGACCTTAATATCAAATGATAGGAGAATGACCATATAACTTATGATAGAATACTATTAAAATTTGTAGGGCTGGGGGCTGGAGAAGATGGCATAGCAGTTAAGGCAGTTGCCTGCAAAGCCAAAGGACCCTGGTTCACTTCTCCAAGGCCCACATAAATCAGATGCACAAAGTGGCACATGCATCTGGAGTTCCTTTGTAGTAGATGGAGGCCCTGCATGCCCATTCTCTCTCTCTCTCCCTCTTTCTCTGTCTCAAATAAATAAAACATATTTTTTAAAAATTTGGAGGGCTGGAGAAGATTGCTTAGCAGTTAAGGCGCTTGCCTGCAAAGCCAAAGGGCCCCGGTTGCATTCCCCAGGACCCACATAAACCAGATGCATGAGGGGGCACATGCATCTGTAGTTCATTTTCAGTGACTGAAGGCCCTGGTGCACCCATTATCTCTCTCACTCTCTGTCTACCTCTTTCCTTCTCTCTCTCTCTCTCTCTCAAATAAATAAATAAAATATACTTAAAATTTGTATTTTTTCAGGCATGGAGAGATTGCTTAGTGGCTAAAGGTGCTTGCTTGTGAGCCTGCTGGCCTATACACACAGCACTCACATAAAGTTAGACACACAGTGACACCTGAGTCCATGAGCCCAAAGCTCATCTATGGAAATGGAGGCAGAGCAAGGAGAATTAGGAAGCTCAGCACATGCAAAGAAGCAAGGCAACAACCAAAATAACAACAAGGGAGAGGCAGTCTCAAGCAGGGTGGAGGAAAAGGACAAACACCACCAAGGTTGTCCTCAGACCTTATGTACCTTGGCATACACATGCCCAATCACAGCAAACATTATACAGTTATATGCACACTCATAATTTAAAAATAAACTTGCATCTTCTTATTTTTATTTTAATATTTTATTTATTTATTTAAGAGAGAGAGGCAGATATATGTATATATAGAGAGAGAAAGAGAGAGAGAATGGGCATGCCAGGGCCTGCAGCCACTGCAAACAAACTCCAGAAGCATGTGCCACCTTGTGCATCTGGCATACGTGGGTACTGGGGAGTGGAACCTGGGTCCTTAGGCTTTGCAAGTAAGTGCCTTAACTGCTAAGCCATCTCTCCAGCCCCAAAATTTGCATTTTCAGTGCCTAGTTAATGGCAGGAGGAAGGATATATGATGGGTACTATGCATATGGGTGTGTAGGTGTGGCTGTCCCCTTGATATGTTGAAAATGGCCTATGAGTAATGTCAATTCCTCAGGTCATTCTTATTTTTCTCTTTGTGCCTTTAGAATTTTTTTTTCAAATTGTGTGCATACTTATTGTTTTCCCCTGAGTTTTCAGTTCCACTTCTTCAGAGTAGTTCATCAAATACACACAGACTCTCTACCCAGGCTCACCATTCTCTCTGTTTCTGGAGCTGAAGGGAGATCACACTAACTTTCCTACCCTATATATTTTAATCCACTATTGGTTTATTACTATTTTATCTCCAATTGTCCAAGATTTGGCCAGTAAGAACCCCTTCAAAAAGCTCCTCACCAGTCTATCCCAGGCAGCTGTCCCCTATATTAGAGGAGAATAATTTCTGGGATCCTATTACCACATGGACCACAGAAATGACACCCATCTCAGGCCCCATTGGGGCTAGGAGGAGGCATGCATGCAGACCGTAGCAGCAGAGATGGGAGACACAGGGTGTGTTCGCAGGACTTGCTCAGCCTCACATTAGCTAAGGGCCTCATCCCAAGGACGGAGCCAGTTGCGAGAGCTAGCTGCTTAGGTCCAGGAACTCAGTTTATCTGGGCACCTTCCTTTCACATTTCACTAATAATTTCTTGTGATCGGGAGGATATTAATTCTAGTACAAAGATGAAGAGACATGGCATTCTTTTGCAGTTTTTCTGAGGAAAGAAAAATGTTGAGAGAAAGCCCTGATTTTAGAAGAATATATGCTTGCCTGAAAGATTATGGAGTGAGTGTGTGTGTGTGTGTGTGTGTGTGTGTATGCGTGCATACATGAAAAGGGCATGTATGAGTGCTATGTCAGTGTTGTGTTTGTGAGTGTGGGGTATGGGAGGGGATGAGACAGCATAGCAGCATGTGAATGTCTACGTACACCTGTGTGTGAAGCATGCGTATGTTTGTCTGCCCAGGTTCTCAGGGTTTCTGTGTCCCTTTCCTCTTTCCCTGACTCTTTAAATCGAGAGGCAGGTGCAGTACTCATGAGGAAGATGAACAGATGAAAGGCCCACACACTGCAAACAAAACTGCAGATGTGTGTTTGGCACCCCAGCTGAGATCTAGAACCTTCTGACCTCCCCCAGAAGGCGATCTTGGGCCCCTCCCAGTCAATCCCCATAGGGCAGTTAGTTGTAAACCAGAACAAACTTTCTGGTAGCTAGAAGTCCCAGACCTCTAATACATGGACTTCTGCAGAAGTCCATAGACAGCCTCTCAGTGTGCGCACCTGACTATGTCTTCCTGTAGGCAGAGAAGGTGGCCAGACCCTGATATCCCTTTGTGGCCTCCTTCCCCATACCTCATTCCCAGGCTTCTGGCTGAGAAAGGGACCCAGCCCAGGTTCATCCACTACCTGCAGAAATGATCTTCCAGGTCTCAGAAACACCCCCTGGCCATGGCAAGAGCTGTCTACCCAGAGTGAGCCTCTGCCTGCCACTCTGGCATCTCCTGGCTGAGGGGGAACCCTGGGGGCTACAGTACTGTCCACCTCCCAACCAGAGTATAGCAGCACCAGCCCTTACTCCATGCCTCGCTGTCAATCTGCCCACTGCCCTGGGTTGTTTACTGGAAGCTGGCTTCCCTACAAGGGTTCAAAGCCTGGCCCTGGGCATGTCTGCGGCAAGAAACAGGCCAGGTGGTAATTGGCGGCATGGCCGTGCTAAGTGGCCAGTGCTGACCCACCATCCTCCTCCAGCAGTAGCCTTTGAATGGCTTCATACTGACCTTCAAGGCCTACAGGGACTTTCTGCCCAGTGCCAAGCCCACACTAGGAACAAATTACACATTCCCTGAGCAATCTATTAAAAGGTGACAGCAGTTAGGGGCAGGTGGCCAGGGGGGGCCCAGCACGAGAAGTCTAATGTCTTCTGTCCCTAAAGGCCATGAGCCATCTCCTGCTGAGCTTACTGGCTCGGAGGGCACTGAGCCAAGTCTCTAACTTTTGAGGCCTAGAAAAAAATAACTCAGAGCAGAGCACAGGCTATCATCCTTGGGGCCGGTCTGTGGTTTCATGAAGAGAAAGAACACAGGACCTGAACCCCCCAGACCTGGCTTCCATCTGCTACCCTACTCTGTATGAGGTGAGTCATTTGGCCTCTTAGAGTTCAGATGCTTCTCAAGGGCATAAGAAGCCTCAGCCCTTGACAAGTTCGTGTGAAGGGTCAGATGCATGGTGGATGCTCTACGGTGGGGCTAGGTCAGAAGTACAACTGTACTTATTTCCTTTTCTGGCAGGGAATGAGTAAGCCACCATGACTTGTGTGTGTGCTCTCATCCAGAATGAGGCAGTGGCCAAGCCTGAGTTTGCATGGAGTAAAGCTGTAGCTGGAGGAGTGGGGGCTGGGGCAAGCCACCATAGCTTCCAGTTTCCTACCATCTTCCGGCCAAGCTCTGGCTAAGCTTCACACCATAGGGTGAATGAATGAGCAATTTCAAGGATGGATGTCCCCATCATTGCTAGATACGGACAAATGAAAAATGGCTCTCCAGGGATGATGATCTCCTATTCCAAGAACCTATGAAACCTGTCTTGATGGAATAGACTTCACAGGTTTGATTAAGAATCTTGACATGGGGCTGGAGTGATGGCTTAGCGATTAAGGCACAGCAAAGCCTAAGGACCCAGGTTCAATTCTCCAGGTCCCACGTAAACCATATGCACATGGTGGCACATGCATCTGGAGTTTGTTTGCAGTGGCTAGATGCCCTGGCGCACTCATGCTCACTTTCTCCCGCTCTCTCTCTCTCTCTCTCTCTCTCTCTCTCTTTCTCTCTCCCTCTCTCTCTGTCTCTAATAAATAAATAAATATTTTTAAAAAGAATCTTGACAAGGGGGGCTGGAGATATGGCTTAGCATAGTTAAGGCACTTGCCTGCAAAATCTTAGGACCTGGGTTTGATTTCCCAGCATCCACGTAATGCCAGATACAAATGGTGGCACATGTGTCTTTCGTTTATTTGCAATGGCTAGATGCCCAGGAGTGCCCATTTTCTCCCTCTCTCTTTCACAAATTAAAGCAAAATTTTTTTTTTTCAAATCTGTTAAAAAAAAAAAAAGAATAGTGACATAGGGAGGTTAGCCTGGATGACCAAGGCCAGCACCGAATGCCATCGCAAGCGTCCCTACTGGTGGAAAGCACAGGAAGACATACGTTCAGAATAGAAGAGATGAGATGGCATAAGGTCTTTGAAGATGGAGGGGGTCGTAAGCCAGGGAACACAGGTGACCTCTAGACACTTGTATCCATTACTTTTCCTGTTGCTATACCTGACAAAAGCAACTTACACAGGAAACGATTTGTTTTGGCTCACAGTTCAAGGGGGTAGAGTCCATCGTGGTGGGGAAGGCATGGCAGCAGGAGCAAGAAGCGTCTGGTCACATTTCATCCACAGTGAGGAAGCAGAGAGCAATGCGTGCCAGGTTCCGTTTGCTTTCTCCTTTGTATTCAGTCCAGGACCCCAGGCCAGGAGGTGCTGCTGTCCTCAGTTAGGGTAAGTCTCCCCACTTCAAGTAACCCAAGTCTAGAAAGTCCTTCACAGACATACCCAGAGACTTGTTTCCATGGTGACTCTAAATCCTGTCAAGTTGACAAACCAGATTAACCATCACAACTCTAAGAACCAGTTCTCCACTTCAAATCTCCAGAAAAACCAGCCCTGTCTCCAGCGCCTAAGATTTTCAGGTGCATCCACCACACATCAGTATCCTAGGTTGGTCCTGCCAGAACCCTGACTCTAGCCTAGCACACCTGTTGAGGCTGCATATGTCATCTCCCAGGAAGCCAAACTATCCTTACAGCCCCATCCTGATCTGACCGTCTGTCCCCAAAGAAAACAGATTTCTCCCAAACACTGCCATGAGGCACACTGACTTTCACAGGATAGCCTGTGAAATGGTGTATACTGACTTTCAACTTGACAGAACCTAGAATCATTTATGAAATGAGCCTCTGGACCTTTCTGTGAGGGGTTGTCTTTATGTGAATGGAGGCTGGAAGATCCAACTTAACTGTGAGAGGCATCATCCCCATGGGCTGGGATTCTGGACTGAATAAGAAGGAGAGAGCTAGCTGAGCAGGAGTGGTCATGGTTCTGCCTCCTGACGAAGAATGCCATGTGACCAGCTCTGCTCCATGCCTTCCCCACCATGATGGACTATATGTAACCTCAGGTTGTAAGCTAGAACAAACCCTTCCTCCCTTAAATGGACTTTTATCAGGTGTTTTGCTCCAGCAACGAGAAAGGGAATTAATACACCTTGTATCACCTGACCCTGACCTCAAGGTTTCTGAGACAATTCACAAAAACCAGTCAAATCCACGTCACATGTAATTATCAATGCATCACATTGTTCAAGTACCGGAGCCACCACATAGTCCCATGAAACTTGCTAGTGAGAACAGTTGTGACACAGAAGAACTTCTGCCCAACCGTGAAGGGCAGGAAGCATGAGCAAACCACTCCAGACCACAAAACCAACTTGCCAACTTGTTTCAACACAACTGAGATTTTGGGGTTCCTTGTTACTGCAGCACAACTCAGCATGATCTGACTGATTCCAGGAAATGTATGAAGATATACATGGCAATATGGTTCTCATAGAGAATGTATTATAACACTGGATCACCCTAGACCCTAGCTTATACCAAACTGGACATTTCTGAAGATACTGCTACAGAGGTAGAACCAGTAAGCTAAAATTCTGCAAGAAATCACCTGTGACCATCTAGCCAATACAAATGGCTACAGACATCATGAGACATTAGATCCTTTTTGCTGAATACACACAGTTAACCCACTTGGAAAATTGCCATTTTCCAAAGAGACATCATCATTTGCTCACAGATTTTTGGTGAGCTGGCTTTTGGAGAATTCTTTCTTAGCAAAAAAGGTTTTTAGACATTTTTCCACATTAACAAGTTATGGGACTGGAGAGATGGCTCTGCAGTTAAGGTGCTTGCCTGCAAAGCCTGACGGCATGCGTTCAATTCCCCAGTACTCATGTAAAGCCAGATGCACAAATTGGCACATGCATCTGAAGTTCATTTGTGGTGGCATGAGGCCCTGGCACACACATTCTCTCTCCCTCCCTCCCTCTTTCTTTCAATGTCTCATAAATAAATAAATAAAATATTAAAAAGTTATGTTCACCTGCTTCTTTAATATTTTTCAAGGAATTTTTACTTTCTCCACGTTTCCCTAGCCATTTCTTTTTCCAAAATTACATTTTATTTGTGTGTGTGCATATGAGTGTGCACCAAGGTCGTTTGCAACTACAAATAAATACCAGATGCTTGCACCTCTTTGGCATCTGGCTTCACATGACACTGGGGAACTGCATTTGGGCCAGCAGACTTTTCAAGCAAGCACCTTTAACCACTGTGCCATCTCTTCAGTCTCCACTTTTGAGCAAAATTGATCAGTGGTTTCTTTGGCTTCAGAGATGACTACACTCAGGGCATCCAAAGCAGCCTCAGAAATTTATTCTTCCTCTCAGCTATTTTGTTGTTGATGATGATGTTTTGAGACAGTATTTCTCATATATCCCAGACCCTAGGCTGGCCTTGACCTTACTATATAACCAAGGCTAACCATGAACTTCTGGACCTTTGGCCTCCTCCTGCCAAGTGCTGGGATTTCAGGCATCCATCGTCATATCCCATTCATGTAGCACTAAGGATCGAGCCCAAGGCTTAGGTCACACTAGGCAGGCATTTTCCTGCCTGAGTTCCATCCCTAGTTCCTTTCCCTCTTAGTTTTCCCCTAAATCATGTCAGATTTGGCCCTATTCTCCAGCATGGCTACCCAGGTCTGAAAAGCATTGCTCCTCAATAATGTTAGCAGATGATCCAATGAACTGCTGAAGCCATAAGCCCATCCTAGAATGAATCTCCATAGAGCAGGACAGGGAACACTGGATAAGCCTGGGTCATATTTCTACCTCCCCCAGCACTTCCACTGTTGCTCATTCAAACTAGAAACTGGCATGTGATCGTTAATGTTATGTGTCAACTGAGCTTGATCACAATGCCCATTTGGTTGGGCATTATTCTAGATATTTCCATGACTGTGATTTTTAAAAATATTTTTACTTGCTGGGCATGGTGGCGTATGACTTTAATCTCAGCACTTGGGAGATAGAGGTAGGAGGATCGCCATGAGTTCGAGGCCAACCTGAGACTACATAATGAATTCCAGGTCAGCCTGAGCTAGAGTGAAACCCTACCTCAAATATATATGTCTATGTATATATATATATAACTTATTTGAGAGAGAGGGAATGGCCATACCAGGACCTACTGTCACTGCAAACAAACTCCAGACACAGGCACCACTTTGTGCATCTGACTTCCCTGGGTTTTCCTGGCTTCCTCTGAAGACTTTGGATTGCCAGACTTCTCCAGTCAGCTAGGCTAATATCTAAGCAGAAATCTTTATCTATGTCTCCATCTACCCACCTATGTGTGCATACATAAGCCCTGTTGGTTTTGCTTCCTAGGAACCCCTGACTTGTTTGTGTGTGCTGCTATAAACTCTGCAGGTATCATTAAAGCTAATAACTAGTTGGCTTGAAAATGAAATTTATCTGGAATACCAAGGTGGCCCTAATGTAATCACATGAGGCCCTAGAAACAGGGAAGGAAGATAGGGGAAGCAGGAAATAGGATGTGTGACTGGAGAGACAAGAAGAAAAGGTAGAGATGTGCCAGAAGGGACATTGGCAAGATGGAAGTCTGAGTGGCTTGGCCTGCTCATTGGCAGGAGGCTCCCACAAAAAGCATGAGAAGAGATCATACCTTCTCTAAGATGAGGTCCAGCCTCTGGCTGACAGCCAGCTATTAGAAAGGGACCTTGGTCCAACTACCCCAGCGATCCAACCTGGCCAACAGCCTGAACATGTGCCAGTGTGCAGATTCCCTGGGGCCTTAGGAAAAGCAGAGTTTGCCCAGGTTACACAGCACAGCCACACTGGGCTTCAAACTACCAAACCTGGAGACCATCCCTGTGTGTGGTTACTCTCTGTAGTATTAATGGAAACCAACACAGCACCTCTGATAAGCAGGTGATATCAACCCATCCCAGCACCCCAGGGAGCCCATGAGCAGGAAGGGAGCTGGTAGTTTCCCTACGGACCTAGCTACAAGTGGATCCCCAGGGCTCAGCCCCCATATGCCAGGCTGTCAGTCCCAGCATCCATCTGAGCCACTTCCTCCTGCTGCATGGTCCAGGCTAGCAGCACCAGGGTAGCTGGTTCCCACATTCAGAGACACTCCAGCTGCCCTCACCCTGCTCTCTTACTTCATCTTACTCATTTTTTCATCCCACTACTCAGGTGTTCAGAAACTCCCCAGCCCGGCCAGCTACCTGCCTCTGGCACAGTTGGTGCAGGGTCTACTTGAGCCCGCAGCGATCAGGGAGTGGAAATGTCAGCAGTGACCCCAGGAATAGGCTATTTAGCTCGGCACATCTGCGCCAGGAAGGTCTCCTTGATGGTACCTGTCCCTGTCCCATATTCAGTTCCTGTCACAGCTCCTCCTGGTGAGCAGTGGAACCCCCATTTCTCAAAAGGAAAAGTCAAAACTTTGCCTGAGGGCTGCACATTCTTCATATTACATACAAATGATGGAGATCAAATACAACATGACTTAAGGACAAAGGATATGTGGTCATGCATCCTGGAGATGGAGTGAGCCGGCTCAGGGTTCAAGTACCCTGGTGCAGGTACCTGGGGAAGCCCGTGACTCCTTTCCATTTCTGCCTTGGCCTTCCTCTCCAGTTTTTCTTCTGCCTCTGTCTCCCACCACATGAGTACCCTCTTCTTTAAAAAAAAAATTATTGGGCTGGAGAGATGGCTTAGCGGTTAAGTGCTCGCCTGTGAAGCCTAAGGACCCCAGTTCGAGGCTCGGTTCCCCAGGTCCCACGTTAGCCAGATGCACAAGGGGGCGCACGCGTCTGGAGTTCGTTTGCAGAGGCTGGAAGCCCTGGCGCGCCCATCTCTCTCTCTCCCTCTATCTGTCTTTCTGTCTGTGTCTGTTGCTCTCAAATAAATAAAAAATAAAAATTTTTTAAAAAAATTATTTATTTGAGAGAGAGAAAGACAAGAGAGAGGAGAGAGGGAGACAGTCAGACAGACAGAATGGGTGCACCAGGACCTCTTGCCACTGCAACTGAACTTCAGATGCATGCGCCACTTTGGCTTTATGCGAGTACTGGGGAATTGAAACTGGGTCAGCAGGATTTGCCTCTAACCATGTCTCCCCAGCCCAAGTTTTCTCCTCTTAACTGTTATACCCGCTACTGCACATGGATATGATAGAAACATAGCCTGGGGCAGAAACAGAAACCTGGTTTTATTTGGGACAGCAAACTGCTCACTTGACAGGAACTCTATCTGGGACAAAGGCTTCCCAGCCATCTCTCAGGGGCCTGCTGGCAGAGGTCTGGCCTCTTCCAGAGAAGACCACCTGGGTTCACAGGTGTGTGTCACTTGGACAAAGGTGAAATATTCTGAGGCCAACTCCAGGGAGCACACCTCAAGCCAGTGCCACCAGCCACTCTCAGAACCAGACCCAAAGTCAAAGGCCACCTCCACCACTCCAGCTGCTCAGACTTCAGCCAGTTGCTTTCTCTCTGTGTGCTGACACTTCGGTTCTCTTACTTCTGCCTCAACTCTCCTTCCACCCACCTACCCAGCTTGGAATCCCTCATGTCCTCTCCATTGACCTAGCTCCAAAAGGGCATGCCCAGACAGGAACTTGACCTACTGATACCTCATCCCCTGGATCTTACAGATACTCTCCCTGGGCAATGTATCCTAAGACAAACTTGCAGATTTTCAACCGCACTGAACATGCAAAGCCCCGCCTTGCACAGTCACACCAGGGGGCTAAATAAGTCCCTTGCTACGCGCTGGAACTATGTCCCCAGACCTGCCTTCTCCCTCCCAGATGAAGCATAGTCATGTCCTGGGTCCCAGCTCAAAGCTGCCCAGGATACAGCTGTCTCACAACTGTGTGACCAAAACAAATGACATGATCTGGAGTCTTTGAGAGTATAAGCCAGGCAAGAAGGAAAGAAGACTTTACTTTTTATTTATTTTTTAAAATAACAAACAGCTTTATTTATTTATATTTATTTGAGAGAGAAAGAGGGAGATAGAGAGAATGGGCACACCAGGGCCTCCAGCCACTGCAAACAAACTCTAGATGCATGCATCACATTATGCATGTGGCTTACATGAGTACTAGGGAATAAAACCTGGGTCCTTCGGCTTCACAGGCAAGGGCATTAACCACTAAACAATCTCTCCAGCCCTAATTTCTATTTCTTTAATATTTATTGTTTAAAAGTATGTGTGTGTTTTCAGTGCTGGGGGTTGAACACAAGGCCTCACACATGCTAGGCGATTACTTTACCACTAAGCTATACTCCCCCAGCCTTCTTTTTATTTTTTATTTTTTAAAATACATTTTTTAAAATTTATTTGAGAGGGAGAAAAAGGGAGAGAGAGAGAGAGAATGGGCACTCCAGGGCCTCCAGCCACTGCAAAATAACTCCAGATGCATGTGCCCCCTTGTGCATCTGGCTTATGTGGATCATGGGGAATTGAACCGAGGTCCTTTGGCTTTGCAGGCAAATGCCTTAACCACTAAACCATCTCTCCAGCCCACTTTTTATTTTTTATTTTGAGACAAGGTCTCACTCAGTTGTCCAGGCTAGCCTTGAACTCATTCTGTAGTCCAGGCAAGCCTTGAATCGGTGATCCTCCCACCAAAGCCTCTGGAGTTGTTGGGATTACAGACCTGTGCCACCATGCCCAGCTTTATTGTTTAAATCTTACTTACACTATTCAAGTGCAGCCTAGCATCACTTAACAAGGGAAATACAGTACATTCTGAGAAGTGTGTCATATGGCCATTTTGCCATTGGGTGAACATCACAGTGCATACACACAAGCCTGGATGGCTAGCCTACACCCCTCAGCTCTGTGGTATAGCCAACTGTTCCAAGTGACAGATCAAATAGCATGTGAGCATGCTAGATGGTGTGGGCAATTGTGACACAATTGGACTTAGTGATCTGAACACAGCAGGGCCATCATATTCCTTGGCGATAGGCACATTTCCTAATCAGCTGAATCATCCTGCCAGACCAAGATGGCACAGGCAGTCAGTCCATCATTGGGCAAATTGCCTTGATGTACGCCTGTGAATCTTGCTCAAAATGTTCCAACACTGCAGAACTGTGTGGGCTGAACACCAGGGTCCCCAACCCCGGAGTGGAGTATTGGAGGTACCTCCCATGCTGCAACCCAGTACCATTTCTCACCTTGTCATTGGATGTGTCTACTTCTCGGCGCTACATAGAATGGTCTGTTGTCATGATGACACTGCCTCGTGGTGTGTCCGGAGAACAGGGACCAGCTGGGACTCCCAGGGCCCCCTGGGGAACCAGTACAAGACATGGTGTGCAAGAGAGAGAGAAAGTGTGTATGTATTGGAAAGGGTGGGAAAGAGGATGGAGGCAGGAGGTCCCAGTGCTACGCTACCCGACCCCACGGAGATCAGTCTCCGTGCATGGAAGAGTATCTATCAGGGAGTCGGGTTGAGTCTAGAAACATGGACAGGAACTCTCTAGAACCTCAGGTCCTCCACTCAGAAGGAGAAGTGGTAGTCGGAGGAGGCCTAGGCTTGGAGAAAAAAGACAGGTCAGGGGACACCCTGAGAGAGGGCACAACTAAGAGGAGGGGCTGGGGGGAGAGTGGAGACACTGGGCCGGACACCGGTCGGTCGGGGTCTTCCCAGCCTTGGCTGGCGGCTGCGGCGGCCCCTCCCCCGCGTCCCCGCCCGCGCGCTTTGCGAGCGGCGGGATGAAGTTGGAACCAGGCCTCTCCCGGCGGCTCGCAGGCGTCCACATCGGATTGGCACGCGGCCGTCGAGCAGTTGGTGGCAGGAGCCAGGGGACCCGGAGAGCAGGTTTTCGCTGGAGGGGACGTGAGCTTTATTTCCCTCTTGGTCGCTGACAAGGAAGCAGCTGTCTTTCCCTGATTATTTTTTTACCTCCAGTCACAGAGGCGGCGGCGGAGCCTCCCCCAGCGCCCGTCGCGGCCAGGACCCGCGAGCTGCGCACGGGGCTCAGCCACGAGCCACCAGCGCCACCTGCCGCCTCCTGCAGCCCGGGAGAGGAGCACCGCGGCCTTCGCGCACCAGCCGGTTCCCGGGCTCCCTGTCCTCTGCTCTGTCTTCCTTTTCCTTCACTCCCTCCCTTCCTCTCTCTCTCCTTCTTTTCTTTCTTTTTCAATTTTTTTTTCTAATTTATTTTATTTATTTGAGAGAGGGAGGGAGAGAATGGGCCCACCAAGGATTTCAGCCACTGCCAAGGAGCTCTGGATGCATGCACCATCTTGTGCATGTGGCTTACGTAGGTCCTGGGGAATTGAACCTGGGTCCTTTGACTTTGAAGGCATGTGCCTCACCCGTCAGCCCCTTTCCTTCTTTTCTTTTTTAAAATATATATTTTTTAGAGTTTTTTGTTATTCATTTACTTATTTATTTATTTGAGAGTGACAGTCAGAGAGAGAAAGAGGCAGATAGATAGATAGAGAATGGGCACACTAGGGCCTCTAGCCACTGCAAAGGAACTCCAGACGCGTGCGCCCCTTATGCATCTGGCTAACGTGGGCCCTGGGGAATCGAGCCTCGAACCAGGGTCCTTAGGCCTGACAGGCAAGCGCTTAACCGCTAAGCCATCTCTCCAGCCTTAAAAATATTTTATTTACTTATTTAGGAGAGAGACAAGGAGAAAGAGACACTGGCAGAGAGAATGGGAGTGCCAAGGCCTTCAGCCACTGCAAATGAACTCCAGATTCATGGCCCCTGTTGTGCATCTGGCTTACATGGGTCCTTAGGCTTTGCAGGCAAGCGCCTTAACCACTGAGCCATCTCTCCAGCCCCTTTCCTTCTTTTCTTGAGACAGGGACTTGTATGTAGCCCAGCGTGGCCCTGGACTTTCCACACTTCCTTCCTTGATCTCCTGAGTGCTGGAATCACAAGCCTGGGCCACACTAGTTAATTCCTCTGTTGTTTTTGTCACCATACAGCAGCTAACCCTGAGCATCACTTTACATTTAACAAAGCACTTCCACATTTATCAAGGGGAAACAATGTCATTGATCAAGCACAAGAGGCTCTCCTAAAGCCACACAATCCTAAAGTAGAGGAAAGGAGATTTGAACTGCAGTTTGCCTGGTTCCAAATCTTGTGTGCCATCCCCCTCTTGGTAGCTGGTCTTCAAGTTGAGGGAGTCGATGAGGTCATGAACCAGTGGCCTATCAATTTTGTTGCTCTACCATCCTTGATATCTTTAAACATGCTTGTGCTTCATGGTCACAGGAGGGCTACTGCAACTCTAGGCATCTCATCTGCTTTCAAGGCAGAGGGGAAAAAAAATGGAGGCAAGGTCTAGAGGGATGGCTTAGCAATTAAGGAGTTTGCCTGCAAAGCCAAAGGACCCAGGTTCAATTCCCCAACACCCACATTAGCCAGATGCACAAGGGGGCACACATGCCTGGAGTGGCTGGAGACCCTGGTGCACCCATTCTCTCTCTCTCTCTCTCTCTCTCTCTCTCTCTCACTCACTCTCTCTCTTCCCCTCTTTCTCTCTCAAATAAATAAGTAAATAAAATATTTTTTAAAGGAGGTGGGGGCTAGAGAGATGGCTTAGTGGTTAAATGCTTGCCTGTAAAGCCTAAGACCCTGGTTCAAGGCTCAGTTCTCCAAGACCAGCGTAAGCCAGATGCACAAGGTGACACATGCATCTGGAGTTCATTTGCAGTGGGTGGAGGCCCTGGTGTGCCCATTCTCTCTCTGCCTCTTTCTCTCTCTCTCTGTCTGTTGCTCTCAAATAAATAAATAAAAATAAACAAAAAAAAAATGTAAAGGTGGCAAAAGCAATGGTAATCCCTTTTATCTGGAAAGCAAAATACTTCCCCAATTTCCCTCAAGAAGCTGTCGTTTACCTTTCAGTGGTAATATGACTGCCTCCAACTTCAAGGGGGTCTGGGAAAAGTTAACATTTCATGGGTAAAGGAGAGGAGCAGTACCAGCATAGGCTGGGGCAATCACCAGCAATATCCACCACAGTCCATGAGAAGTTACACTTAGTTGCAATCATATCACACAGGAGTTTTCACTGTTGCTTCTTGCTTTGTCCTTTAACTGTTTTGCCATTTGCAATGTCTTCTCACTGGTTTTTTTTTTTTAAATATTTTACTTATTTATTTATTTAAGGAGAGGGCTCTAACCACCACAAACAAACTCCAGAAGCATGTGCCACCTTGTGCATCTGGTTTATGGGAGTACTGGGGAATCGAACCTGAGTCTCCAGGCTTTGCAGGTAAGCACCTTAACCACTAAGCCATCTCTCGAGCCCATCATTGGCTATTAGTCTTGTTTATTTGAGACAGCCTCGTCATGTAGCCCTAGCTAGCTTGGACCTCCCTATATAAACCAGGTTGGCCTCAAACTTGGCAGTCCTCCACCTCCCAAGTGCTGGGATGTCAGGCGTGAGTTACTATGCTATGCTCAGCACTGTAATTTTTGTTGTTGTTGTTTTTGTTTTTTGAGGTAGAGTCTCTCTCTAGCCCAGGCTGACCTGGAATTCACTATGTAGTCTCAGGGTGGCCTTGAACTCACAGCCATCCTCCTACCTCTGCCTCCCAAGTGCTGGGATTAAAGGCATGTGCCACCACACCCAGCTTGAGCACTGTGATTTTTAAGAATTTATTTTTCTCTTTATCTGAGAGAGTGTATGCATGGGCATTCCAGGGCATCTTGATGCTGCAATGAACTCCAAATGCATTTTTCCACTTTGTGCATCTGGATTTATGAGGAATTGAATCCAGCCTGGCAGGTTTTACAAGTAAGTACCTTTAACTGTTGAGCTATCTCTCCAGTCCCTTTGTGTTTTTCTATTCTTATTTTTAAATATTTTAAAAATATTTTTTTGAGAAAGAATACAGGTATACCAGGACCTCCTGCCTCTGCAAACTAATGAGAGACACATATGCCACTTTGTACATCTGGCTTTGCGTGAGTACTGGGGAATCAAACCTGGGCCATCAGGCTTTGCAAGCAAGTGCCGCCATTCTCCTTGGGCCTCTGCACTAATGTGTTTAGGGCGTGTGCATCTTCACACACAGGGTGTGCATCACAGCTCAGTAGTCTCTGGTGAATGCAGAGTTGTACAACTTGCACCACATTTTCATTATCATCAAAAGAAACTTTGTGCCCAGGGTGCACAGCTACCAGCTCTATCCAGCAAAGGCAAAAATACTTTTAAAGGTAGAGGAGAAAGGAGTGGGTGGAACACATGGGGCCAGCCCAGAAGGTTTCAGCTGCCACCGAGTTGCTACATGGTTACTATTACTTCCCGACTCTCAAACTTGGTTTCTAATGCAAATAGGGGCATTTATTTATTTATCTTTCTAGTTAGTTTGTTGTTTGGTGTTTTGCAACAGAGTTATACTATGCATTCCAAGCTGGCCTTGAATTCACTATGTAGCCCCAGAATGACTCCAAACTTGTAGCAATCCTCCTGCCTCAGCCTCCTGAGGGCTGGGATTTACAAGCATGTGCCATATCCGGTTTCAAGTAGGCATTTATTGAGTAATTGCTGCATGTCAGCATTGCTCCAGGTCACGGATGTCACAGATAAACCAAGAGCAAAGACGTAATTTATTCAGGTTCCTGTGAGGGCTGGTGGCAGAGAGGAGCCTGGGATAGGAAACAGGGGATGAGGAAAGTTCTGACTCTCAGCTAAGGCCACTGAATCGGCAGCCTCCGGTTTCCAGAGATACTGGTGACGTGGGTGGGGGAAGAGCTCTCCCACCCTTCACACACCCAGGGCTGTAACTAGTTACTTGTCACCCTCTGGTGGCCATAGACAGTGGTGCAGGTGTCAGGGCTTGTGGGGGAGGGGGGACGGGGGGGGACGGGGGGACGGGGGGAGGGCACTAGGCAGAGTCCTCTTTCCACATCAGTCCCCCAGCAAGCCACAGGTCAGACTTCTAAATCACAAGGTGTCCATCAGAGTGTGACCAGGTCCATCATAACATTTCTTCAGCAAACCCAAGTGTCCACTCTGTCGAGCTTGGCCCTCGTGCTGGAAGGATGTAGGGCCAGCAGATTCCCAGGCATGGGATCCTGGTGACCCCAAAGCGGTAGCATCCTTGGTGCTGGCTTCTCTTCTGGCTGTGGAGAGGTTTAGCTTAGGGGCTGAAGCAGGGCCAGGCCCCAGAAGAAGGGCCAGTGTCCTCAAATCACCGCCACCTCAGGTTCCCAAAGGCATGGCTGCCCTCACACTCTCCACCCCCTTCCCTAGACAATGGCCGGAGGTGCCTGATGACTATCAGTCTCCCTCAGCCTGCGGACCCTGTCCCCCTGTCCACAGAGACAAGGGACCTATCAGGGCTGCCACCCATAAAGTCGATGGATGGCTCTCTGCGGCAGTCAGATATCACCTGGACAGATTAGCTGAAAGCCCTGCCTGCAGGGTGGGGGTGGGGACTGGGAGGCGGGCTGTGAACTCCTGCTATGGTACCTAGCCATCTACTGGAGTGCCTGCTGGAAATGTGGCTCTGTGAGAGAGGAGATCGGTGGAGTACCCAGGCAGGGGCCTTGGGAAGGGGAAGGTGGTTACCAGGCAACCGCTTTGGGATGGGGCAGGAAGGGTGAAGCCAGGAGACACATGAAGGAGGCTGGCAGAGCAGGGTTCTCTAAACTCCACCCCAGGCACTGAAATGAAGGACGCTGGAGGTAGGCTTGGAGTCCACCCCTTTCTTTCCCATGGAAAGTCCAGTTTCTCTCTGGACTCAGTTTGCACATGTGTAAAATGGGCTCTCAATGTACTGAACGCGATGGGTCCAGTGTGGCATGTTGGTCTGTTTTCCATCACTGAGACAAGATATCTGTGGCAGGGTACTTTATAAACAAATGAGGCTTATTTGAGTTTATGGTTCTGGAGGTCTAAGGTCAAGGGTCTATATGTGGTAATGACCCTCTTGCTGGTATCCACAATAGGGGTGCAGGGGAACTCATGGAAAGACCAAGTGGAGTGAGTGTGTGGTACACACCTCTCTCTCTCGTTCTTCTCTCCCTTCAACCCCCCCCCCCTTATACAGCTACCAAAGGGCTGGAGAGATGGCTAAATGGTTAAGGTATTTGCCTGCAAAGCCAAAGGACTCAGGTTCGATTCCCCAGCACCCATGTAAGCCAGATGCACAAGGGGGCGCACGTACGTATCTGGAGTTCGTTTGCAGCAGCTGGAGGCCCTGGCGCACCCATTCTCTATCTTTCTCCCTCTTTCTCTGTCAAATAAATAATAAAAATTAAAAAAAAAAAAAAGCTACCAAGATTCAAGCCTGGGTGATCCACTCTGGAGATCTTTCCAAATTTTAATCACCTATCCAAGGCCATACCTCCAAACACCAGAGTAAGATTAAATTTCTACTTCTAAATACCTCACAGTGAAAATTAAATGTCAGCCTTGAAGGGCACATGGAAACCTTAGCCAAAACACATCAGGTGGAAGTCCCCCCAACACACACACACAGGGTAGGGCAGAACCAGAGCTCTGTCCTGGCCTCCTTCCTGCTCTTGCCACTTGTTCTGCACGTTGGAACCTGGAAAGGGGCAAGCAAGCCACAGATGCAGGAGACTGTCTCAGGCAAGCAAACACAAAATTAGGGGGAAAAGGTTTCTACTTGGAGCAGAGTTCAGCATGTCCAAGTTTTATGGGCCAGCAGAATGCAAGTAAAACTTGGTACTTTGTCCGTGACAGAACCTTGAATACCTGATCCCCTGATCCCATTTCCCAAGTGGAATTACAGACATGCACTACTGCTCCCAGTTCTAATTTTATTTGGAAAAGTTTCAAACACAGAGAATAACTGAGAAAAAATATGCCAATATATATTGTTTGCTTTGAAGCCAGCCTTGGCTACATAAGTGAGACCTTGTCAGGAAGGAAAGCAGGCATGCAGGCAGGAAGGAAAGAAGGCAGGAAGGAAGAAAGGAAGGAAGGAAGGAAAGGAGGGAGGGAGACAGGAAGGAAGGAAAGCAGGCAGGCAGGAAGGGAGAGAGGGAGGGAGGAAGGAAAGAAAGAAGGAAGGAGGAAGGCAGGGAGGGAGGAAGGAAGGAGGGAGAGAGGGAAGGAGGAAAGTAGAAAGGAAAGAAAGAAGGAAGGGAGGGAGGGAAAGAGGGAAGAAGGGAAGAAGGAAGGAGGGAGGGAGGAAGGGGAAAAGGATGGAAGGAAGGAAGGAAAGAAAAAAAAGGAGGGACAAAGAAAGGAAGGAAGGAGGGAAAGGAGGGAGGAAGGAAGGGTGGGAAGGAAAGAAGAAAGCCAGGCTTGGTGGTGAACTTTAGTCCCAGCACTTGGGAGGCTAAGGTAGATGAATCACATTGACTTCCAGGTCAGCTTGGGCTAGAGCAAGGCATGAAGCCCTGCCTAGAAGACCAAAGGGGGAAAAACCACCTATACAATGGTAAATTTAATGTGTTTTGTATTTTCCCACAATAAAAAAAAATATATAGAAAAAAAGCCAGGTGTGCTGGCGCATGCCTTTAATCCTAACACTTGGGAGACAGAGGTAGGAGGATCTCTGTGAGTTCAAGGCCACCTGAGACTACATAGTGAATTCCAGGTCATCTTGGGCTAAAGCAAGACCCTACCTCAAAAAAAAGCTGGGGCTGGAGAGATGGCTTTGTGGTTAAGGTACTTGCCTGCAAAGCCAAAGGACCTCGGTTCAATTCACCAGGACCCACGTGAGCCATATGCACAAGGGGCCGCATGCATCTGGAATTCATTTGCAGTGGCTGTAAGCCCTGGCCCACCCATATTCTCCCCCCCTCTGTGTGTGTGTGTGTGTGTGTCTTTCTCTCTCATAGATAAATTATATACACATATATATTTAAATAACCAAAAAAAAAGTTAAATTGTGTTTCCAGAAGGCTGCTTTCAAAAGTGTGAATTAAAAACCAGCTGTGGTGGTGCATGCCTTTAGTCCCAGCGCTCAGGATGCTGAGCTAGGAGGATCACTGTGGATTTGAAGCCAGCCTGGAACTACACAGTCAGGTCCAGATCAGCCTGGACTACAGTGAGACTCAAAACAACAATAATAACAAAAAAAAAAAAGGTGTGATAAAGATGTGGCACATTTATTCAATGGAGTTCCACTGAGAGGTAAAGAAAAATGAAGTTATGAAATTTGCAGGAAAATGGATGGATCTGGAAAGGATTATACTAAGTGAGGTAACCCAGGCCCAGAAAGCCAAGCATCTCATGTTCTCTCTCATATGTGGATCCTAGCTGCAGATGATTTGGGTTTCTGTGTGAGAAGGAAAAAACTCAGTAGCAGAGGCCAGTAAGCTAAAAAAGAGATAGAAAGGGAAGTGAAAGGAAGGGAGGGGTAATTAATAGGGTGGTATTGTATATATGTAAGTAGAAGAATAGATTAATGGGGGGTGAAATGGCCCAGAGTAAGGTCAGGGGAAGAGATCGAGTAAAGGAAAGATGGAGGGAGGGCTAATCAAAATCTAAAAGGATATAAATAAATCATATGGAATCCTCCGTTTTTGGACAATGGATCACTCAGGAGCCATAGATTGTTGCTAGAAAATTTTCAGCGCCAGGGATGGGCTAATTTCCAGTGAATTTTTGGCCAGGGAGGTTCCTGATGCCTCCAAAATATTATAGGCCATTGTCAAGGCCCTTGGTTTCCCACCAGGAATATATGGTAAGACACTATTGCTGAAGACTCCACATACTTGGGCTGCAAGGCCACTGAGAAATCCTGCTGGAACTGAGCTGATAACCTCCTCCATGTAGACCAGCTGAGAGAAAGTTGGAAGAAGCCATTCTACATGCAGTTCAATGGGAGAAAGAGTATCAACAGTGAAGATACTCAACAGTGAACACTGCAAGCCTTATATTTGGCCAGCCAGACCAAATGAGCCAATGGGTGCAATAGTGGCATGTCTATCATGGTGGAAACCAACTGCCCTCTAATTGAACTAGAGGCCCGCTCCATGGGAAGGAATACATCCCTGATACTGAAAATTTTAAATGGGTAGTCATGAGCCCTAGGGGATTAATGTCTGGATAAATGTATATACTATGCTTATCAAACTGCCCAGTAAGCACTTCTCTTAATATTCATACTCTTATATTAACGCTACTCTCACTTTGGGTAGAGAATCTTCTCTTTTCAGATGGCAGTGACCTTGGGATGACCCAGAAGGTATCATGGTGCTGGGAAGCAGTGACTGGAGTACTGAGTAGTATCTCGACCACACCTTCCAAGGCTCAGGGTCTAATGCGGAAGAGGTGGCGGAAAGAACATAAGGAAGGGTAGGACTCCTTACAATATCATCCCTTCAGACATAAGATGGCCTGGATATCCATGACCTCACAGTGCCTGACACTACCTACACAAGACCATCATAAGAGGAGGAAAAGATCATGACATCAAAATAAAAGCGAGATTGACTGAGATGGGGAGGGGATATGATGGAGAATGGAATTTCAAAGGGGAAAGTGGGGGGAAGGAGGGTATTACCATGTGATATTTTTTATAATCATGGAAGATGTTAATAAAAAATGAAAAAATATATAATTAAAAAGAAAAAAAGTGTGAATTAAATTTTGACCAGAATGCTAGAGCGACCATGTCTGGCACCTGGTGCTAGCTAAAAGCTTTATGTCTACTAAGTCACTCAGCAGTGCTATGTACTGTTACCAATCTCATACGATGGGAAATTGAGGTTCAGAGACATTAGTTAGCATGCCTTGCATTGGAGGCAGTGTGAACTTGTCACATTGTAGACTAAAGCCTCGGCCCTGGGGGCCACTTATTCTGAGTTCCCACCCAAGCAGAAGCCCCCACTGTTAAGGCCATGGAGGCACACCCTGAGTGGTTTCAGGAGGACGTGTAGCCTCCACATCCCAGCCCCCAGCTTCCACCGCACCCTTGAGGCTCCTCTCCCATTCCCTGCTAATTGCCCTTGGTGAGGGCACAGCCACGGGGCTCAGCTAAATTGGGGCCCTTGGTC